>NC_092429.1:12591796-12899573 GCF_036169615.1 Heliangelus exortis | reverse complement strand
TCTCAGAAACCCCTTCTATCATCTTTGTTGTGCATTTCAGATGAAGGATATCTCTTGGGGAAAAAGGAGACAATATTTAGTTCACACTTGCACACTTTCTTTGCAAATTGAAGGTTAATCAAATCTGGAGGATGACCCCTGATAGAGAGAACAAACATACTTGCCCTGTGTTTGTCTTTTGGCATCTTTTGAACACCTTTTTCCCCGCAAATCATTACTTCTAACATCATTGTATACTTTTGATCTTAGATACTGACCTTGGAAAAAAAGGTCTGTTAAGTGAGCTAGTGACAGGTAGCTTGGGAATTTCAAGGGAATAGTCCAGAGTCCTGGGGACCTTGGGTACTGTCCCTGGAAATACACTATCCCTGTCAGTGTTTTATTCCTGCTTACAGCCTCCTCTAACACCTTAAATTCAGACTACCAAACAAACAGATAAAGTTATATATTATTTTCTATACAAAATAATATAGTTATTATCCTTACTTTCTACACTCAGGTATATGTAGATGAACGGTGGATAAATATAAGTAATATGTCATTAGCATGAAATTAATGTACTACAGAAAAAAATAAAAGCATTATTTTTAATGTACATTTGCTGCTGTTAAAAATGGAGTCAATTTACATATGCATTTGAAAATAAATACTTTCATTTTGTGGTAGAGAACATATTTATTTCATTTAGATTCACTGCAGAAACTTGACATGCAAGTGAGTATTTTAGCATCATTGGGGAGACCTTAAGATTCTCTAGCTCTGGACTTCTATGCAAATTGTTTATGGAAATATGGAAAAGACTTATTCACTGCCAAAGATCTACATACAAATTTTCCTAAAAAAATACATTCTTGACTTTATTTACAGGTATGATACAAAGTCTCTACATGAAGCCTTGAATTTTGTGAACTATGTCCTATAAATAAATTGACACTGAGAAGTATTTCAACAATCTGTAACAGCTGACACTGTGTCAGAATTTCTAAACAATGGCTATAGTCTTGGTCAGAGCTTATTCTACTGTTCCTGAGGGGAAAATATGATTCTCAAAATGTAGTCAGCACAGATTTTCCCTTGACTAAATTATTCACCTCAAGTATGAGAAGCAAGGCCGTGAGCATATTAGCACCAAATTATTCCTCAATCCACTATTTTGCGCTCTTGAATTCCCACTGACTTCAGTTATCACTTGCATTTTTATTTTAGAAACAGGACTTCCAACTGTAAAATGCAAAATAAAGTCCACTCCATCCAAAGTTTATAAAAAAAAGGTATTTACATGAAAGTACTTTTGAAATACTAAGCTAAATGATGAGTAGAGGTGCCAAAACACGTTGAGAAATCTTTCAATCATTCTGTATCTTTCCCAGCAGTTTTCAAGTCATACTTGAATTTCTTGCCTTTCAACACAATGCACATACCTTATTTTTTTTTCTGTGAACAACACAATTAGCAGCTGCAACTTAACAGGAAATGTTCAGCAAATCTCATTCTCATATATGAAGGCATTTCCAGAGAGAACTCATTTCCATAGCATTTCAGGTTGGTATGTGAGAAAGAAGGCATCCCAATATTTTCTAAGGAAACAAAATTCTATCATCTTCCCTCAACCATTTTTAAAATTATTGTATGAGCCATTGTATCAATCATTGTTATTTTTGTGGTTGGTTTTTTTGTTTGTTTGTTTGTAAAAACGTTAGGCTTGATTTTTTAGTTCGCCTCCCATCATGGCTCCTGCTTTTTTTCCTCACAATAGCAGAGGTCAGATGCCTTGCTGGTATATGGTTTGAAGGTATATGGTAGCTCAGATCCCTGCCACTGAATGTATTCTATAAAATAAAATTCTTACTCATTAACACAGAATACACAAATATCTTAAACTTCTGTGTTAATGAGTAAGCTTCTCCAGAATTAAATCTCTTCTCTCTAGAATATATCTGCTTGCTAATATATTAAAGCCAAAGCCTGGAGTACTGTGTGCACTTCTGCAGTCCCCAACATAAGAAGGACATATAGAGAAGAGACACTAAAATGATCAGAGGGCTGGAGCAGCTGGGCTTGTTCAGCCTGGAGAAGAGGACACTCCAAGGTGACCTTCTAGCAACCTTCCAGTATCTGAAGGGGATCTATAATAAAGCTGGGGAAGGGCTTTTTGCATTAATGTGTAGCAAGAGGACAAGGCAAAATAATTTAAAACTTGAAGAGGGGAGATCCAGGCTAGACATAAGGAAGAAATTCTTTCCTGTGAGGGTAGTGAGACACTGGAACAGGATGCCCAGGGAAGCCGTGGCTGCCTCCTCCCTGAAGTGTTCAAGAGAAAGTTGGATGGGGCCTTGTGCAACATTGAGGTGTCCCTGCCCATGAAGGGGAGATGTAAATAGATGATCTTTATGGTTTCTTCCAACCCTAACCATTCTATGAAACGCAATGTAAATAAGGTCTTATTTATTCAGTTTTTAAAAGGCAAAAAGTAGGGTAGTCTGCATATCTTTTTTTGTTTTATTTCTTAAAAAATCCTCTTTCCTTATGACAGAAATCGCACATAATTAACAAATTATTCGCACAGTAAGTATTCTTAGATTAAATCTCCTCATGTACCATGTTGAGAAGAAGGGAACTGGTCTGAATTTAAAAAACAATATAACAAATATACAAGTCCATAAACAGGCTAGAGCAGTAATGAGATTTTTTTATTTAAAATTCATATAGGAACCAACATACTACAGGTTACCTGCATTGTCACAGACAATTACAAACTTGGGCTGAGTTTTCAGAGTCTACAAGGATGGAACTCATTTGCCTCATGGTTCCCTATAAATTCATATTTATGTGAGGATGTAAGAGTCCATCTGTGCAGCGTTAGGGTCTATATTAATTTATATCTCATATTTCTCTGTGTTTCTAAGTGAACATTAAATGGTAAAGCCTGGTCCTGAGAAAACCCTTCATGTCATTCTGATGACCACACTGATTTGATTCCCTGAATTGTACTATTACTTCAGAATACGCCTATTGCCTCAGTTCAGGATGACCTGCAAGAATGACTGCCAGAGAAAAAGAAGCAATTTTCCAGTTTTTTTCTTGCAAATGAGTGTCTTTTCTGTAGGTAAGCAGAAAATGTAAAATAACACCAATTTTTCTTCTAATTTACTAGTCAATTTTGTTCAGTTTGGGGAACATTCATTTAGTACATACCATTTAAGACAAAGCAAATCTATGTTTGTCGTGTTCCCTTCACACTGTTACATTTTATTGATTGCATAGTGACAATTAAATTATTGTGCTTTAAGCCACAGTAGGTACATTTATTTCCCCCTCTCCTCTTTCTTCTGCCTCTGCCTTTCTCTTTCTCCCCCCTCTCTCTAATTCCCCCCCTCCTCCCCCTCCATTTTCAATACACTTCTTTGATTACTTCCAGGTATAGGCATTAGGCTGTTCTAAACCTCTGCATTTCCTGGCCTGATTGAGTACATGGCTGTTCCCTGAAGAAAGCCATTTGAAGAAGCTGCAGTATTTTTCTGAACTTCAAAGATGTCAGTAAACCTTGATCATTTTCACCTGTCCAGGAACAGAGTTAGAGGGCATCAAATATCTTATGAATTTATATGTAAGTTTTTCTCACACCCATAAACAATGCTTCAATCAATGTCTGTCTGTGTGGAGATGCATGTAACTGCTCAAGGTCATGATTTAAACTTGGTGAAGTCAATGGAAGCTTTTCAGCTGAATTCAGTGGACCTTGATTAGCATGACATGGACCAGATTTACTTACCAAATAGTTGCAGTTGAAAAGTCATCTCTAATGTCTGCAGATAGTGTATTATTTAATGGGGAGTTATACAGTGGCCATGAATTAACTACTGCAAATTGAGTATATAAATGGATTTTTAAAAAAGGCTTTATTGTTTGAATGACTGTGAATTTAAAATTCAGAAAGTGCAGCATAAATTTGGGTAATCATAGAAAAACTTGGGGAAAACTGAAATTTCTACTCTCAGTCATCTACTGGTTTCTGCCTTTAAAATTAATTTTTCTCTGTCTCCATGAGACACCAGTCCTACACAAACTGGAAGATGTTGGCACTGCTGCATCTGTCTGATGGACAGGTTTGTTAGTCCAGTCACATTACTGGTGATCATAAATTCATGGTTTAAGCTATCCTTCCTTTCAATAGTAATGAAAAAAACACATGGAAGTATTTTTACTATATATCTATATCTATCTATGTATATATACATGGAGGGAAAAAGTACCAAGAAAATTAATCTTCAAGACATTCAAGTAATCCATTAAATTCTCACAGATGTTAAGAGAAGCCTGCATATAAAAAATTTTCAAAATTTCCCCAAGATTATTGAATTGTCTTTTTTAAAAATTGTTGTTTCTTTTCAAGTAAAATATTTCAGATCAATATGCTGCTTCTATTTTGACTTTGAATTGCAAAAAAAAAAAAAAAAATTAAAATTAAAAATTGGGTATTTTGTTGTGCTTCCTGTAAGGACTCAGGCTTAGCTTTTGCAAGCTCAGAAAGGGATGAAGATGAACTCTTGGCATAAAGAAACAGATACTGTGACTCATAGATCATTCAATAAAAAACTACAGTATTTTTCTTTAAATAACTCTATTCTTTTTCAACTACGTCTCTTGATTTTTCTTGCACAATAATGGTTAAAAATGCTGAGCCTATTTTCTTCCATGAGACAAGATCTTTCGGGTGACGAAATGTTAAAACACACTTGTTTTAACTACACATAAAAGACTTGTCACTCAGCCTGAATGGACAACAATAACCCTGTTGTCATGATCTTAGGTTCATTTTTCTCTTATGGAAATGAAACATAATTATACACAAAGAGAAACCTGTTCCTGGGAGCTTAATTTCTGTTAGAATTTCACAGAGACAGCAGCTCATAACTACCTTGGGTTAAGTGCTTTGAGATCCTAGGCAGAATTATGAACTTTCAGATCTGTAAAAGTATATTATTATCATATCAGTCACACAATCTATTATAAAAAAAACCCAGCAAACAAACACCAATGCCAATTACAGAATGGAGGAAAGAGCAAAGCACTGTGCCTGTTCTTTCAGCAAGAAATAAAGTGTGTGATTATTGTCCTACAATCTATGGTTTAGAGACAGTGGAGGACATTTGCTTCCTGGTGGAAAAGAATATAACATGACAGCTACTATTTTTAGTTCTATTTAAGAACGTTAATTGAAATCTAAACTAGCAATAGGAACCCTGGGCTTTAACAGGCTAAGACAAATATAAGATGTAGTGTCAAAGTATAAAGGCTAGACCTAGCATAACATGCAGAAAGGAAAAGTGACAGTGTATAATTATTATTCCCAAAAGGAAAAGAAGAAAACTGTTCAATCTGTCTTTCTGTAATGAACACTAAGAATGCGACTGAACAAGAAAAAAATCTACAGTATCTTTGCTATTGAAGCAGATAATGGCTTATAATGCCTGTATCTTTGGATTCATAGCATAAAAATCTGAACATGGCACTGTTATCCATAAATCCTAAATTATTTCTGATTCTGCCACCATTGGCTTCATGTGTAAATTTCATTAAACACCTGAAGTCTAGATCCAAAGAAAAACTTGGATACTGAGAAAGTAGGTACCTGACCATAAATCAGAATTAAAGAAAACTCATTCTACATAGACACATTAGTAACATGCAGGGAGAGACAGGGAAATCAGGTGAAGAGAGAAGCAAAACCAACAGTCTACAAAGGAGGTAGCTGAGAGCACCTGACAGGGAAACTCTGTGCAACACAGGGTAAATCAATCTTCCTGCCTCCTCTTCAGTTATTTCAAAACTGGGTATCCAGTACTCTTTCTTGATTACTTGCTTTCTACCAATTCTTAAGTTCATTATTTCCATTTTAAAGGCTCGCTAGAAGAATGTACAATGCTGATAATGGTTGCAACATGTATAGAAGCCAAATTATTACAGTGGTCATGAGAAGTGCCTTCCACTGCCTAAGGCTAGCCAGCTTGCTGTACTGCTTTTTGCTGGGACAGAGTTGATTTCCTTTATAGCAGCTAGTACAGGGCTATCTTTTGGATTTGTGCTGGGAACATTGTTGATAACACAGGGATATTCTAATTATTGCTGAGCAGTGCTTCCACAGAGTCAAGGCCTTTAGTGCTCCTCACACCACGCCACCAGTGAGTAGGCTGGGATGCACAAAAAGTTGCCCCCAGCTGCCCAAAAGGATGTTCCATGCCACATGGTGCCATGCTCAGCAATAAAACTGGGAGGGAGGCTGGCGGGAGGGCTGTTGTTCTGTGTCTGACTGGGCATCAGTCAGTGGGTGGTGAGAAATTGTTTTCATTTGCATCAGCGCTGGTGAGGCCACACCTCGAGTACTGTGTCCAGTTCTGGGCCCCTCAGTTTAGGAAGATCGAGGTCCTGGAGCAGGTCCAAAGGAGGGCAACTAGGCTGGTGAAGGGACTTGAGCACAGAACCTATGAGGAGAGGCTGAGGGAGCTGGGGCTGTTCAGCCTGGAGAAGAGGAGGCTCAGAGGAGACCTCATCACTCTCTAGAACTCCCTGAAAGGAGGTTGGAGCCGGGGGGGGTTGGTCTCTTTTCCCAGGCAACTCTCAGCAAGACAAGAGGGCACGGTCTCAAGTTGTGCCGAGGGAGGTTTAGGTTGGACATTAGAAAGAATTTCTTTACCGAGAGGGTGATCAGACATTGGAATGGGCTGCCCTGGGAAGTGGTGGATTCTCTGTCCCTGGAGATATTTAAAAAGAGACTGGATGTGGCACTCAGTGCCACAGTCTGGTAACTGCAGCAGTAGTGGATCAAGGGTTGGACTTGATGATCTCTGAGGTCCCTTCCAACCCAGCCAATTCTATGATTCTATGATTCTATGATTTGTCTTGGGCTTTTTTTAACTCTCTGTTATTTTCTTTTTCACTACAATTTTATTATTGTTGTTGCTATTACTTATTTATTCCAACTATTATCTGGTTTTATCTCAGCCCATGACTTTTCTCATTTTTACTCCTTGGTTTCTTTTCCCCCACCCCCCTGGAGAGCAGTGAGCAAATGGCTTTTTGGTGTTTAGTTACCAGCTGGGGTAATACTATGACACTTGTATATCTGG
This sequence comes from Heliangelus exortis, assembly GCF_036169615.1. Taxonomy (NCBI): domain Eukaryota; kingdom Metazoa; phylum Chordata; class Aves; order Apodiformes; family Trochilidae; genus Heliangelus; species Heliangelus exortis. The sequence goes on along the minus strand of NC_092429.1, from coordinate 12,892,446 downwards.
TCTTTCCTCTTTTTAGCTCATAAAGAACCCAAGTATACTTAGGTCAGCATTCCATTCCTCTTGGCCAGCCTTCAGAAAAAAACTGCAAAATTAATTGGACCAGAAAGATGGAATTAAAATAAGTATGACTCTCTGGACCAGTGATGAATGACATTTGTCCAGGAAGCAGTAGTCTGGATTTCCATATTTAAGCACATCATTTTATATACTAAAATATAAATTACCTTGTGCATTGTATTTTCTTAGCTGGTATTTCATTTAGCACTTAGATTTTGTAGAATCTTTGCACCATGTGTTTTTTAATGACAAGGGCCTCCTTTCCGCCTCTGGCAATTAACATTGATGTTCACCAGGGACAAGTTTGGGATGGAAAAGTTTGTTTTTCAATGAGAACAGAGTAAACTTATTTGCAGAAATTTAAGACTAGTGTTAACTTCTGTTGATACCAGCTTGTGCTCAAGGGAACCTGAAGAAAGTTTTCAATCTAATTGTAATCTTCCACAAAAATGCTTAACCGATCTCTGCATTTTTGACCAGTAGTTTATCACATAACAATTTAAAATAAACAGCATTTTTAATGAACTGCTCTATTTCACATTTAAAACTTTGTGGCTGTTTCTCATTAAAGCCAATGAGAGTTTTTATATAAAAATATACACGTAAGTATTATTTAACTCGAGCAATGCAACATTTAGTATTTTAAAGAAGAGCCATAAAACCTTACTTAAAATGCAGCTGTCTGAAAAACAGCTGACCATCATAAGATGGTCTCCTTAATGCTGAGCTTTTCCTCTACCTGAAATACAAAGCCCTTTTTTTCCTTTAAAATTCATCTGGACTTCGTGTTCTTCTTTCCCTGCACAGATACAAAGAACAGTGCACTTTTTGCTCTCTGCTACTCACATATTTCTTTTAACTCCTAACGGTGGATGCTTTCACAAAATTCAGGCATCAGGTTCACTATGTAACTTCTCAGGCAAATATATATATAACAAGATATATCCATGCAGCTGCATCAAATGTTCAAAAGTGCATGAAGATAATAAAAATTGTCACACTATTATATAATAAATACACACTATTTTAGTTGCATGTATGCATTTCTGCTATTTGAAAAGTCATATTCATAAAAAAGATATTGAATTGCATAATGAACTTTTAACTTTTAGACTTTTCTGAATTAGTGTATTTAATAATGTTTTAATTGGAACTAGGTGAAAGGGGTCCTAATAACTGGAATCACTGACATTCTGATTTCTACCATTTTCAGTGATTATTTGTAATATGTAAGCACTGGAAGGCAGTAACCAGGGATGGGCCTTATTATGCTAGTCAGTATTCATACAAATAATAAGAGACAGGCCTTACCCTGAGAGGCTCATGGTAAAGAAGGAAATGGGTTGGAAGGAAATAGAGGTAACAGAGGTAGGAAATTATTTGCCTAGAGGGGCTGAAAAAGGGAAGGGGAGGAATTCCATGCTTAGCATACTGCCTTTCTACAATGTGTAGTATCCTGTCCTTCATTCCTCTTTGAATAATGTGTTTTTCCATATGCTTTTGAGCATGTCTGCCAGTGCAGATAGCATTCAGGGATAGATGGGAACATGAAGCCAGCAGCTATGCACACCATAGGCTAACTGAAGATTAGAAATTTTGATTAACTCAAAATTTCAAGGGTTTCACATAGATATGAAGCCAATGCAAAATATTAAAAAATGAACACTGAAATTACCAGAAAACTTTGAGAGACACTGCTTAAGGTAATCATGCATAATTAAAGGATGATCTGTATTAGGTGATTGCCTGCTTTGAAGCTGGCTGCCTACCTGATTCAGAGCCTTAACTAGTAGGCTGTGGCCTTTGAGAGAATAACTACATATCATGAGTAAAACAAGTGCTATAGAAGAGTCTGAAAATTCTTACGTCTTAAGGAGGTTTAAGTCCTTGTTCTAAATCAGGCAGAGCAAAATCTGGAACGTAATTGCCCCAGAGAAGCACAATATAGTTTACTAGATATTCAGTGCTTTCCTGGTATTTTAGCTGTGAATTCTATCCTTGGATCAAAGAAAGCATCATCAAAATGTAGTATGCTCATGAAAATGTTAGGATAATCTCTCTTTTCCATTCAGAAATCCCTCTTCATAAATCAAATCCTCATAATGCATCTCTATGGAGGTTTATTTTCAGATCTGTCTTGACCTCCCCAACACCATTTCTCTTATAACTTCTTCCATGGGTATTCTTATATTAAAGAAATATGTGTGTGTATATATATATACATATATATATATAAAGCTGTATTTCTGATCTCTTTTTATGCTACAATGGCTCTCCCTTCCCCCAGTTTATATGAGTTAGCTTTAAAAGGAGATTGGGAAAAAATCTAGTACGTAATCAGAGAGATGGTGCTTATGATAGCAGAAATACAGAAAAATGAACAGATTCTGAAAGCAGTGGCAGACACTGAGTATATCCCACTTCAAACAACGGTGAAAAGTTCAAGCATTTCCTGAAATGATGCAAAAAAAGTGTGCTTCAAATGACTGAGAAGTTTCTTATCCATTTGCACATTGGTTGGGTAACAACACTATTGTTGACGTGAAAGAAAGCTCAGATCTCTGCCTCTCCACACTGGGGTCATGAGAGCCATTCTGTGAGTAAGTGCCAGTCACTGGTTGAACTAAAGTCTTATTTCTCCAAAAGCACTTCTAATGCAGGTTCAGACCAACACAGAGTTATCTCCAGATGTTTATGTGCTCAGAATGGTATGTGAACCACTAAAAAGAGGAAATCTATAAAGCAGATACAAAATATGCTAGAAAAGATTTTAAGTTCAAGAGCCAATTTTAAGAAGTTTTTTCACTGGCTTTCATTATCCTAATCCTGGTCTCCTTATGAAGAATTTTACTTGTGTTCGGAAAATACTTTATGTAAAACTATAAAGGTTTATTTATAAAATTTGCAAGAAAATATGGGCAAGATGTAGGCAGTACACGGTAGGCTGATAAATGAATATTTTTCTCAGTTTTAGCTAGATACTTTTCTCCATCTAAGCATAGAAAATAGTTTGATTTTAGCATTTTTGTAGGAGAGTGAAAGTGAGGAAAAATATTTTAATATAAAACAGGTCCCTAAAATAAACAGTAAGGTGGGGAATTTTCAGGCAATTGTTTATTTTTTCCTCAGAAATATCATGATAGCCCTGTACTTTAGCACCACAGTTTCTTATCCAGAAAGGGAGTAAAAATTAAGTCAAACATTGCATGAGCTGACTCCAACTATTAAGGCTCAAACAACCCCAAAATCTGGCAGGTCAAAAGACCTTTATTAACCAGAGGCACACAATGATTTCATTTTTAGGTTGTTCTCAATAGGACAAATCTCCAAATGCTCTGACTTTTGTTGGGCTTGAATGACAGTGCAATTACTTGGGTACCTACCTAACCTTATCTGAAGGATCAGAAACTCTCACATTTACAAATGGAAATATCAAATGACAAGGATAGTTACTCAGGGCATCAACTTCCATGAGAACCTGCAAATGCAAGAAACTAAACAAGGCACAAAGGAGAAATAGCCCAGTTTGTTTTGCTTATTTTTTTGCTGGTTGGTTTTGGTTTTTTAATGGGATTGGTGTGAGTAGTATTCTCATTTGGTCTTTTTTTTGATTCATATCCCACCAGTTTAAGTGCTGTCTAATAGAGATCTTTGCATCCGTGTTCATTTCTGCACTTTATTAAGACATTTATTGTCCAGAAGGAAAGTTGATCCAATGTAACAGGCTCTATGTGAAATGCAACAACCAGCCAATCTGCTAAATCCATTTTCTATAACTGCCTACTTGCTGTCATGTCAAAAATGACAATTACCTGATCTGAATTGTTTCCCAGTGCTTTAAAAAACAGGTATTTTACAAAGACAGGTTGTTTTGAAATATCCATTGAAACTTTCTATATTTAGATATTTCAGTGATCAGAAAGATTCTTTCTTCTTCTTTCATTGCTTGTTTTTTTGGTTTTCTTTTTTTCTCAACCGGACTGTGTAGTCCCCAAATACACAAGCAGACATCTTTGAAATATTGATCCTAGTCAACTTTTACTGGCTCTGTTTCTTTGATAGAGAAAGTATAACTCCACAAAAACTATGGTTGTAATCCAGAAATACAAAAAAAAATTTAATTTTAGTATTGCTAGAAAATTCACTTTAAAATACATTGAGACAATTCCTTTTTTTTTTTTTTTTTTTTTTTTTTTTTGGTATAAGGTCTTAGTCCATATTTCCACTTTTAAATGTCTAGTACTATTGATATGAATCACTGGAATCTGAAGAGCACCCAATCATTCAAGAAACTTCAAGGTGTCTCAAGCATCATCCTTAAATGCTTTTCATTCTTTATCAGTCACAAAATACAAAATTCTGTCATCTTCTCTGTGTATAATTTTAGATAGACTGTTATTGGACCTGTTATGTGTATTTATGTGTTACCTTTTTTTATTCCATCAAATGCTTTCTTGGAAATGTGCAGAAACTCTGATCATTAACAAATGCCATTTCCAAAATATCAGAAAAAAATGCATCACAATTTCCCCCAGAATTCCCTTTCTCATCTCTCCCTGGGCCTTTTTGTCAAGAAAAAACAAAGATACTACGTTGCAGAATGGGTTTTATGGCCACTGACATTGCCCTTGATATGCAGGTCTCAAGCTTCCCTAATATGCAAGATGTTACATTTTAAACTAAGTCTTTTGATGTTACAATTAATGTAGAATTACTTAGAAGACTTTAAATAGTAATGCAGTTGCTGGAAATAACCCACCATTTTGGGATAAAATCCAGATCTAAACGACTATCTACAGTACACATCTGTCACCATTATGTTCAATCGCTCTATCCTGCAGTTTATTTCAGAAAGCAGAAAGAGTGCAGGAGTGCTAATTTTTCTGGAGCATTTAAATGTTTATATTCTCTCAGTGGTGAGTACCAGGTCAGTATAATGAGGTGTGTCAGTGGGCAATAAAGGACATTAAAACCCATAGCACTTGCCACCCCAATGCACAGGGTCCTTGTGTGATTTCTTAGGATTCTTCCACATCACAATGTAGAGAATTCATTCTCTGAAAGAGAATGTGAATGGAACAGCTTCCTTGATAGCTGTTCTTCTCAGTAAAATCATACTTGTGACATAGAGTGTTCTTAAAATGGATTATCAGGGGACCTAAAACATGATCCACTCAGGTAAATGATGGTGACACTTGCTATAATTTTGAAGGGCATATAAAAATCTCTTGTGGAGATAAGAAAAGCTCAGCTTGTGACATATGCGAGCAGGTTAAATATTTGGACTGTCTCTGTATTATTCCATGTGCAAAGTGAGCAGTTTTCTGTTTGGGCACATCAATAGTAAAACTTTACCAGTTTCTTCAGCATGCCTCTGTGGACAGCTGAAGGGCAAGACTGTAAAAAACCACTGGTGCAGCTTTGAAAAATGCATTTTTAAAAAGTGTTTCTGGTTTGAGACTTCATTTGTGGTGAGTGGGCAAAAAAACCCCACCTGCACTAATCTCTATGCTCTGGAAGGAAACATAATGATTATTCTGCTAACATCAGCTTACAGTAGTCTTCTCCTTTCCAAGAAAACTAAGGGGTCTTCCTCTCCACCAGGAGCTGTCTAATTATGTAAAGGAAAAGTGATTAACTGATTATGATGAATAAATTAATCTCTGAGGACTTGTATGTATTCAGACATTTCTAATTAGTATGGTTTTCATGAAGAAATTCATGGCAGTCCTCTGTTCCGATTAGTAATGATTAACAGAACAATAAGTAATTTTTGGCAGCTCCTTGCAAAATTATTAGAATTAACATGGGAGATTTGGATTAAGGATTTGTGAAAATTTTGTCACTGATTAATGATGTGAGACTGACAAGTACCACAGACCTCCCTGGAAAAGCACCCGTGTCTAATGATTTCAGTAAGCAACAATGGAGCAGGTAAAATACAGGGATTTCCTGTCAACTCTGCCTGCAATGTTGATTCCCTTTTCAAGTTCCCTACTCCTTACTTTTTCTTAATGTGGATCATCAGTTACTGCATTCAAGACCAGTATGATTCTGTTCCTGCATCTCAAGGCATTTCAGAATGCCTTTTCAAGTTCATTTTTAAAATACATTAGCTACCAAATATTTTTGCAGTTCCTTGTTTCTCTCTTCTTTGAGATGTCCTTGATTAGATTTGCAAAAATTGTGCCTTCATTGAAGACCGATCTTTATATACAGTCTTTCAAAAAAAAAACCAGTGTTCAAAACAGTAATTTGAATTTTGAATACTTAATCATGGTCATAAGGAGATAGGTCTGAGCAGATCAGCTAAGACAGCTCTGAGATAGCTGTGAAAAAAAAACCGTAATTCCTGGATAGATTGAGGAAGCTATTTCTACCAAAAAAATACATGCCTCTGCACAAAGAAGTCATTCATAGTACTCTGAAAGTATTCATAATATCACTAAAGAAACATGAATTTAAACTAAAACAGGCATAAAGAAGAACTAATAGTTGCCTAGGGAAAAAGAGAACCCATGAGAGCAGATTGATGAGTTGCCTACCCAGTAAAATGAAGTACAATGGAGACAGCCTCTGTCTACCTCTACCCAGGCTGATACTTTTATACATCATGATGCAGTTCCATCTAAGGGTAATAACTTGGATTTTAAAAAGGAATGTGACATAGTATTTTCTCTGAGCCAGGTAGCCTTCTTCTGAGAAGTCTTTATCACCCTATGCAGAGCAGAGTGTGGCTGTGCTGCCTCCAACTCAGGGGAAAATGCAAAGAGTTTGCTCAGGGACCCTGTGGCATCCTGCAAGACATGCATTGGCCTGCAGATCAGTACCTGGCTTTGTGAAAGGAAAGGGGGATCAGTGGTGTGAACACTCTACATGAGTCTAGAAAGGTGGATGGTAGGGAAAGAGCTATTTCCACTAAGTAACATTAACAACAGAGCACTAGGGAGGCCAATGGCTGTCTCAATTTGGGTCTGTTTTCACCAATGAGTAGCAAAGGACAAATATCAGTATTTCAGAAGCAACATGATCCATTTATAAATAGGATTAAATCACATTAATGCTTGAAATGATAGGCTGCACAGGAGGATCTGGGGCATCTCTTTTAAGTCCTTCACTGAACACATTGCATGTGCTCTTAAGAGAAGTCAGTTATAGGCAGAAATAAATAATATGTGCCTTGCCAAACCCTTAAAACAGGCCAATATGTACAGTGTATACTAGACTTTTGCTATCAACTGCGGTCCCGTTAATTTATTTTGAGTGATAAAAACATGCTGAATAGATACTTGTGTTTCCAAATAAGCAAAATATTTGTTTATAAGGAAGAATTTTCACTTTTGTCAACCACTGTCATGAGAATAGATGGGCAGTTCATGATAAGTGCATATTTATAAATTGTTGCAACAAATATGAAATAGTTGTAAGCTTGAAAAAAATCTAAAGTGAGGAGCTAAAAGGCCAGTGTTAATCAGGTAACTTCATTGCCCTAGGAGCATTGGTCAGCTCCAGTTTAGAGAATCCCTTGTCAGTACTGGAGTGAAATCCAGAATTACAGCAAAAATTAATCACTATATTCAATATTTGATCTCTGTTGTCTTTATATGTCTCTTTCTGTCTCATTTTATATGTTTCTTTCTGGATGAAAAATGAGCAAATTGTACATATATATTTATTTATTTGATAAACAATGGGGAGACAGTTTTGAACACCTGCTTTCCCTATACATAACTTTCCTTCCTTACTTACCACTTACACATAAAAAAGATTTTCCATTTAAAGAAGACTGAACATAATGCTGTGGAAGACAAAGCTGTCAAAGCAAAAGCCATGCAGAAATGCTAGCAAGCCAAAAAAATATACCTACTTGAAGTTACATCTCATTTCCCTCCCTTTCCCAAGTCAGTAGGACTGCAGTTAATCCCTTGGTTTCCCCAGTAATAGACATTTGCACTGCACCCAAACAGAGTATCACAGAGTGGGGATGATGACTGCAAGAGGGAAAAAAATAATGGGAGTAACTGGATTTTTTTTTTAAAAAAACCCCTTGTTCTCATGGTATTATTTTTAGTTATGAAGAAGAAGAAAGCATCATATGCACAAAGATTTTTTTCTAAAGAGATTTTTTTTCAGTTTTCTGTGAGGCAATAGCTGCTTACCAAGGTGTACTGGAATATTAAAGCTCTGCAGTAGTGTGTGGCATTGTTTCAATATCCATAGCTGGAAATCCATAGTCCAGGCAGAAGTTTGACTTGCACAAATGCTTTGTGCTGAATAAGTGGTCAAGGGCCCCTCTATTTGGATGTGAAATGTTTTTGTTCAGATCCTTTCATTTCAAGAACTTGTTATTTTCCAGAATAAACTGTTCTTTCTGTTGATATTTCTCATACATATTCTTACACTGAAAGCACACATAATCACATGTGCTTGTGTGGGTATGTATATGTAAATGTTGGCAAAATTTGTATTCACTCATTTATAAATTACTGAAGCAGGATGAAGTAGTATTCTCATTTGCTGTCACTTTGAAGACACTTAATTTGCACTCAAATGCCTCAAAAATGTCTTCACTTGAAATCTAAAAGGCAGCAAAAAATTCAGCTTGAAAACAATGTACTAAGAGAAAAATAAGGGTCTTAGCATTTAAGCATATAATGGCAAAATAATGCTAGAGAGGAAATTACAGTGTTTCCTCAAATTAGGCTTGTTGCAAGTATGTCTTTATATATATAGGCTACTTTTAAATTTTGCTATACAAAAGTGTTGTTGTTATTTAATTAAGAAGTCTATACATGTATTTACTGCAAATCATGCAATTCTCATTTGCACTAAGATGATTCCTTTACCTAGCTCTGTTGTAACAGTTGTAAAGCACCCATAGGTTAGATAAGTAGGGCATGGGAGTCTTGAGCATACTGGAGAATATCAACAAGCCCAGCTAAAGCACTGGTCCATCTCCCTTCTTCCTTACACATCACCTTAAAAAAGTGAAAACAAAAAGGTCATCAAACAAAGAGCTTTCAGTCTGTCCTGGCTTCAGCACTGCATTTGAACATTGCATTTTGATGAGCTCTGGAGCTCAGACAATGACATCCCCTTTAAGCCATTGACTTCATTGATTTCGACTAAAGTCGGATGAGGCATTTAAGGCTGAAGAAAAATGAAAATAAGCACAGTGGTGATGTCTATAGTAGCACTAACAGTATAGAACAAGAGACAGTCTGCTTCCTTGTGTTGTCTTCAGAACACTTACTGGGTGAGCAGTGTGGGAAATGGTGGAGTTCTTTAGGATTCTTCTTTATTTTAATATTAGTATACATAGAAGACCAAAATTGGGCAACCCTTTCTGCCAAGCAGTGAACTTAGAGCCTGTTCTTGCTATCACAAGCTTCTGTCCTTGGTTTCAGCAGATTCTTTCATTAAATTAAAAAAGAGCCTAAAGACTACCCCATGTTTGCAGTTTTTTGTTTTGGTTTGGTTTGTTGGTTTGTTTTTTTCTCTTGGGGGGGGTGTTGATTTTTCAGGGTTTTTTTAATTTTGTTTTTTACAAATGACAACAAACCAAACAAGCCTTAAAATTTAACTGAGAGCTGAAGTTCATAGCAAAAAACCTTCATATTCTGATGCATAGAGAAATGTATCTGAGCAAGAAATGGTAAATTGCAGCACCAAAGGATCTCCATATTTCTGATTCCAGAGTTATTAGTATTTCATTTTACAATAGTAAGAGAAAAAATATTTCAAGAATTACAATTAAACTGTATTTCATCTAGAGAAAACATGTATATTATTTACCATGAGAATAACTGGAGCATTTCAATGGAGTAATTTTGTTGGGAATGCAATATTTATCTATGAAAAAATGTGGAGATTCCTTAATGTTATGTTGATACCCTTAATATTGCATTCTTTTAGAAGAAACTATAATTCCCAGTATACAAACTAGTCTGCAAAAATGTGTTCTATGCTTAATACCAACAAGGTGCATCTTTGTCAGCACCACTGAAGACAAGAGCAAATGGAGTGCTGACATTCCACTTCTTATCAGTTATCAAAAACAGACATTTTAATGGGTATGGCACTCAGCAGACCTCAAGACTTCCTTTCTGTAGCTTTAAATTGCCACCCTATAATTCAGTACTATTAGCCTCCACCTCTTTCATTCTATCATCCACAGGTGAATACATTTGTTGAAAACATGATTTCTAGATGCTTTATGCAAGTTAAAACTGTCAAAAATACAAAGGAAGACAGAAATATATGACAGTTATGCAAGTGAAAGGACATTTGTAAAAGTGATTTATACTTCCACTAAATAACAAAGAAGTCCTACCTAAAGGGCAAATCCTGCAGTCCTTAGGAGAAGAAAGACTTTTTGAATGTATTAGAATTTTGTTTAACTCCTAAAGTGCTGATTCAGCAAAGTGATTAAGCATGTGCCTAAATCTAAGCATGGTAATAAACTATCTCTTTTGGGAGAGCTTGTGATAAGCAGTATATATCTTTACACACTCTAGTAAATCTAGACTTGGATAAAAATTCCATTTTTTATATTATTAGTGGGGGTTTTATATATGCTTCTTTTTTAGAAAAGACGAGGTAACATGAGCTCACTGTTGTCTACAGTAAATAGCAACTAACCAACTGAGGGTTGATAGCAAACAAGTGCCAGACCCACCAAAAGGTCTGCCTTCTGTAGTCTGTTCATAGCTTACAATACGATGGTTGCTACCAATGAAATGATTTGCTGTTGTTAAAATAATACAAGAAAGCCTGGAGCTTACATAGCAGCTGTACTCAGACATTAAATCTGGCTCAGGTGATCAGGCACAGCTGAGATACTCTGGAGAGACTAAAATCAAACACCTATGTGATGTCAAGCATTATGTGAAACTTAAACATTGTTATCACATTGGAGTTCTTGATATTTGTGGGGTATTTCTGAATTATCTGCTCACATCCAATATAAAACATAAGTTCTGCCTTGACTACCATCAAATTAAGAGAAAAAAGCAACAAATAGTGAGAATAAATATGGGAGGGAACCCATAAAGGAGATGATGAAGCATGAAAGGGCTAAACAGATTTGTTTAGTTTAACTTCTGGCTTTTAAGCATATCTGGCTATTTATACACATAAGCGCTTATACATATTTAAGCCCATTATCCTTTTATTTGATAAAGGTACTTACTAAAGTTATCTTTGCATCATTATCCAAGCATTGAAAAGGGTTTCTATAGCTGTGTTTTGCTAATGATTGGAAAATAACTTTAAAAAAGCACAATAATGCTCCCAACAGGTAGCACATTATTGAAGTGTTTGTGACTTGATGCTCAACCAGTAAAGGTACAGTACAATGGGTTATTGATGGACACACATGTGGGAACCACAGGAGTGCCAAGAGAACTCATTGTTATCAGCACTGCATAATATAATGCTGAATGAATTAACTGTGGTGATTGCTTAAAATGTACCTTTTTGTGTAATAGCCCTAATTATCAGCAGCCCTTTACAATGAGTGGATAATCGCTTTTAATTCCTTCAGCATTCATTGTAGTAACATTAATCATGATGAGCTCATTTGGTTTTAATGTGAATATAGCATGTGGTACCACAGGAATTTGGTTGAAACTTAGTAGTATATAATGCCCACTCCATGACATCCAGGGTTATCATAAATTCCCTTGATAAACAATGAAGGGGGTATTGTTCAACTCAGCTGTCTTTGGAAATATCTATCCAACGAAGTGCAAGTCAAGATCAAACTGAAACCTGATGCTTTTCAGGGCTCCCTTCTGCAGTGGTTAAACAGGGGCACTGATATGTCCAGGCAGATGATCTGGGAGAAACAATAAGTCACATCAGCAGTGTCTCAGTAAACCATGTAAGCCCTATATGTATATAGTCTGTCTGTCTCTACATCAGTTTCTACTTGAAATGCATCGAGACAAAAATCCTCACTGGCAGGTAAACTGAGTCAGCAGTCAATGAGTGAATCTTTTGTAATTACTAGTGCAATGGATACCCAGCATCAATAACTTTCCGTGCCAGAATATCCATAGGGAGATACAGAATTCTTTACTTATCACTGTCTTGATAAGCTTTTTATAAATTCCTTAATTCTGTGGATTGGTAGAAACTGGCAATGACTGATTAATTGCTTCACATGTTACCTGTTCTAAGTGGTGACTGGTTTGGCAAGCAATTTCTTTAAAGTATTAGGCTATATACTTCTCCAGAGTCCAAAAGAAAAAAGTGGTGATAAACATTAAAGTACTTACTTGACTCACTGGAGATATTCCTCTGTAGTACAGCTGACTTCTGGTTTTGTATTATCTGGGACTTGGGAAAGAAGTCATTTGTCACTGACCTGTGCTAACTGTATGAACCACTGCACTGGCAAGACTGAAAATTCCACGCTTACTCTTAAGGTATTATTAATTTCTTGTGGCTCTTGGAGACATAAAGTTCCAGTAATAATTCAGCTGTGCACAAGCATGCAATCAGGATCAAATATAGACCTTGTGTGACTATGGAAGGAGTTTGATATGATTATTCCTATGCATGGATTTAAAATAAGCTTGCATGAGCATTCAGGAAATTCAACTCAATTTTAGTCAATCCTAAGAGAACAGAAATTTAAAGCTCCATTTTTGAAAGTCATAAGTTAGACTCTGCAAATTTTCTAAAGTAACAGTGCTGGCTCAGATTTTTCTGAACTGTGACAGACCAATCTGCTGACACTTTTTTTTTATTTTTATTTTTTTATTTTCTCAAGCTGTTCCTGGTGACTGGGCACCAAACCCTCAGTGCTGCAACAATTTATTCCAATGGAGGATGTTGTTCCTGATAGGTTTAGAGGTTCTACAAAAGTCTACACAGCCATAATATTTATTCTTTTATAAATAACTTGTGCTAGCAGTAATGAATGTAGAGGTTTCTGCAACTGCTTTTTCATGATGCGGCACTTCTGCAATATTTGCAAATACCTTGACACAAAAATTCGGGAAGTAATTCTATTTCTAAGCTTTCTAATCTCTTTCTTATTTTATCTTTTAAAGAACTTAGGACCAGGATTATCTACACATTATACCTTGCACAAAGCAAAACACTTCATCAATGTTAAAAATGAAAAGAGAAACTACTGTTTAAGGGCTTTGTTGTTCTCTTTCCTTCTGCTTCTGAGAGTGAATGAAAGTTCATGCTCCTTTGGTGCTTTTTTTAAGGATTCATGCTATGCCAAGTTATGCAGCAGTGCCATACTGGAATTTCAAGAGAAAAGTAAAGCATCACGTGTTTGATTAGATCTGCCAGATATCCTGGACTGACCAGGAGGGCATAAGATTCAGGTCAAGGGTCTGTTTTAGACTGCCATTCAGACCATTAAAAGTCCAAGTTGGGCTGTGAACAACACATAGATAAGGGTAACTATCCACAGCAGCTCTAAGACTGTCTGAACTCTGTGAAAATCCAGGCAGGAGAATATTTAATGACAATAAAATATTCACTTCTAATGTTATAATTGCTTTGACAATAGAGTACTGAAATTGCCTTTTTGGATTTGAATCCTTACATTGTCCAAGAGCTAGACATCTTTTCACTGATATTACTAAACATGAAGGTTCTAATAGTAAAATGTGGGGGTTTTTCCACATAAACTTGAAAATTATTTTTTAAACCATAAGTACTCAGCTGTATCATTTAAATTAGTACTATATATTCAAATTTTGGGGGACTGGTCTTCTACTGAATTTCAGGAAGTACTACAAAGTCTCCCTTAAGTTAATTTCTCCCACCACCGCGGCTGAACATATACTGGATTTTTAATTTTTTTTTTCTGGAAAAAGGTGGTGCTGTATCAGGTTGTAGAATGCAAAATGAAATACAAAAATTTTCATGAAAATGTAGTCTGAGAATAGGAAACAAGATTAGAGGTGACATACTGTTGTTATCAGCCATGAGGTGTTCCCCAAGCTGTAAGGAGGGAAAAACAGCTATTCTGTGTTAGCCATCATATCAGGGCTCTATTTGTTATGGAATTCAAAAATAATTGTCACCTTAGGGCTGCATACAGCAGCATGCATTAGATGTGAGTAGCTATGAACTCTTGTTTTTTCAGGCAACTTACAGCTCATATAGCTTGTTACCCAAAAGGAAGCTCATGGTCAGACAAATTCATATTAGACATTCTTTCATTCTTGCTTTTCAACTGAATAAAATCTATCTTTTAAAAAGATTTTAAGAAATCTGGTACCAGTGGAACCCCATCTAAATGAGCCATACTATCGTTCAGTTATTTAAATGTGAACTTCTGCTTAACTTAATGCACATTAAAAGCCAACCTTTTTTTTCTTTCCTATTTTTGTCACCAACAGTAATCAAGTCAGGACTGTAGCTTTCAATTATGGTTGCTCAAGATTTAAGTTTCAGTCTTTTGTGAAGACATACTGGTGACTGCAAAATGTGAGATAAGTTGCAAATGTTTAGACAGGATGACAACCCAGAAGACTGATTAATTACTAAAAAAGGGTAACTAGAAGGTGTTTTTAAAGGTTTTTTTGGACAGAAGCCCAAAGGATCTTTTAAGAATGTTATGAGCCATTTCTTAGTGAGTAAATCACCAAATTAACAAGATTCTTTTAGTACTTGAAGGAGAGATGGAAAAGCCTTTTTAAACAACTCAGTTAATGTTTTGGCTTTTTTTATTCATGATTTATACTGAAATGGCCAAGTTTATCTCAACCGTAACTGACAGCAGCATGAGGACTAAGCTGTCCACTTCCAAATTTAAAAGATTCACAGCGGTTAAGAGGGACAAAACAGAGTTTTACCCTTTGATCATGTTTATTTTCAAATGGCTTTGTTATTCATTTCTCTTTGTTTGGATGGCATTTTATTACACCTTTAAAACAGTCTAAACAAATTTTAATTCACACTTAAATGAGAAGCAACAAGGCTTAAATATTCAAAAATTGAACTTATTCTTATTGAAATCAATTATCTGGTTACTAAGGACATAAAAAGAGAAGGATCATGTATTATGAATTTATCAATGGTCTTTTGAAAGAAAAATTTGCAAGGCTGTAGATATTTTTCCACAATACAATTTAAGATCAGCTAATTACTGTCCAACTGTCCAAGAAGATCACTCTGGCACTATAGAGAATCTGCCTAGGCTACAGTACAGACACACAGGTACCCCTGATCACCAAAGCAGCAGGTCTGGGTAATGTCATGTTTCTGGAGGGAAAAAAAAAAAAAAATCACTGCAAAGACAAATCAGAATTTAGTGATTTTATAAAATCTTTCTTGTAAAAGCCCATCATAGTCTACGAAAAGGAGTAATTGTGCATACATTCAGATCTGGCACAAAAAAACCCAAAACCAAACAAACAAAAAACCAAAAACCAACCAAACAAGAAAACAATACACAAAAAAAACGAAACCCAACAACAACAAAGCCAACCAAACAAAAAAACCAGACACACCCACCATATGAAACGAAATAACTGTTGAGAAACTTCATCATGCCTTCATACTAAATCTCTCACAAATCAGAGAATATTTTAATAGCACCCATGGTTGTCACAACAGGCAGCAACCCAGCCACTTCCTGAACTAAAATGGTCTGAGCTGCAAAAGCTTCCATTTAAAAGTCATGTCTGTAGTCAGAGAAAAATAGGGATCTTTAAACTGTGCACAAATACTTGGAGTGGGGGAATCATTCTCATTCAAAAGACTCAATTTTAACTAGCAGTGGACAGATAAATGTTCAAAAGTAGATGTGAATCCAGGTTAGGTATAGAGCTGGGCTCTCCTTTGCTAGTGATGGAATGCAAGGATTTATTTGAGACTGAAAGGTGTTTGAAATTTTGGCATCCTCTAAGGTGGAGTGAAAGGCTACAAATGCCAGATAAAACCATTTGTGAAAGTGTTGTACTAGTGAAGTCAAATGCTGTGCTTCCCCAAAATATCCTGAAACTATTGTAGTAAGACATATATGATCTCAAGCTACAGATTTAAATCCAACACAACCTCCAGTTTGGTAACTGATTTTTCCAGCTCTCTGTTTTTCAAAAAATTGTCTATGCCTTTAACTGAAATATTACCCACTTTCATATCATCTCTCAATCCTCATATGCAGATAAAACTAAAATTTGCTGTTTTGCTGTATCCCATCTCTATCACATGGTTCCTAGATCTGTACCATAGATAAAACCAAAATCTCATTATATTTTCATCGGTTTACATTTCATTTATGAAAATATGTTTTGTAATTGCATATCTGTTTGTAATACCACCAGAACGTATCAGCTGTTACTTTGCCAATAGTTTTTTCTATAAATTATTCCAGTGGTTATATTTCTGTTCTATCAGACACAATCTGTTCATCTGGCTTTTTGGTGTCATCCTTAACTTGCTGTCAGTATGGTCAGTATGGCTTCTATAATGGGGCTTTATGGTCTTTTCATTGTGAAATGCAGTTTGAGGCATGTAGCTGTGTAGCCTTTCCATTCTGGCTCAGCTCTGTGACAGTCTCCAAGGTAGAAACTATGATTCAACTAATTGGCTACTGAACTTCATCCTTCTTTCTCCTTGGCCAGTGAAATAAATCTTTACAGAAAATTAAGGATCAAAAAAGGATCATGGTTTTGCCATGGTGCAGCTCATGGTTAGGTTAGTTAGAACTATCTAAACATCCACAAAGGTACCATTTCCATTCATGTAAACATGTTAAATCCTTCCTTAAAATTCTAAGCATCTAAGCATGTGGAGGGTGAAGTTTTTATTTGGGAGCCAAACATTGTCATTTTGGAGAAATAAAAAATGTTGATTAAGTTTTAGGAAATTTTTCACCAAAGGAGGAAACTCAAGAACTCTTGTTAACTGGAATTAATCTATTCGTTTCAGAACAGAATGCAGAGTGTTCATTGGTATAAAATTTTTAGCAAGGTAATTACAGAATCAAACAAGTTTTTAAAAGGCTTGCTTTTTAAGTGCAAAATTGAACCCTTTTGTCACTTTCTAACCCTTGTGTCTATTTTATTTGAAACAAAGAAGTTACTCAATTCAACCCAGAAATTCTCTTTTCCAGTAAATATTACATTCAATTAAAAAAAATCATCAGTCCACAAATGTTTGACTAAAATTAAGTTGCTGTCTTGCAATTAAGTTGCTGCAGCCCATAACTGGTGAAAATTAGATCTATTTTGCCCCTTCTGTCTGTTATCAAACTCTTGTCTCCTGTAAGCAAAATTTATTATTTTTTCTTCCATTACATCACATCATAGTGGAGTCTGAGGTCAGTACTCAGACTCCTATATGTTATCATAATAAAACCCACAAAAAGTAAGACAAGATGATAGTTGCTCTTCTCAAAATAGGAAGACATGTACATTGTAATTATAGGTACATGAGTTGCATGGTAGTGAAAAGTGATGTTATTAAAGAATACTCTGTACACAAAGCCCTAGAAGGGCCATATTCCTTAGACTGATAAAAAAAGGGCCAATCCCTTTGTCTTTATATTTCTTTTCTGTAAAAGTAGAATTTCAATAATATTCCAAACTGTAATTTGGACAAAAAACTGAAGGACACAGTTGACAATAAATCAACATATGACTGTTTGTCATATACATTTTGTCTCCTAAAAATATTGTCATACCATTTATTGGTACACAGTATTGGGTGGCTTTTTTGTTTTCTTTGGGTTTTTTCTTTGTTTGCTTGCTTTTGATATGGTCTTTAACCTGTGAAGTCTCAACTTATGGGTCTCAGGAAATAATTTTCAGTGGGCAGACCTTCGTCCACGTCTTCATTTTGCACATAATAAAGGACATTTAAACTACATTAAGAGGACATCTGAAACTCCTTTATAGGATGGGCTAACCATAACTGTGATAGCTGTCATCAGCACTTTGAAGTAAAAACCATGATGCTGTCACAAAAGAGGTCTCAAATGTTTCCAAATAATTGTCAAAGGTCAGGCAAATTAGAAACAGTATTTCAGAAAATGTTTTGCTAGTATTTTTAAGTATCCTTTTGAAATACAATGCAAAGCAAAAAGAACCAGCCACAGTCAAGAGAAAGTAGATCTAAAGTACTCTTCAAACAAGCAAACATAGTTCATAATACTTCTTTTTAGATAGTTTTCCAATTTCTCCAGAGAAGGCTTAAAAAATTTTTGAACTCTTTCTGCTGGTTAAAAGGGAACAATATCCAGGCATCTCTGTTAGAGCTTTGACATTCACATATCTTTTTATAAATCTACAGAAAAATATACACTCCCTTTTCTTAAAATAGTAAAAATAAAATTGACAGCAACCACTACGTAAGCTCCACATTTTTTTTCTTTTTTTCTCATCAGTGAATTCTTTATCTGGCTATCATCTGTGATTTCACATGTAGAAATACGCTTGGAAGAGTTACTAAGTTATTGTCACTTTCATTAAGGTGTGGAAGAATAATTTCTGTGATTTCTTTGGGGAATGCTCTCTTTTTAAAAAAGTGTATTAAGTCACAATGAATGTCAAATGCTTCAAAAAGTAAAAGACAGTGCTTAGTGAGAAACTTTCAGCCTTTCAGTTTCCAAGTACTGCAATCAAAGGGAGACTTTTTTTCCATACTCTATTATTACCCCTTCAGCCCCTCTGACATCTTGACATATCATCATTTCCATGATCTCAAGCATGTATACATTGATTTTTCAATCATTCTCTATTAAACCCAACAAAAGAAATTTAATGATCCAATTGAATCAATCCAGGGGAAATAACTGCTAGTTTCAACGTTTTTTAAAATGTTCATGCTATCCTTAAAGTTTTCTTTTTGTTGTTTTCTCAACTGAAATAAACAAAAAGCAACATGTTCCTTCCAAAGTAAGAAAATCATATTTGAGTGAGGGGACATTGAAGGGTTTGCAGGCAGTGGAATAATCTGTAATTATAGCAGCTCAGGATCTTGCCAGGGTTGGGGTGGAGAGCATGGCTGATAGAGCTGGGCTACCTCTAAAAAAGTATTTGGGATTTCCTCGTGTCCACTCAACCTGGCTGAGCTCTGATGCAACTTCTTAGATGTGGTCTCCAGGTCAGTGCAGGAAGGATGCAGGACCACAGCTTTCCTTCCTTAGGGAAGCTACTTCTGTACAAAATTCTTGACACATTTGAGAAACACAGTTGTGGATGATCTTTGCACTATGGCACATACAGATGAGATGCTTGTTGTGCACTAACACAGAAATAGTTACCTTATATCAGATACCTGCTAATGACTTTTCATGCCTGTATTTTAAGCGTCTATCTCTTAAAATATCTCTCGTGCTGCCTATTGGCATTTTTCCAAAAGAGAAGCATTTATATAATGTTTGAAGGATCTGTACTTTAGAAAGAGATTAGGAAAGTTGTTAGGTCAACTCAGGGGTGAAAGCCTGATATTCAGGTTCCCATACTGGAAGATTACCAGTCCCGTTGGTTCCCATTTAAGATTTCCTCTTTTATCATCAGAAATCTTTCTGGCTTAGTCATGTGTATTGGAACAGAGAGTTCTGGCATGTGGTGAAAACTTGACGAGCAGATGTTTTGGCAGAGCATTTCAAGGGAATACTGAGTGAATGGTGGAAAATGTATGCTATTGCCTCAAAAGGCCTGAAATAGGAAGCCTTTTCTCTTCCTGTTCACTTGGGAAAAACCAACTCTACCTAACATCTTTTCTCTTACTAAGAAAAGATACATCTATATGGAAAAAAGGCACTTGATCTTTGCTTGTGTCCAATTAGGAGGGGTGGAAGGCCACAGCTACCCTGAATTCCTTTGTCAAAGCAAGAAGCCTCAGGAATGGATTCCTGAGTGATATAACATGTCAGAATAAAACCAAGGTGTTACAGATTTTTGTAGATTTCCATCAACTACAAGCAGCTGGAGAAGACTGCAGCTTCATGGTTCTGTCACATCCTTACCTTAGGCTTGTCAAACCTGCAGAAATGCTTCATTATCTTGGGCAGAGGACTGTGCTGAGGCAGCTACAGTCATTCAGGATGTCCATGTATCATGGACATCAGGAAGTAGCAAACTGTCCTGACAGATTTAGCAAGAATACAGCAACAAGAGAATGAAGAAAGAGGAATTTCAAAACCCAAAAGAGAGGGGTTTTGAAAGATAAAATAGTTGGACCTAAAGGATTAGGAAAAAAAAAAAAAAAGATCTGTGTTTAGAAAACCTATAAGAAAAAATAGCATCTCTCAAGCTCTCACTCTTTAATCTTTTCCTAGCATTGAGTCAAACACTTCTAAGGGTGTTCGCTCTTACCCACACACTGACAAGTAAATAATGTTCCATTTCAGTTTTGATGTTTCAAATAAGACTATATAATTACTTCTAAGTTTACAAGAACTTTCTTTCTTTAATCTTATTTTGCATATTTTTGCAGTAGGTTGAATAATTTTGGAAGCTAGCTGAATACTATTTCCTTCATGGAAGCAGATGCAGTCTTTTATTATATCAATCAATTTATTAGATCAATCAAAGTTCTCAATGTATTCAGAATTTCTCTATGTTTCATACAAATCAGTCTAAAATAATCAGCAACCTGCCGTGCCATGATTGCAATTAGAGTTGTGAAAATCTTGTTTGTTTCAGTTACAGGACTTGCACAAGAATACTTTCTTATAGAATTACTTTTCTTTGTGACTGATTCACTGTTTGTGCCTGTGAGCCAATGAAAAAATAAAACTGCCCAATGACTTTTATAACATAATTGAAAAGTAACCTCACAGGAATCTGTTAGCCACAGTCATGGGCACTCATTGCAATACCTATGAAACACAACAAACATTCATCACATTTTTATTTTTCTCTGCTTTTGCAGCACCTTCCCCTACTCTGACTAGATGATCTTTCTGTCATCTCAGTGATCTAAGAATGAAGTTCTCTTTTCTAACTGAGGAAGTTTAGTTTGCTTGATCACTCTCCAAAATATTTTTGAATTTTTGAAATAAAATAAATTAATATGTTATTATTTCTTCACTGTTACCTTATGCTTGTCCAAAATCCAGAAAAAAATGTCCTTAGCATGTAAAATCATCACAAGTGTATGTAATACAATTTTTGAAGATTACGGAAAACATAAGGCTACAAAATTTGGTCCTTTCAGATTTCTGTAGCTTTAAGAAAGGTCTGAATTAAACATAATTGTCTCTGAGATGCTCCTATTACAGCTGACAGATACCAAGGTCTGTACATAATAATGTGTTTATATCATGGAGAAAAACAAAGCTGTATCATACAGAGATTAAGCAGCACCACAGCTGGACTAGGCAGGCCTGTCTGATAGCAGAACAATAGACACCTCCAAAACACCATGACATTAAGTTGACAGTCTTTATCTGCCATTCTTACTTAAAACATGGGAAAAGTGTTTCTTTGAAAATTTCAAAAGGTACCGGATGTGCTGCAATTCTCAGTCCATCATTTGTTTGTGAGGCAGGAATGAAGCAAGCTATAGTTTTGGGCTACTTAGTTATACACCAGTGACCAGAGAATTGCATACATGTCTCTCCCAACCCACTGTGTTCCCTGAAGCATGTCCTTTAGACTATTATGTAGGATTTCAACAATGAATCTTTCCCACCCCTAAAATAAAGGGAAATTCTGAATAGACAATGTTTCAATCTAATATTGTTCTATTCTTCACTGTGTAAAGAATAATATTGTTTTAAGTGTAGCTACAATGGGGTCATTCAAAATGTTCAGGAATGGCAGACTGTGAAGATTTTCCAGTCTTAAAGAAAATACACCTATCATCTTCTCTGGGATGAGAACAAAACTGTTACTTCTAAGTGTTTGTAATATCTGAAAAAAAAAAAAAAAAAATTCTTTCTGGTGGGAATGAAAGCTTAATGCTGCAGAGAGTATAGGTTTATTATTCTAAATCATAATACGTTCCAGAATTCTGCAGTTCTTTGTAGCTTGGTTGCATTTTAATAAGGAAAGAAGGAATAAAATAAAAAAACATTTTATGAACTCCTGTTTCTTGCAATAAGAAAATAAGGTTTATTATTCAGACTATTTAGATTTTAAATGGGAATCCTTGGAATTATTGATGTTACTTACTGTAATTTGGACATATGTGTATGCACCTGAATACATACATATACATAGAAAACCTCCAGTATTAATTTTACAGTACATCCATAGTTCAAAGTGAGGTGTTTTTGGACTGTAATGAACTGAAAAATAAATATATAAGGAAGACTTCAAATAGAATTCACAATAACAAAATACATTCAAAGAATGCTTGATGACTATGTACTATAAGAAAACAAAACAAAACAAAAAAGAACAACTTCCCAATCTCTTGTTATTTGTTTGTTTCTTTTAAAATACTAGCTGTACTTTGTCTCTTTTATTTCACATAATAATAAAATGTGAGAGCAATCATGGTATTGGCAAGGTAATTAAGCTTCAGCACAAAAGAGGCTGGAGTCTCAAACCAGAATGGAGGTGCTGAAGTAGTGCTGTCGATTTCAGATGAAGGGATAATTGAGTGGACATAATAACAACCTAAGTCATAAGTACCCAAATATTTTAGTGGCCTGAATTTAGAACTACTGAGCAGAGTATTTTTAAGTCAAGTAGATGCATATTTTAAATACCTTGAGACTGCAGTAGCAGAGACATGTATGTTTTTAGGAAAATGCTGCACCAGTTCAGAGAGAACTGAACATTTTTACTGAATAAGGTTTGGTTTAAGAAATAAACAAAAAGTAGCCATACTATAATATTTCCCAAATGAACATTCAATTTACAGAATAACTTAAACCTAGTTAGACCAGTTCTTCACAAATTATGAGTCAACTCCTTTTAGGAGTGGACATTGCAAGGCAAAAGAAAAAATCATTACTGGAAGTACAAATCCAAATGATACTTAATGCTTAAGTTTGAATCCTATAACACAGTACTTTGCTCTACAGACCCTGAGAATGCTAGTTAATGAGACTGACACTTTTATTGTTTTTATCACAGAAACAGTGCTGGTGCTTACTAGTTATGAATGTTTCTGGCCCCATGAAAGAGGGTCTTTGTTACTCCATCTCTCTTTAATCAGTGAATTTCAGAACAGTTTTTCATTATTATGAGAGGAAAAGTTTTTCTGAAGTGTTATTCTGTATGGGCAAATTTAATACATGAGGTGTCTACCACAATGTTAGACTAGAAGCAACAAAGAATGTATACCCAGCAGTATATTCCCCATATAACTATATAGAAACAAGACATTTTCTTATTCTGCTGAGAAATAAGACTTCCTGCTCAAGTGATGTCCTATGTCTGTGTGTGACATTGTTCAAAATACACCAACCATTGTTCAGCCAAGATTTCAGAACACAGAATTTTTGAATGAAATAATTTATGTTCTACCCTCAAGAAAGCATTTAAGCTTAATTTTTAAGCACATGGTTTTACTTTGTCACATTTATTTAACATTAATCACATAGTTACTACTTTGCTGAATGGGGATGGTGCTCTACATATGCTTGAAGTTAAACAAATAAAGTGTTTTGTTACAATACTTTGCACTGTGCCCTAAACATCTAAATGAGGTTTTAGTAGATTCAGAAAGCTCTAGAGAGGGACAACTTGCTGCAGTGTATCTGTCATTTTACATTGACATCAGCAGAATTTTCAATTTAACTGTTGCAGTTGAAAGCAATATGGGATCAGGGCTGCTCTGCAGCATCATGGTCTTCACCATCACCAGTTTGTTAAGTGAATAACTGGGGCAGGTCCCAAAGTTGTTCCAGTTGATTCATGTCTCCTGCAGGTAACTCTGGTTTTTGCTGCATCATGGAAACAGAAAGGAGCTGCTGGCAGCTTCTATGAGATAACTGCTCGAATTGTCATTAGGAATGAAATTGTTTTATGTCTTAGCCCAAAGTTATGGAACAGGTAATGTGAAAAAAAAATATAGTTATCATAGGTATTAACAGAAAACAGCGATTTTGATACCTATATTTTTGGAAATTTATTATTTAAAATTATTTGTATTTTTGTTGTTGTTATCAAAATAATACATGAAGTTTCAATTCTTACTTAAAATTCATAATAATAATGTATGTTACCGTAAGTAAATTAATCATGGTAGGATTGAACTAAGTATGTTTCTTTTCCTCCTTAATTTTTTTCATTTTTTTTATTTTTTGAGTCATACAATTATGAATTCATTATTGTATTAATATAAAATTTGAAAAAAGATTTAGGGGGAGACAATTTTCTACCACATCTACTTGATTTTCTTGGTATCTGTCCATAATAAACTACAGTCTTTGAGGTCAGCTTAGCATTTCCATATATTAAAAGATCATTTCCCAGACTGACGGAAAGGCCAGATGCCTTGTTACCTATTCTCACTATTTCTTACTGCTATCCCCTGAAGATCACTGGTCTATTTTCAGCCTTAAAGAAAAATCTTTTCTGTCTTGGAATAAACCTTCTAAAGTCTCCTTGCATTTGTTCCAAATATATTATCCCAAACCACTTGCCACCAGTATAAAATGTCTTTTTTTTAGCAGTTCTATAATCTCAGGTCACTGACTTCTTATTTCTATTTTTAACTAGCTTATTTCTAAAAATAGCTCAAGTTTTGCCATTTTTAAAAAGTGTGTGTGTGTATATATATATATATATATATATATATATATATATATATATAAAATTTTCTTTATATTTCTCCTAATTTTCATCCACAGAGATTAGTATCTGCTTTACTGTCTGGTCAGTAAGTGAGCAGAGGAGTGCTGCATGCAGATTAAGTGAGGGAAAGGCAGACACTTGGTTTAGCTGCACAACCTCACAGGAACACCTGAGATTAGAATAGGTTTGGGTTTATGTCTCCACCAGCTTTTCTGCTTTGGAAGGTTTTTTTGTTTCTTGAGCTTTTGCTTATCTTAAACTTTCACTTCAGTGTTTATTGCACTCTTCTTACTGAGTTATCTCAAGAAAAAACATCAGGTCCCTTAGGCAGCAAGGCTTCATCTGTAGTGTGAATCGTATTTGTGCTAATGTGAAGATGCTTTCCCAGCTCAGTCTGATACTGAGAGAATTTTGGTTTTGCATAGTTAGCAAAGCACCTCACTATGGAGATAAAGAAAGGTGCTGAAACGGAACACTGAGTAACAGCTCTTTATTAAATAGATTTTTCTATCCTATTTTTGACCCAAGCATCTATTAAAACAAACAAACAAAGGAAACAAAAACAAGAGAGGGATTTGAAAACAAAAGGCTCTTTCTGCCTAGTGTGTGAAATTATTCCCATCAGAAATTCATGCATGTCACTTAATGGCCAGCTTAAAAGCAGCATTAATTGGCTTTTGTTGTTTATGCAACATTCCAGCTGGGCTGGCTGAAACATAAACAGGTGAAAATGACTTTTCCAAGGTCATTCTGTATGAACACAGCTCATACTAACACTTAGGACTTGCCTTTTCCCAGTCTCCCAGTTCTTCCTATAAACCAGTGCATCACGTATGCATTCCTATGCGGTTAAATCTTTGACATGATGTATTATCTTTTGATGACATATTCTTTAAGAAATCCAGTTGTTATGAACTGGAATTATATTTACTGTAAAGGCAATAATCTTGTGACTTTATTTGATGTGCAGGTGGGTGTTCACATTTCCATTGGAATTTCATTGTAGTTCAGGATCACTTAAATACTAATTAAGTTGTCTCTTCAAGGTTATTTTATTACAATGCTCACATAGTTCATGGGTTTGGGGTTTTTGCTGTTTTGTTTTTGGTTTTGTTTTGTTTTTGGGGGCGACTTCAAACTAAAATTTAAGGTGATCTGTCAACCTCAAATTAAAGTCCTAAACCTTGTACTTTAAGGACTATATAAGAAAAATGGTACAAGCAGTTTTAACTGCTTCATGGATGAAAGAATGTAGAATGTCAGGTGAAAATGTTAAGAATTACCCAAGAATCTATTGAAAAGAGAGAATCTAAAATAAACATCAAACAAAAAACCTGTGCTAACATCATATCCCTTTCAGGAAGAGCTTACAAAACCAAGACTAAGTTAAAAAGTAAGCAGAAACTTTACATAGAGATTCAGGCTTGAAAGACTGGCAGCATCCTGAAGAGAATAGTCATAGGCATCTTCAAATTAGGAGGTTTAGGATTAAAAAGACAGCATAGAATCAAAGGTTGTCTTCCTTTACAGAAATATTGCAAAGTACTGACACCTTCTTCAGGCAATTCAGCAGGAACTATTGGGTACACCAGAAATGTGTGACTTTTCCACAGCTTTTGACTTACTACATAATGGGGCTTGATGGCATTATTTAAATACCTGTCCATCTGAATACAAGTATAATTATCTGATTTATATTTACTACAGGAGGATGTCACTTATGGTATGATGAATATTCTTCTAAATTGTCAATTTAGTAATTAATGCCAGAAGCTTACTTCTCTAGCTAATTTAGACTCCATCTATGTATTATCCTTGTAACATAAGCATACCCCTTGCAACAGTCCACCTTGAGGAATTATTTGTTCTTTAGAGGTAGGTAAGATAAATGAAATGAAAATTTGCATGAATTTTATAACCAATTACTTTTTTTCTCATAGGTAAAACATGGGAGATAGATCAGAGGAGGGGAAAACACTGCCCTGCAAGGAACTTCCTTTTCATCATTCACAGAAAGCTTGGTTTGTGATCAGTCCTTTCAGGGGCCCTCAGTCTCAGGTCTTTCCCTCTCTCATAAATCTGTTCAAGTCTGGTAGTCATTTTGCCTATTAATCATGCTTGCCCCATTCTAACAGAAGCTCTTAATATCCTCTTCCATTGTTTCTTCTTCTCTGCTGATGATTTTGCACTGATCAAATCTTGTGCCCTGCAGACAACTGGCTTTCTGTGATCATTAGGACTCCGTTTAACTTCCAAGGCTAAAAATTTGCTGGTTAAAGGATGAAAACCCATCTTCATGAATATATTTTCAAACTCAGTTCTTCTGAATGCTGTTTCCTGGATTTAATTGACTTGTTAAATCACAAGAATACATGAATAATGGCAACACAGGCTCTACACAATTGCTAGATAAAGTGGCTTTCAAGCAGAGCTGGACTTCAAAAGTAGCATATTGCAAATTAACAGCAGCTCTTGCCAAATAATTTCTTGGGCCTTCTGAACTCAATGTCACTTAGCTTTGAGTGAAAAAAAAAAAATAAAAAAAAGCATCAAAAGAAAACAAAACAAAAAAACCAAAACCATAGAAAAAAACCCTCAAACCAGAAAAAACTGAATTAGATTAAGGTTTTCTTTTTTTTGTTATGAGACAAGACTTTTCTACTGTACAAGTATACAAATATAAACACAATATAAGATTTATTTTTTTTTCAAAATAAGGGTGGTCAAGTACTAGAATAGGTTGCCCTGAGAGGTTGTGGGATCTCTGTCCTTGTAGATATTCAAAACTCAACTGAATATGACCTTGAGCAACCTGATCTTCGAAGCTGGCTCTAACTTCAAAGCTGGCTTTGCTTTGAAAGAGAGGTTGGACCAGATGATCTCCAGAGGTCCCTTACAACTTAAATTATTCTGTTTCTGTGTCAAATGCAGCATTATCTTGTGCAGTCCAAGAAGAGCTTTGTATAACATGAAAGCACAAAATACGTGCTATATTCACAGCTTCCTAATAGAAAGAACATCGCTTTAGAGTGAAATTCTAAGCAGATCCTTTATTCAAATGCTTAAATTTCACTTTGCCTCATTTCTATCTGTAAAATGGGAATTTTATTATACTTCTGCAAGGGCTTAACTTAAACTGCAAATGAACGTAGAGAAATGATGTGGTTTTCTTCTGAAGAAAAGAAAAAAAGAAACACTTTTAATTTTTGTCATTAAATTCTCTCTTATTATATCTACAATTGTATCCACTTGATCTTTTAAGATTATTTATATTACCTGTTTGAACCTCCAAATGAAATACAGACATGATAAATGTACTTACAAGTACACATTCCACTGTTTTGTCTCTGGCTTTATGCACTGAGAAATGGCTGGAACAATTTTGAACTTTATCCATCTACTACAAAAAATATCACAAACATTTCAGATCACAGTTTTTTTCTGAAACTAGTTCCAGGCTGTAAGAGAGCTCTGTGTGACTGAAATGTTTTAAGTAGACTCATGAGATTAGTAGCAAACATTTTTATAATTAGGAACAGTATTTGGCACTTCTTGATATCTGGTCCATTTTCATTTAATTTTGTTTAAAACAAATACCTTTAATATAATAGCTATGGACTATTTCCACTTTTAAAAGAAAATTCTATTTTGGAAGGGCTTCTGAAATCATCAATTCAAGTGGTCAACAAGTACTAAATCTGTGACTTTTCAAATTACCATTCTGATTTGATATTAATTTTTCCTGCTTCCTCATTAAAAAGCTAACAGCACGCAGTAACAGTAGGGAACATAAAATGTCTCTGCCAAACTTGGTCAATAATTGTATAGAATTCCCAGCTATAATTAAATTCTTTCACTGTCTATATTCCTATAGCATACTTCAAGGTTAATTGGGTTTAGATCACTGCAAAATAATTTTCATGTGATAAATTTCACTTGTTACAAATTACACATTAGTTTGTTGAAATTGTACAACATGCCTCCTAATCTGAAAGTATGCAGAATTTTAAGTTACAGGGTCAACAGTTAACTCCTAGTTTCTAATAATATTTGAAAGAAAAGAAAATTCTCTCCATTTTGGACTTAA
Organism: Heliangelus exortis; assembly: GCF_036169615.1. Lineage (NCBI taxonomy): Eukaryota > Metazoa > Chordata > Aves > Apodiformes > Trochilidae > Heliangelus > Heliangelus exortis. Next base: position 12,863,619 of record NC_092429.1, on the reverse strand, counting down.
TGCCATTAATGAGTAGTAGCATAAGACTGTGAGGAACAGGCTCTTCCAAGCATTAAGATTTCCTCATCCAGCTATTTACAAATCTGAGGGACTTGCACCTACTTAAACAAGTCCAAAGGTTCTAATTTTAGGAGAAACTTAAACCTATTACCAAGTGAGTGACATTGTGGCAGTTCTTCTTGAGTACCTATTGTAACACCTTTCGTTGCAGGATCCAGTGACACTGAGCACAGTTATGAAAAAAAGTGCTTAAGGAAGAAAAATCTTTTTTTTTTTTCTCTTAAAACCCCAGCATGACATGTGCTAGAGTTCAGATCTTCCAAACACTGAACAGTGGGGGCCCAAAGACAGTAAATTACTGGATTCTTTAAAAAACATAGATGAGATTTCTCTGTGTGAGATATAACTGCTACTGTGATTTAGAAATCATAATATTGAAACTCCTGAAAACGTTCTCACACATAATTTGTGTCATAACAGGAGTGAGTCACTCCATCTGAAGTGTCTAATTTGGAAAGCTCCTTCCTGAGTCATTGCTGAGTCTCCAGAGGGAGGAGTGGCCCAAATCTTTCTACTGGCTGTAGAAGAATGACTGTAAAATTTCTATTTCAAGCCTCTAACTTCTGGAACATCAGGACTCATTTCTCTCCACATTCCTTAAAATTACTGAAGAATAGATATTATGTGGGACAATGTAATATAGAAAAATGAATTTTACCAGATTTCTCAGATTTATAGTGTTTCTTAAAATTAAATTACTAGATTGAAAAATATTTTAGTTACACAAGGGTAGAGAACAGACATAGCACAAACCCACCATGAATTCATGCTTTATCCTATATGTGTTTTATTCTCTGTAATTTTAGTAATATTTGAGAAACTGTAAGAAAAGCAAGCATATAATCTACTTTGAATATATTGCACATTCTCCCTCACCTTCCTTTTCGTAACTAATTATGAATTTCCAATTACCATATAAAAATAATAACATTTTAAATGATTTGTTAATAAGGGAAAATAGAATATATAGGGAGGGAAAAGTTGATATATTATAATGTAATGCTTTAAAGAGGGCTCAAAAAATATTGCCAAAGTTTATAGGCAAAGTCAGATGGTCCAGAAGTGTTCTTTGTTGACAAGTGTTGGACTTAGGATAAGTAATAAACAATAATCCCTCCTTTTATAGCAGCACCTCCCTGTTTCATATTTTATTTGCTCGATTCCAATACAGATTTCATAAGGGAAGGCCTTACATAAATTCTAATGTAAATTTAAAGCACTCGGGGAATTTGTGTGCCTTATGAACTATAAAATGCCAAAAGCAATCTTGTTATTCTTTGTTTCTAGGAGCACACAGGACACTTTCCTATGTAAGAAGACAACTTCAGTTCCTGGAGTCCTCGCAGAGCCCCAAATCTCAGCCTCACAACTGTGTCCCTCCTTATCCATGGTTCTGTGTAACGGGCTGATGTACAACGTGTCTGCCTGTCTCCATAACTCTGCACACAAATGCATTCATTTAGCTATGCATTCATATTCTTAGACTTGGCTAAAACACTTTGGAGTTCAATTCTGTGGATATTTGTAGCAAATTAATGTAATAATTAATATCATACCAAAGAAAAAGTTTAGTTAGGAACGAGTTTTTAAAGGTTTCTGTCCCAAACCAGGACAGTTTCCTTCTCCTGATGGCATGGTCCACCAGCACGGTTCACACTTAATTCAGCTGCTAAAACTCAGGTCTTGCTGGTCTGTTTCCCAAACTCTGCATGCATTTTAAGCATAACTCATTTTCTTTAGGTGTACAAACCAGCCTGAAAACAAAATGGTCACTTAGCAGGCAGAATAATCCTTTCTTTCAGGACCTTCATCCAAGTGTCAATGATCAAGTTCCTAGAACCAGTTCCCTTTCAAAACCTAATCCTGGCTAGAGCATTACAAAAAATCCCAGCTGCCTTGTACTGCTCTCTATAACATCTGCTTCCACACAAAACCTGGGCTGAGAAAAATGTAGTATTTAGGACTACTAGAAACTAACAATTTTTACTTTGTGCTTAAAAGAAAACTTTGAAGATTATATATAACAACACAGTTGTGTTACACACATAATAAAAATATTTTTATTTTGAAATCTAATAATTATATTATTATGATAATTCAATTAAGGAGCAGGAAGCCAGTGCCATTTATCAAATTAAATGAGTTGTTATTCATGTGAGAATCTTCAGTGGAACTAGGAAAGAGAGAACACTTTTTTGTTTTGCACAGTTTTTTAGAGCCCTCCAGTTGTTACTAGATACAAGTGTATCACCCAAACAAACTTTATATATTCCTATAGAAATACACATATAAATGAAGATTAGGTATTTTTTACTGGAAAATAATAACAAAAAATTAACTCTAGAAAACTGTGAATTTCTGCACCACTCTCATTAAAAGAAGCAAATATATTTTCTTCTAATAAGCTCTTAGAAGAACTAAATATATTAGAATAAAAAAAAAATCTGAAGCAGTTCTGCCATAGGCCTGTTTTTCCATTTAAATAGACCAGCTACCTTCACCAGATAATTCTCTTGTGTAAATATAGAGCAAGCTGACAACTTCTGGCATATTCAATAAATATATAACAATACGTCAAAAAAAGCGCAAATTCCTAAAAATGCATGTTGCCTATTATATACAAATAATCTGCTTACAAATAGTAGACATAAAATGCTAATTGTTTTGCATGATTCTTTTCAGTTAATTGTTAGTCTTTGGTCTCTTCTCTGATTTTTAAGTAAAAAAATTATGGATAGGTATAATTCATGTGATACAGCTATAGCCACAGCGTAAAAAACCCACCAAAGATACTATCAGTACAAGATGTAGAACATTTTCTTTGCCAGGGTGCCTCAGTGGGCTCATGTCTACGGAAGAGAAGGTTTCTTTCAGGACAGACATATTCCCTCCCCACCCCTGTACTTGCAGCAAGGCAAAGATAAAACAAGCTGAACAGAAAAGGGAAGGGAAGCCAATAAAAGGTGTGTGTGGGGGGGAACTGGCAATAAAGAAAATGCTATCTCTCTCTGTTCTGCCAGTCTTGTAGCACCTGAGGATTTTTAAACAGGAAGTCAGAGGAGTTGTTGCATGGGATGGGGTGTGGTGATGTTGCAGATTACAGCAAGAAGACTGATGTCTGCCTGCTCTGGGACACAAAGGTTCCCCAAAGGTCCCCCCCAAAGCACTGGGGCTGTGCCAGACATGGTCCTGTCTCCCCAAGCTCCCGGCCTGAGGTCCATCCCACAGCACCCAGGCTGCCCAGAAGATGGAGCAGTCACCAAGGCCCATCAGGTACTTTGTTGTTTGCTGATGAATTAACTGTGGCAGAAAGGGTGCCCTGCCTCATGAATGCTTTTTGTGAACTGACAGAGCCGCCTCTTGCAGATTTTTTTCACCTCCCCCCCAGTACAGGTGACCCCATCAATGTATGTGGCAGAGGAGATTTTGGTCTTTTTTTTTTTTTTTCACTGTTTCATTAAAATGGTTCTTGTGCACTGGGACAAAAGCCAACCTCAAACAGGAGGTTGGTTGGCTGCTCTGTGCAACAGTATTGTGACATCCTCAGAAGCTTTGGCAGCTGGTAATGAGGGACTACAGGGGCTAAGATCCATGAAGTACATGGCCTCTTAAGAAAATGCCTGTCCTAATGCAGAGGAGCTGAATGCAGTGCTGAAGATGGGACTGAGGGTTTTATAAATATTCAGAGCCATAGGAAGTGCACCAGTGAACAGGGGATCGTGGTGTGAGCAGAGGATGTCGGCACCCTCAGGCTGCAGTTATTGCTGAGCTGTGCTTCTGCATCAGCCAGGCCCTCTGATGCCCTGTGACAAGGTTGGTCTTGGGAAGGGGGAGATGGATTTGTCCCTGTCTTAATAATTGTGTGAGTTTAATCGCTATCTCACATCAGGTTATGATTTTTTCTTGTGGGAACTGTTGAGTGTGTGATCTGACTGACCTGTCACTGATTACTTAGTGAACTCTTGGCTGACTGCTGCTGGTGGCATTAAAGAAAATATTTATTTTTAAAAATACAAACCCATATATCTTAAAAGTAACGACGTGGGCAATTCTATATAGCTCACATACTGACAATGCCTTCAATTTTATTTGTCAATTTTGCAGCATTTGACTTTGTACAAAGTAGTTATTATGCAAAATTCAAAGAGTTTGAGAGAATTGTTTCCCTCAGTTTCGTTTGTTTGTGGGTCAGGTTCATGTTTTTTAAATGGTCAGCATTCCATGCTTCTGATACGAGATATGATCAAGTTTGTATAGGTTTTTATTCTTAAAGCATCCTTCCTATTTAGTAACTGTGAGGCAGTTTGATGCAGCTGACATTACTCCACATCAAGCTGGCCTGTCTGAAACAGCTGGATCAGAGGAATAACAGAGTATGTCTGAATGAGTGTATGTGTGCATGCTGGAAAAAAAACATGGATACCATAATACCTATAGGTTGCACAGTGGTTTTGTTCCATCTCTTCCAATCACCCATGCTAGAAAACTGAAATGCATACAGAAAGAGGTTAATACCAATTATAAACTCACAGATCATAATATACTTCTCAGACTAATACAGATACATGATTTAAGATTGGAAACTGTGGCTAAAGGAATTAGTCTGCTCGGCATGAAACTCGGTTTATTTAATCAATGTTCCTTCCACTAGAAAAGTGGATTAGTTTTTCTTTAAGACAGAGTTAAAAGTTTTGCAGCTAATTTATTTTAATAAGCATTCAGTCACTGACTGCTGCAGAAAAAGGCTAAACTGTAATGAAGAACCAGGAAAGAAAGCATGACTTAATTATTTTTCTGGGGTGGATAATGAATAAATTAGCTACGCTGTAGGCTTGCCGTTTGTATAGAATTTATTACTTTTGCTTTAAGAACCATATCATGACAAAGTCAATTTTTCTCCTGACTGCAAACTGATTGATGGGGTAATGTCTGGTTGTGAAAGACTTCCTCTTCATCATTGTGTTGCCAATGCTGGTATCACAGAGTGAGTTTGAAGTTTTCCTGAGTGCATGTTCTCCTATGTAATTGCAGATGACAATCACTTTAATTTTTTTTAACAAGCTTTCTAATCATGTAAACTACAGAATGGGTAACTTAGATGAGACCAAAGATGCACTACTTTCTTGGTTTTTAATTTACTGACACAATGTCTTCTACGTGAAGAGCTAAGTATTGGATTTAGAATGACAGCAGATGTTTCCACAAGGAAAATGTATATGAACAAAACAGCTTTGCCAGGGAACTACAAAAGAGCAGCCTTGCAGGTAAAAGAAGGATGAAAATTTTAAGGAGAAAGTTAAATAATTTGATATGGCATTAAGAATATAGGTTTGATTCAGTTCCAAATTTAAATGGGAGCTGGATTTGGTCTACTGGGTGTAAGAAAAATGGCTACTTTCAGATAAAGAAAACTGTAGAATAAATACCAGGATGCAAACTAAAAATGAGCCATGTGATTTACTGCAGAGCGAATTCTCCCAGCAAAATAAAGAAGAATACTCAGTTAAGATAATGAAAATTAAATTAAAGAAAGCATTAGAAAAGACATTGTGGAAAACTTGGATGAGCTAACTGCTGTTTTACAGGCCCTATCCTCTTGGGACTTTTTCTTTCTTTTTTTTTTTGCTCTTGACACAGACATTTGAGATACAAAGTGTTCAGATATGTAGCTTAGGATATATTTTATTCTCTGGTCCTCATCAGCCCAAGATACTAAAAATCAGTATTGAAACTTTGTTTTCTTTCCAGTAAGGCAAGAAATTGTGCATTGCACAATTTCAGATACACTCTCAGAAAAAGCATTTCTTTCAAATACTTGGTTTGCTGCTTCGATAGACAAGTTAGAAATATATCTTGTTTTAATTAAAGAAGGAAAAACATTATATTAAACAAACATTATTTGTTTTGAATAACTTCCTCAAAAGGCTTGCTGAGACATTTTTTTGAGTGAAATTGTTACCATGAACTTGCAAAGGAAAAATGGAAAATATCAAAGTAGCAGATTTGGCTCTGAAAGATACATTACTAAGCTGCTCCCTAAATTGCAAAGATCCTTACTAGTTAAGGGTCAGTAAAAAAAAAAGTATGAGGAAAGAGGTTGAAATAGATAATCCTGTCCTTTTTTTGCAGTCTCCAGAGCAGTTCTGGGGGTTGTTCATCAGCTGCAGAGGACACTGAGGGCTTATCTGCTTATTTCCACAGAAAGCAATCGTCCTCTGCTTCTTTATGAATACAAAGCTAAAATCATTATGACTTATTCCATCAAATGATATGCTGTCAATGGGAAGAGCTTTGAGAAAGGTCATTTGTTTGACTCTTAAGCTGCAGCGTTTGCCAAGCAGTGTTTGTGGCTTGTGACATTCTCTAAACAGCTAAAGCTAAGGCTAAAAGACAAAGCTAGATATTTATGCAATTACTTCTGTGTGTTTGGATATCCAATTTAATGACCATTAAAGTCATTCTAATGAGCATTCTACTGTTAAAGTTAGAAACTTTACAAGCTCAGGAAGAAAAAGCAAGGCACAACAGATTATGGCTGTTACAAACATGTTTGTTTCTTCTACTGAATTTGTTGCTATTCTGGAGGCCTCTTCGGTGCATATATCATCTTTATGAAAATGGATGTAAAGTGACTCATAGAATCTAAATTAATTACAGTGATACACAGAGTTTTATTTTGTTCTTAACCAAAAATTAACCTATTCATGGTTGCAGTAAAACAAAGCAAATTGAAAAAAGCCCCTTCCCACGTTGTCCAAACATGGCACTACCTACCACTGATTTGAAGTAATGATAAATAATGGAAAAAATCTGTTCTCAAAACACTAAAATTCAACCAGCTGGTTGCAGGCTTTGCATTCACAGTTAAGAAAATTTGTTATTATATAATCATTTCAACTGCATTTTTCTGGTCTGAAAATAGTACACGGAAGTTTATGTTTTCCTATTTCTTCAGTAGGGCAAGGTCTTATTGTTATTTATTCAGCACCAAGGGTTTAGGCAAAACAACACTCTTTCTTGTGCAGATGGACACTCTTGTGCAGATGGCAGAATGAAAAGATCACGGGTTATTTGCCTTCTCTCTATGGGATACTACTTTGCTAGTGTAGCAACACAAACAAACATACAGACACTACCTTTAGTCTTAATAGCCCATGAATTGTAGTTATGAAGGTGTAGACTGCAAACAGGTGAATTGGCAAGATCACAGAATCTGCAACAAAAAGTGTGCAGGGGAAGATGTCCCCCAGTCAGCAGGAATTCCTCATCTTCAAGCATCCCAGTTCCTCAAATCTGTTTAGACATCCCTTGTATTCATAAATACAAAGACTGAATACAATGATAGGAGCAACTTATTGGAAAATTAAGGAAGAGGATTTGTAGAGGTGGCCAGTCACCTTCAATAAGGAGAGATTCTTGGACAACAAAACCTTCCAACAGTTTAGTAGTAACATTTATACTTAGTAAATAACTACTTCATGTATATAAATGAAGAACTCTGTTAAGGATGAAAAAAAAATTCAAATGCTGTGCAAAAAATTTGCAAACATAAAGCCCAATTATGCCAAAACCATTGTTTCTTGCACATTTTGTCTTGCTCTGTGCAGCAATGTCATTACCAGTGAGGCCTTGCAAGAGCTTAGAGGGAGTAGAGATAAGGAAGGCAAATGGACAGTGACAGCCATGTAATCCAGTGTCTGATTGCTTTTCCACATGTCACTAGTGAAACACAGCTCTCCTCCCAGCTGCTGTGAGGGTCTACACTACTCAGATTCATTCAGTTTCATGCAGTCCAGGCAGAGAAGCAATGTCTTGAAGGAATAATTTGCTGAGATTATGCTCTCTGGAAATGTTTTGATACCAAAATTCCCCATCATTAAATATACGTCCACAAGCCTGAGATGCAAGCTAGGAACTGATCAAAGAGAAACAAACCCAAAACTTCACACCATGAGCTGAAAAAAATAGAAATACTTTTGTTAATATTTTTCAGAAATATTTGATCCAAATGCTTGCTTACTTTTGATTGCACGTTAGCAACTGATCCCTGTAAAACTGTAGTTAAGAATTCTTCAAGGGAACCTGCCACTAGTTCTGGTTATTCTCTTTTAATTGACCCCCATTTATTTTTCTCTTTTACTGACAAACTTTAGTTTGATTCCAGAAATATCAGCCTCTCTTCTTTTAAAATTCATTCTATATAGTCTTGTGTTTGGGAACATTTTTTTCATTTGCTGTTAGCTTTATCATCACCTATGAGAATTTCATGACTAGCCAGTCTCTTGCTTTTACAAGTGCTCTTAAATCTCTGCATTTCTGAATCTTCTCAAAAGCAATTAGAAGAAGTAAGAAAAATATGCACAAGCTATTATTGCTGCTTTTTGTATTGCCATCATTAAATAAGAGCAAGCACAGCAAGTTGGTTTTGGTTTTGGTTTTGTTTGGTTTGGGAGTTTTTTGTTGGGTTTGGTTTTTTGGTTGGTTGGTTTGGTTTTGGTTTGGTTGGCTTTTTTTTTTTATTATTATGGGCGTGATAGAAGTGGTTCTTCAAAGCATGAAACTTTGAAACAGAAAGTCTGTTAACTTTCTTTTTCTACCTTTCAGCAGATACATTGCTTTACAGAGCAAAATAATAACAGCTACAGAGAAAACTGTTGTGGCTCTTCATTCAAACATTGGCTAATTAAAACATGGCTAAACCTTCGTGTAAATCAACTAATAATAAGGAAGGTGAAGCTTAATTTATTTTTCTCAGTATAGAAAAAACAGGTTATGTTTGCCATTATTTTTTCTTTTTTCTCTTTTTAAATATTTTTCTTGCTCTTTTCCTGTAATATAGGTGCATATCATGATATTAAGAATGCAATATTAAATAGGGAAAGATCAAAAAGATCAATTTGTGAATCCTGGTGATGTTCTCTGCAGAAAAACATGGTTTTCCTTTGTGAGACATTGCAGAATAAGAACAAACTGTTCTAGCAGGCCAAAAGTTCAGCATCTCTCCAGTTTGCATCCGTGCACTTACAGGATTGAACTGAAACATTTACTGGGTGTTTGCTTGGAATGAAAACTTGCCAGTGTCAGAACAGTGACCACCAGACCAGTGAAGTAGTACTTTGGCCCAGGGCAGGTGGTTTCAGTAGATTAATGGGAGTTGCTGGTTTTGCATCTCTGCTCTCACTGGTCATGTCTGGACACACCAACCTCAGCCCAACCCCAACCCACAGGAGGCCCCCTTATAAATCCCCATCTGTCCCTGAAGTCTGGCACTGCCCCTCTCAGCCTCCTCTCCAGCCTGGCAGTGCCACCCCTTCTCACTCCTGCCCCACGAAGCCTCCAGAGAAAGTCAAGAAGTAAGAAGAGCACACTGTGTGTTTTGACCTACAGTCCAAAAATCCGAAGTCCAAATTGGTTTTTTTTCCTGAAACAACTTCATTAGCATTAGTCACTTTTATACATGTAAAATAAACTGCAAAATACTCTTTCATCCCATTTTCTATAAAAAACCCCACAAAAACACAAACAAACAAACAAACAAACAAAAAACATACCAACAACTTTGCAGTATGACCTCTATCTCCTGCCGTGGTGACTAGATTAAGAAAGTTAATTTTTGGACCTGTATTTGTGTGCATATTGGTTTTCTTTTCATGGTAGTATAACACTCCAAGACATAATAGAGTTTCTGATTACATTTTGAGACCCCTGTCTATCATACTGGCTTCCATTTCTATGAAAAATATACTTTCTGTGGCTTTTATAGCTTTGTGATGAAAAGTGTCTTATTACAGCGTTTTTTTTCCTTCCCTTTTTACAAAATGTCTTCGTTTGAGAACTACTGTTCTTAACCATCCTTTACAAAATCATATAATTAATATTTAAAACCTTATAAATAGCAAAAGTTACCTTTTCTAGAGATTAATTTTTTAAAAAAACAAATCTAGATTTAAACAACAGGTTAAATTTTCAATTGAATAGCATTAATGCAACAACCAGATCTTATTTTCAGTGCTCTTCATATCTATCACTGAGTTCAGTGCTGGCTGTTAAATATTTTACATGAATGTCCACACTGTCAAAAATCCAGTACACTTCAATGTTAGATGAAATTCTAAAAACATCTGTCACATTACACCAACACAAACATTTTCATTGAGTAAAATAAGATTACTGACATGAAAGTGTGCTTCACTCAGATATCCTTCTATAAAAAAAGGTCTTAAAGTTTGCACTACTGACTTGATCTCTAAACTTTATAAATCAGTTGAATTTAAATAAAATATAAATATTTTTGAAAAGAAGATGGATGAAAGTATGAGTTCAGTTCATAGTCTGTAAACTGCTTTAGCAAGCACTTAAATTTAAACATGAGCCTCATTTTTGCAGGACCTCACCACAAACTAAAATCATCCATATTCTTCACTGGATTACTGGCTTAAAGCCATAGATCTATTTTCTCATAATAAGTATATACTGAAGTAAAAGCAATTTTTATTTCTAAAAAGAAAGCAAAATGCATTTGTGTTGACGCAGTGAGTGCTGTTGTATTAATGTATTTAATTAACAGGCTTAATATAATTTTATAATGCTGATTTATTATGAATATTTGTTTGCGGTTGAACATTTAAGACCAGATAGCACCTACAAATATATCACGGATATATACAGATATATATAAATATGTAGATAGGGAAATATGTGTAGATATATATAAATATACATCTACATAGAAATCAGTAATTAATACATGGTCTGTTATTTCCAAGTGATTTGAATATACATTTTGAATTTGAATATGCTTTTTATTCTGTGTTGTTCAAGGAATGATGACTGAAATAGTCCAAATTCAATTCACAATTAAGCCAAAACCACAAAAACATAGAAAAGTAGAAAAGTGATGATTATCTGAGCAAAACTGACCTCCAGGTGTTTACTGGAGAGAGATGACAGGAAGGGAAAAACAGGCATGCCTTAGTTTTATGGTATGGTGATTACAATACTCAGGTAAACAATAATTTGCATTTAGTTATCATGTAGGCTAAATGTAATCACTGTTCTCATTTTTTTCCAGAAGAGCAAATGTAGAATTTAGGTCAGCAGCCAGTCTTAAGGAACAAATGTCTGACATATCTGGCAGCACACACTATGTCACCCACTCGTACAACCTAGCAGCAGGACAGTCCCTGCTCTTAGTGCACATAACTGATGTCTACATAAGTGAGGCTGTTGTGCACAGGCTCTGCAGTGGACAGTGAAGGAAGGTGGGGTTTTGTTTATCTACCACATACTTTGTACAAGGAGGACCAGTGAATGGCTCTCCAGGAGGTGTCAAGTGAATTCCTCCTGTGTCTGAGGGTTACAGATATGCTCCAGTCTCCATGCCATCTTTATTATCTATCCATTACTCCATTAATATCTCCCTGATCTCAGAGAAGCACCCAGGTTAAAACTCATTTTGATTTGCAATTTCTTACCACTAACATTATACTGTTCCCCCCCTGCAGTCAACCTGTTGTGAGTTTCACTACAGAAGGTCCAAATGCCTCCATAAATCCAGCAGGAGCCTGGGCATCTTGCTCAGGGCACGGAGCAGCTAGAGGGAGCAGATGCCCAACTGTTATGTGCTGCAATTTTTGGTGTTGTTGCACATAAGTTCATTGGTGGGTCTAGCAGCTCATGGCTAATTTAGTTTTATTCTTATTTAATAAAGATTTTATTATGAACAGAAGGAATCAGATCTGGAAATCTTTCCTCTGACCATCTTTGTGTTCACAGAAAAACCGTGGAGACAAAACTGGACACAGAAAAAAAGCCATGTCTTTACATTTAGCACATCTAGACTGTACACCCATTTTCCCACTTCTCTTTGACCATTAAAACATTTCAGTGAATTATGTTAGAAGTTGTATCATTTTGATGTCACCAGTAGAACTAACCCTTCGGCAAAGAGCAGCAATGGAGCTTCCCTAGCTTCACATCATTGCATGCAAGCAATAAAGACAGGAATTCTTGGTAATGTGGAGTATACAGTGTTTATCTCAATAAGCACTCAGTTCAGATTTTAAGAACAAAAGATGCCAAATGAAAAGGAGTACATTTGCATGTTCAGCATGAAAATAATCGAATAGAATGGATGAAATTTCAGACATTACTGCCAAATGAGGATACCTTTAAATCCACAAGATTCAACCCATTTCCATTGATCAAGAACCGTGGAAGCAGCAGCTCCCAACAGCTTTCCTCTTGTACCTCATTAAGCCCTGAGCAGACTGCACAGTCATTAGGTGAAACTGTGGGAAACACATTTTTTTGTGTTGCCTGACCCAAGGATCCCCAGGTGCAGGTGATGGCACCTGGCATGGTCAGATGAACTCATCCCTGCAGCTGTGCTGAGAGAGGTACCAGGCAGGGAGGCAGAAATGAGCATTGTGGTGGGAGGAAAAGTCTTTCTTAGATGTGCTGGTTCAGGAAAGCATTCCTGCACCAGATAGCACTTAAGTACATGCTTAAGTTCTAGTGGGACCTAACAAGGAGCAGGAAATATGTGTTTAAGGGTTTTCCTGAACAGGGTCGAAAACTGAGTAGGTCACAGGTGAAACCTTTTCCTGCGTTCTTTCCTGCCTCCATCATTTCTTGGAGTTACCTTTTCAAGGCAGGTAAGTGCCCTTCTATACCTCCAATCTTGTGCTGGCCTCTCTCCAGCTGAGCAGGAATGAAAATGTTATCATTTCCACTTTTCCTCTGAGACCTGAAGGAAGACTGAACTCCATCCCAAAAATTGGCTTAGGGAAGTTTCAACCAAAGAAAATATTTTATATTGTTAAATAACTGCAATCCTTTTTCAATAATTTTAGTGATGTTACCCACTTAAATGGCTATAACTGCAGTATGATGGTGGTAAGTGTTAATTTGCATGCTATATTATACCAATAAAAATAAATAAGGCAGGAATCTTATCTTCTCTAGATAATTCTTTTAGTTGAAATATGGTAGCACAGAAGGGATCCTCTTGGAAATTGCAATTTACTTATGATTGTCTTTTTTAGTGCAACACAAGTATATTTCTATTTATAAAAACTATTTGGGTTACTTAAGCTAATTTATTTATTGTCTAGAATGGAAAAGCTGTTCTAAAATTCTTCATTTATAAGATGCCTTAGCTTGACTATACACAATTCACATAATGCAGCCTGGCCAGGGGAGTCAGTTCTCAGATCGGATGAATAGCAGCATGTCACTGCAGAAAACATAACCCCACTGTCACTCACCTGGCTCTTTAAAATCTTTCCTTGATTTTTCCAACTAGGAACAAAAGTAAAGGATCTAAGGAAGGAGTTCTTTAAAAAAATAGCAGCAGACTTCTACACATTTATTGGCACAGATTTAAGTTTTAAAGGCGTAATTACGGTCATGCTTGCTCCCTCTGTATATGAAATTAGGAGTAATGAAACATCATTTTATCTTCTGATGTCCCATCTCCCAAATCACCTTAAAGAAACTCTTTCAGAGTATTTTTGACTGCACTTGTCATGGAATCAGCAGAACTGGAAAAATGGCTATTTATCACAGCACGTCTGCTTCCTTTTACTGCAACATTCGTTGTATCTTTTGTTCTCAAAAAGAGAACAATAAACACTGCCATATATTTAACGATTGTAAGTGATCTAATGTCCAGTTTTTGGTGTCCTCTGCAGTGTGCATTCACCCTAATCTTTGCTGGAGTTAAACATGCAACACAAAAGTTCAGAACGCATCAGTGTGTCAGGGTTATGTTAGATCATTTCACTGTAACTATCACTCATCTTACATTATAAGCAATGTAGAAAATAGAAAGGATTAAACAAGTATTTTCTTCAAAGTCCTTGCAATGTTTTCTGTAAAAACTGGCAAAATTACCCATGCCTGTAACGATCAAATGCTGTACTTATTTGATCAAAATAATTATAGGAAAACATGACATTTAAAGTTGAAATTGTTTCAAGCACCACTTTCAAAAAGTATTATATTAAAAACAACTCAATACTCTTTCTCTTATCTTCAGGCAAGATCTTCAAAATGTGAGATAATTGAGTATTTGAAGAACCACAAATCACATATTGATCTGAAGAATTTAGATACAGCACTGAAGAGAAAGTGTTCCCATCACAAACTGCTGTTTGTTGACACCAGTGCTATTTCTGTTTCTCAGCAATTTTAGGGCTCATCTGCTAGCTGGAGAAATGTGCAGCCAGTGGCATCAATAATACTGCAAAAGCCAGAAAATTAATAAACCTATTTTCCATATATTCTTGTTGATGTACAAACACAGTAAAAATGAAGCCTGGCTGATGTGTTATCCAATGAATTAAGGCAGAACAGAACAAGACTTAAGATGGAAACATGTGGCAGCTTCCCTTACAATTCTAAAGGTGAGAAGAGGAAAACAATAACAAAAAGAGAATTGTACTGCAGTGAGAAGCTTTTTCCTTGTTTGCATATACTTTTTTTTTTCATTGTGTGAATTTAATTCTATACAGAAAAAGATAAAATCCTGTTATTCTAACTTAGTTCATCAATTTACTGCCACTATTAATTGCTGTCATATCACATCTAAGTTTCACATTATGCATTAGGTTTACTAAACGTAAACTGAATGGTTAAGGACAGCTTAACAGATTCTTTTAGGTTTCAGATAAATAATGCACACCATACAACAGAGTTGTAAAACCTCATTTAAAAACACTACACCAAAACCAATATATTGTCTGTATAAAGGCAAGAAGGCAATCTGACAAAACATATAGAGGACCTTAGGGATACACAAGAAAACTTTGAAGAAATGTCAGGCATAGAAAACATAAGGAAAAACCCCAAACGAAGGCTAGCTGGTTGTCCAAGTTTCTCAGTGTCCTGAAGTCCCTTGTGTTTTCCTGTGCCCAGTGTTTTCCTCCCTAGGCTGTCTCCCTAGGCTGTCTACTTTTTAAAAAATTAAAAAGTGGAAGTATGCTTCCCTTCTTTATCAGGACTGAGCTAAACAAGCAACAGTAATTTTCAAAGGCAGCTTCTGATGTGTAGCATGCAACATATGACTGTTCTTGATTTCAAAGGCAGGTTATCTTTCCATGTATAAAACCCTGGTGACTACCTCAGTATAGTTTGAGACAAGGATTAAAAAAATCAAACCCCAAAAAACTCAGACCAAATGTATACTTTAGTCTTTTACTTCAACACATGGTGAAAAAAATGTGGTTATAAAAGAAATGTTTCCAAGACAGAAAGTGGATGCATTATTGCAGGATTTAGAAGATGATTTTTAAGTGCACTGCCATGCTTTTCACAACCATCTATATATTATTTTAAAAACAAAGCATAAGAAAAAAAAAAAAAAGAAAAGAAAAAAAAACAATTTAAAGAACAAAACTATTAAAAAGGCAAACACTTTAGTTCAATGTCATTAAATGTTCATTCTTCTGAAAATGACGATTTTATCTGGTTGTTATAAAATATTTTTCTTACATGAATAATTGGCTACTGCAAAATCATAGTTATTCAGATTTCTCAAAGTTATTCATATTTATAGTCAGCAGTTTTGAGGAATTGTCCCTGAGTGTATTCTTTTGCCTCAAATGTATTGTCCACAGATCGAACTGAACAAAGACTGACTAATTCAAAGAGATCATATGTAGGCCATAGAGACGTCATTAGATGATACAATAAAACTCAAGAAGGTTATCTCTTGGAAATACTTAGCTCATTAATATTAAAGTCAAAGTCTGAGACAGTATCATAAACTTATACAGAAGAATGAAAATACATTTGTGATTTAACTACAATGACACAGGTACTCTGGAGGATCAAACTTGCTTGTTAAATTAGGTTCATTTCTCTCTTGAGTGCAAAGTTCCAGATAAAACAGCATATTGGGGAAATTCTATGAATTCATGTTAGAATAAGAAAAATCTGTAAAATTTATCTGACTTGAATGTCTGTAAGGAATACCTTTATTTATAGTTACAGTCAGATTTGTTGTATCTTTTGTATGTGGATAAAAAAATTGAGTGCAAGTTTGGCAAATGTTATTGAAACCTATTTTTCATAGTAAAAGAATGATTGTGTTTAAGACAATATATTTTGTTAAATTAATAATAGCTAAATTATAAAGAAGGGAAATTGATATTTTCTTTTTTATATAGAAAAATACATATCCTCTGTTTTTGGAGAGGATTGAAGTCATGGGATTCAGCCATAAGCGTAAGGACTTAGACTCTGATTCTGCCACAGACAATATAAAATTCCCATGTCTCAGGTCCAGTGTGGCTTCCCCTGCAGAGAACTTTCATTCAGCTTCTACAAATGGGTCCCATATGCTCCAGTGCATGAGGCTTTAAGCTTTTGTGGAGTCTATATGCTAGGTTTTAAGCTCTAGGTTTTGAGGCTACGTTCATGTTTTCTGGCACCCCTTAGGACCACTGTCAAAAGATTTTTCTCTCCCCCAAAAGGATTTCGTTGCTCATCATTCTGAGTTTATTAATGCTAGATTTATGCACTCCAAAATCTCCTAGAACTACATATTGCTGAGCACAGCAAGGCTTTTCTCTCTTACCAGCATGGCTGCTATTAGAGACATCATGGACACAACCCAAGGATTGTGTCCCTTCCTGTTCATCTACCTAATACAAGCTAGGATGATTAGGATCATTAAAGTAGGAGGCTTTAAGGATATTTTCCTATGGGAGGTCAATTCCTTTTTTTTTACCCAGCATGGCTCTCAGGGTATTTACATTTTAACCCTGTCATTGTCATGTCCCCAGTTCCTGAATGCCTTTCAGCTGGAATGCTGAACAACACATCTGACAATCCTGCAATGCAGACACACGGAGGATCCCTGAACCAGGACAATTTATGCCTGCCCTCCATGGACCACATTAAGCAAGAAAATTGTCTGATGATTTGGAAACAGTTGTGGCAACTGGATGTACCATGCAGTTCAAAAGAGACTGAAATGCCAACAGGATGGATAATTGTGGCAATGTCGAACTGTCAAGGGAAACACATTATGACAAGAGGCAGATTATACTTGGAATTATATTATTCCACAGGAAGACAGGAAATCCTCTTTCTGAAGTGATAGGAAATTGTATGCAAAAGGTGTACTTTCACTAGAGCATGAGTCAAAATAGAAATAAGAATGAAAGGAAGCAGAAATTCTAAAACACAATGATTTTATTTATTATTTGGCAATACAGTGCCTATACAATTTTGGTTAAATTTGATAATGGATAGGAGTGTTTTAAATTATTTTAAAAAATAATTAAATATTGTGTTTCCATCAAGCCTATTGAGATATTTTTTTTAATCTACTTAAATTAATCTAGATTTTAAAATTTTATATTTCTTCTTGACCCAAACTTGTTTTTTCTCCTAATTTTATGGTTCAGTCACTGTTATTTACACATCTGTAGATAATTTATTTTGCTTTCATTAAAAAGTTGTTAGGAATTATAGCTCTATATGTAGTAAATCTTAGAAAAAAAAGAGAAAATAAAAGAAATAGAAGAAGAGGATTCATCTCTCAATAAGAGCATTGCTATACCATTCTACCTCTGGATTATTTTGGCAGTATAATTGTCACTGTCATTCCAAAAAGAATAATTCCATTTTTAAAGTTACTTCTGTCCCTGTGTCATATAGTTAATACTGGGTCTGTTGTCAATATAAGAGAGAGAAAGCAGTAGTATGGCAGCATGTGTGCCTGTGTAGCTTTCACACAGCTTCTCAAACATTAACATTAGTATGAAATCACATTAAATTTTTTTCCTTTCACAAGCTAGACTAATCAAAGTTTTTAGATTCCCTATTCTTCTTTTCTAAAGTGTTATTATCAGTTTCCTGTCAGATGCAAAAGAATATATAACTATTTATCCTCAAAAAAACCAAAAAAAAGTTACGAAGATTGAAAGTAATGCTTATGTTCCAGCCTTTAATTCTTATTCCTTTTTCCATTACCTGTAATATTTCTCCTAATGCTTCTTTCTGACTAAATTACAAAAAAAAAAAAATGCTGACAGAAAAGTGATTTTATACAAAGAGAAAGGAATTTAAGCATTTCTGATCTGACAGCTTTTAAAACTTTCTTGCTGTTTTTACTATATATATTTTGCTATCAGTAAGCACTAAATGTTTCTTGACTAAATCTCTCTGTTAGAAGCCAGTATTATCAAGCTATCACCCTGCACACAGTGCAAGAGTACTTGGATTTTTTTCTCTTCCACAATCTATCCACAAACTTTCAGCATAATTTAATTTAGACTAAGAATGATAACAATTAGAAAAAAAGAGAGCACAGTATATGTCATTCAGGTAACAGGCTGTAATAAGTAATGCAAGGTTTTCAAAAACAGTCATCACATTGTGGCTTAGGGAATAAAATCTCTTCATCTGTTCTTGATTCAAATAAGTCTAATGGTGATGGTCAATGAAAGAAAAACTCCTGACAGTTATGTTCCCTTAGGAACAAGTTTCAGTTGATTAATAAAGTATGATTAATAGTGAGAAGACAAATTCTGGAAGTTTAATGGTAATCATAATAAATTGAGGATTTCACAAGAATAATTTTCCACTTCATCCTGGGTAAAAATGGCATGCAGACAGGCAGAAACCACAAAAATTGTATCATTTGCCTTCCTTTTTTTCCCCATGAAAATGTACATCAGATTCACTGAAATCACCAGTGAGTTGTGTGTGAATTAAAAGGAAGCAGCTTCAAAGTGCTAATATGAACAAATCTTTAAATCTTATAAAAATCTAATAAGCAGGTTGGCTTGGACTACCCATATATGAAAAACATAAAACAAAACAGAAAAAAAAAAAAAAAAAATAGAAACCCTCTAAACATCTTTGTATTGAGAAACCTTAAGATTATGCTTTAGGATAACATGCTGATCTTCATCTGATATACAGTGATGTCATTCAACAAATGGTTTTCAATTGCAAAGGCATCATATTAGATCACTATTGTTACTAGTTCAAAATAACTACAAAAAATAAAATTCAAGAAAAAGTAGTAAATGCTATGGAATTCTCCTTAACCTCTTTCTTAAGTTTGTGAGTTTTGAAAGTTAAATATTGGCTTGTGGGGCAGATTTTCCAAGTTCTCATTATTCTAATTCATATTTACTTTAATATTTTCATTTGTGGTTTGCCACAGTCATTACTGCGAAGTCCCACCAAATATTTTCCAGAATCTTGGTCTATTATTGGGAATATTAATTTTTTGATCCTTCAGTTTCTAGGAAAACATTTAAAAATAGGAACAAGGTTGGTGAACACATTTATCCATACAAAACCTTCAGAATATCCAAATAATTCAGAGGAAAGATACAGAATAATAAATCTCATAGAACTTAACAATAAGTAAGTACAGAAGACTATGACTGTATTAAAAAAAAATATTCTTCATGGTTGAGTCTGCAACTGCAATCTCTTCAACTGTGACTGTATAGCAGATAATAATGGTACAGATATCCTGAGTTAAATAACCTTTTAGAAAGATGGTATGAGCTAGATTCATCCCTTCTTTAAGCCTCTGTGACCACAGGACACTTCTAGTCAAACTAAGGAAAAAAAAACCTACATTCTTTGCTCAGCTTCAAGATAAGTTAGGCTTTCTGGGTCCTCCTTGGGGATTCCACTTAAGAAGCAATGTGTATAAAAATTGAAGGGGTAATATAGAAGAGTACAATTTTAAAAATTTATTCTGTAATGAATAGTAATATGCTCTGATCCTAAATCTTCTCTTAATGCAGGTGGCTACAACAATATCAAAGTGAATGCAGAGCCGATTTTGTCTCTCGTCTCTGTCTTTTAAGAGTAAGCCGGAACAGCATCGGAATCAAGGGCTAATTTCCCTTTCCTGGTTGATGCCTTGCCCTTACTAAAGCCACAGGATTTGACTTTATGTATATTAGTTTTGCACATGGAAGAAGGTCAGATTTGCTTTAAGAAGAGATATTATGTGACCCAAGAAAAAAGTTTAAAAGGCAGTATTCTGAACAAATTAGCATAAACATAGAAAAACAAATACTTCAAATAGTGTTCTTTGCAATGGAACTTGTAAAAAATGCAATGTGTTGTGAGGACAGCAATGTACACAGGAGATTCTTCTTTCAAGATCTTAGTTTATGATCAAATAAAAAATGGACTGGAAGAATATTCTTTGTATCATTTCTGGTGTGAACTAAATTCTTCATTCATCTTTTAAAAAGGGAGCAAAGACACACACTTTCAGTAACATTTGCAGCTTTTTCCCTACAGCTATCTTTGTGAGTCAAAACCTAATATTTTCACACAGCACAAGAAAGTGCTAGTCAGCATACTCTATATTGTAAATGGCTTAAAATGAGGAGTGAGTCAAATAGGATTATTTTTCACTGACTTCTATAAGCATTCAATTGGTCGTGAATACTAGAAATCAGAGACCAAATGTATGTTTTCCGGTTCAGTGCCTTCTCTTTACAGAATTACTTTCATATCAAAAGGGGAAATGGTCAAGTTGACTCAGAAAATATTTCTGGAAATAAAGTTTAAAAGAAGCAATTTTTTTGTCAGCTGGACTACTGAACAGCAGAAAAGACAAACTAATTTTTATCTTATGTTTTTATGCCAACCTTCGTTAGACCTTGACAGTTCTTTCTAGAGAACAAGGGTTATCAAAAAAAAAAAAAAAAAAAAAAAAAAAAAGTAGTTACTTTACTGTCAGATATTCAATAACTTACCAAGGATGGCTCTGTGTTAGATTGAGGCTTCCATATCAGTCATAAAGTAAAGGGATTTAGATTGCACCATTATACGAACAGTCCCAGGAAGAGCTCTGGATACGAATCA
The DNA here is from genome assembly GCF_036169615.1 of Heliangelus exortis. Lineage (NCBI taxonomy): Eukaryota > Metazoa > Chordata > Aves > Apodiformes > Trochilidae > Heliangelus > Heliangelus exortis. Next base: position 12,842,697 of record NC_092429.1, on the reverse strand, counting down.
TCCCCATCTCCTGAGTTCTGAGAAACGGTGATTTGGAGCTGGGTTATACCACCTCCACATTACTTTTCTTTCACCTTTTCCTTCTCTGGATTGGATGTTTTGGTTAGCAAGTAGTAAGAATAGAACTACATGTGTCCACTCTTAACTTTCTTCATCTAACCAATATTTAATGTCTGTACTCCAAGAATTTGTCACAGAAATAGAAAGGAAATTGTTTTCTCTAAAAGGATGCTTAATTATATTCACAGACCAGCCTCTGTGAGGCCTCTTTTAATTCCAGTATTGGCAGGTAGATGAGACAATCTCTTTTTTCCACACATTTTAACCTTCTGTTCTTTTCCAGTACTGAAATGCAAAGTTTAAAATGGTGTGCAGTGGCATGCAGCTGTGAAAACAGAAGGATTTTTGGACATGATTGCATTGAGAATGAAATTTGCTAATCTCAAAGGTGAATGTTCAGTGAATTTTTTCCCTTGCCCACTTAACTTCTGAAATGTAATACATTTGCAGAAAAAAAGTATAATCATTTAGCATTTACTGCCTGTATTCCTTTGCATGCTTTTCCACATCCCCAGTGATCAATGCTAAGTGTTTTATCAGATTCAAGACTGTAATAAACACTGGAAATAGAGTAGGTTCATCTTATCTAATCCTAGTCTCATTTACACTGGGTAGCGTCAGTTAAACTGTGCCTAATGCAATGAAACTGTCCTCATCAAAATATTTAGACTTTAATCTTTGAGTCATTATAAGGGCACTTCTATGCAGTTCTGAAACAAAATCAATTTGGCAGGAGTTCCTGCATCACAGTTTTGAATCATGGTGTTTAGGTGGGAAGTACAATATACATCTGAGAACTGTGGCCCAGCTCCATCCTCTGGGCATGTTTACTCTATTTGTAGATATATTTTCATCAAAACTCCCTCAAGAAGTATTTTTGTAATTTTTGTCATGATTTAGTAGAACTAGAAAAAATGGGGCACATGCACCTGAGAAAGATGCTTAAATATCCATAAGATAAGCAAGTTCAATTTTCAAACTGTAATTCAGTGCTCAAAACAGATGATGACTAAACACTTTTACTAATTGCATAACTAGGTATCATTTAAATAATCATATAAATACAGTTGATTAAGAATGATTGATCTTTAAGAAAGCAATCAAAGTAACACAACCAAAACAGTATTGAAAGAGAGGTGGCAATATGTTGCATTGCCACAAGGAGTTTCCAAATGTGCTTACATGCATGGATTCAAGCACTACAAATCTAAATGTAATATTGAGTACATAAATAATTCTTGCTTATTGCAGCAGAAGTGCTCATTTAGGAAAGACAAAAGGATTTTACCTTATGCCAGCTATCCAAACCAGTGGACACATGCTTTGCTCATACCAGCTCCACTTATAAACCACCTTTAATCCTGATTTACAGAGCTCAGATTCCAAGAATTTCCTCCAAACCACACAAGGGAAAGTTTTATATCTCTCTCATGCCCAAGGAAGCTCACTGAAGCCTTTCAGAGGTAAATACCTAAATGTTCCCAAACAGTCAAATTTATTTTGAATGGAAAATAAAGTCAGCATATGGAAGCATATGTGTAGCCAGGACTGCTCAGTGTTTTCCTCTCTGTACTATACAGACATTATACATCACAGGTATTACCTAGAGGGTGAACAAGGTACAGACACAAGAAAACCTGACACGTTAAGCAACAATATTTCATGAATGTACGTCAGGTCCCAGAACTTTGCAACCTTTTCAGTATGACTTTTTAAAGATTTTCAAACTGTATTAATATATAAAATAGCATCAGTGTTTTTACACATGAATGCATACTGTCATTAAACAATGGCTTTTTAAAATATTCTATTGTGCACTGCACAAATGTGACAAATATGTAGGTGGACGAAGTGAACATCAAACAGAAGCTGCATTAATTTCTTAAATTATTTTGTAAGAAACCTGGCTTCAACACTAAAGACAAAGCAATGGAGGAAACAAGGAATGACTGATTTCTATCTTACAGAAGCTGCTTCTTTCTGGATATCCTTATTATTCATACTGATATATTACAAATACAGGGGTCTTCTCAAACTTGAGTCAAATTCTGTTACCATTAAAGGAACCATTCATTATCTGTCACTGACTTTAAAAGCCCAGGCGTTAGCGTGAGCACTGTAGATCTAAACCACCCTAAGACTGATTTTTTTAAACCTGATGTAAAAACAGTAATGTGTCATAAAAGCAGATTAATTGCATGTGACTTTAATTTTCCTATAGACCTGTGAGTGCACAAAGAGCATGTGTATAAGGGAGCAGCTTCTGGAGGTTGTTTAAGAAAATACACCAATATTCAGCAGGAAAACTCCTCTGCTAAAATTAGCAATCCTGTGTACATGTCAAGACTTTTCAAAGTCTCAGGTTTTCTCATATACTGATTGCCTAAGAAAACTCATGAACACTGCGGCGGAGCTTTCTCTCACTCTCTTCTCCAGTAGCTGAACTTTGGGACTGTGATTTTTCTCTGGAAGACATGTGTGGAAAACCAAGATCCTGCATAAGAAGTCCCACATCCTCTCCCCGCAGTGTGAACTGTCAATTTTGGCCCATTATATGTGAATAGATGCACTTGCTGGGTGCCCAGGCACAGATGTGGTTAACAAAGCAGACACACACCACTTGTGGTTCTACAGATCTCCACAAGGTGTGAATTTATTTTTTTTTAAGTGCAACTACATGTGTTTTGAAAAACTTAATTTAAACATTTTAGAAGCCACCTTTCCTGATTTATTATCCTTTCAAAAGAAAATAGTACCATTACACTACAGAACAGAATCAAATATAATATTGTCTATAATAAGATCATACATGAGAAAATACGGTAGTAATACACAAATGCTTTGGATTTATATGGGAAATATTCAGATAAGGTACAGGGTTTGTTCTCAGAAACACATATCTTCCAAATAATTTCTTCATCTAAATTCCTCAGAGTTACATTTAATGACTCTATCCTTTTATCATGTTGAAAAATTTAAATGATAAAAGAATCCTAATAGAGTGTAATTATTGTAATCTATCTGTAGATATAAAAACATTTTTGAGAGGAAATCTTGTTTTAGTTACTGGTAGTATAGTGTTACTGCTGGGCTGCCTTCATATTCCTCCTCCCAAATCAGGATTATTGTGTTCAACACTTTCTGTTCAGCTTCAGCAGCTGAAGATTTAGGATGAGAACAGCGTACACACAATGTGTAGCACAAGCTTTAGTCTTGCTACAATCCCCATGCCTGATCTTGGGCTCTGTTTAGCTAACTTTGAGATTTTGAGGGACAGAACTAAAGAACAAAAGATTTAAAAGACTCCAGAAAGCAAATCCTTGCTTGGCTTGTCAAACTATACATACTTGTTTTACAATTTATCACAGCTGGTATTCCTGACCTGACTTCAGGCATTAGAAATCAAGAGCAGCCGTCTTCCTACCTTGGCATACTGGCCCATAGAGGCATTTTGATGTTTCCTTTGAAATCATATCTTATCCAAAAATAATAAGAAGCACCAGTGTGTTTTGTCTTTTTTCCTTAACATTTTAAATGCTGAATGTTTGGGGTTTTTTCCCATATCAGATAATTTGCTTTTCCATTCATACTTATTCTGTCCCCTAAACTCCGGAGGTTTATAATCAATTAAATGAATATAAATACAAATTTTATATTATCTTCTATATTATTTTGTGGTTCATATCAATGTTAATCTAAATCAAATGTGTGAATTTTTGTAAAATACAGCTTCAATGACTTTTGAATTGTTCTAAACCTGGTGGTAGTTTCTTATATTGGTAGGACACTATTTGAGGGCACAAACCCACCTAATTGGTAATTTGCATTAAGGGGCAATACAGTTACTTTAATTGTAGTTAAGTGTGTCTGCTGGGAGATTAACTGCCAGAGTAGAAACATGTGCTGCTATTAATGAATACTTCAATACTTCAATGAATACTTTTTTCCATTAGAATCAGGGGCCAAAGCTGACCACGAAATGCCTGACCTATAAACACCACAGCCAGGCACTAGAGCCTATTCTCAAGAGTCAAATCAACAGCTCAGGTGAGAATTTTCATTGTCAGAGCAAGATAGCACCATTGTTATTCTACAGTAATTTACAAGTAAATGTATCTATAAAAATGCTTGCATACTAATATCTGATGCATTTTATGCTACAATTTTAAAAATTGCCAGTCTTTGCTGAACCTTTCTTTTCAGGGTCAGGAATAAAAACAAATACATTACACTTTGTAACCAACTTAAAATAATTTATTCTACTTGTTCATTTGTTTCTTTCTGAGATGATAAGAGTGTAATTTCTGCTTCTTTTTCACATTTTCTTGCCCTTGACACCTGGGAAATAAGGATTACCTCTTTGGTCAAGGGTTGAATTTCTTAAATGCCTGATCCATCTCAGGTGACTGGATTACAGCATCCTTCTGCTGCAGTTCTCTTTTCAAGCATTTCAAAGAACTACAAAGCTCTGACTTTCTGGTATGGAAATGTATTCACAAAAAGTATCTATACTCTCACTTCATTGCTTACCTGCTTGTAGGTATTGATCATTGCCTTCCACTCTTTTCCCATATTCTTGAGGGCTTTCTATTGAAACTGGAAGGTAGACGACAAGGCCATGAGAGGCAGCATTCTAACAGAGGATACCAAAAGAGAGATCAAGGAATTGTTAGTTTCCTTATTTCACTCTGCACCAAAAGCACAATACCTACAGCTCATGTCCATTTTGTACATACAGGGATTTTAAAGTATATTTTAAACATTAATATCTCTTTGGTTATGACAGTATTTATGCTTGCATTTCATTCATGCACATGGTAAAGCAGATAACATAATTACCAAACAAGGTCTCTGTTCCAAAGTATGGAAAAAAGTTAAAAAACCCAACAAATTGATGCAAGGTATAGGAAGGAAACAGCACAACCAAGGTCTCTTTTTTCACATGATATATATGAATATGGTAGCTTTTTTTTTTTTGCACCTACAGTGACATATAGGAAGTCCCAGATAATTTAATAAGCTCTTATGTTCATGGTTCCAAGGAAGGAGAATCACTTTCACAGCTGTAAGCATAAGAACCATTATGAGTTCCTTGCAAACTTTAACAAACATTGTCTGTGTCTTAAGAACTACTTTTATGCATTCAAGTTTGCATAACAGTAAGGAAAAAAGCATATAATAATGAAAATCAGAAATTACACTGCAAACACTGTTAACATCAGTAATAATGTATTGACTTCAGGATAAATCTATGCTGGGTAATTTTCTATTACAGCTTAGTCTTCATAGTGCTCTGATTACTATCAATTTCAATAACCATCCATTGGAACACGAAATGATCCAACTAACATCTGCCATCCATGTTTTGACCTTCCTCTTACTGTCAATTGAGATTTGTGTATGCAGTAGTGTACTGGTTGCACATGGCATGGTTTTGGTGGCAGGGTGGGGAGGATGCAGGGTTTGTCTCCATGTCTACATTTTGAAAACAGCACTGAGAAATACTTGGGGTTTTTTGTGCACTCCCTATCCTTATTAATGTAATACTAACTCATGTTCTCATATGATTATCTGTTTAAATAAATGATTGCTTCAAATTTACATGGTCAGGTAAAAAGTACAGATGGCCAAATGTGACTTAGTTTAAAAGCAATAGTTAAAGGAGTCACAAGTGAAGAACTTAAAGAAACTTTAAAAAATACTGACACTTCCATTCTTCAAAAAAGCCTCAGTATGAGACCTGAGCTTAGAATGTATAAAATATACAGAGAAGATATAGAATATATCATTCTGTGATATAGTCACACCTTTCAGAAATACTGAGGACTACCTTTGGCTTTGTACTTGAATCAGTCTATCAGGTTGATATTTATTTACCATTCATTCTTACTTTTCACTGTTTACTCTAGCCCATTTACTGTTAGAGAAGACACAAAGTTTTCTGTATTCCATATTAAAGCCAGATCCTTTACATCAAATTCTCCCTGACAAATCTAGGGTTTTTTAACAGAATTTTACTATGGAACAGTACATTTATCCAGTGCATAGTTTTATGAGCATTGGTGGTGCGTTTCCTATGGATACACAGAAGAGGGAGAGTTTCAATTCCTGGTGGGTTATTTTTAGTTTGTTTGGTTGGTTTGGTTTGGAGGGGGTGTGTTTGTTTGTTTCTTTCTTTTTTATTAAGTCATCCTACTACTGATTTTGCTAATATTTCTTTAAAATATTTCATTAAGGTCAAATATTTCAGGACCTACTTACTCAAGACTAAAGTCAAAATAATCAAAGAATCACACATTCTACACAGCAATGTTTCAAGTTCAAAGTATAACGACAATAAAACAGTATATTTTTCATACCGTGTTATTTTAGGGCTGGGTGGTGTTATGAAAGTAGAACTTGAAGTATAGATAATAGCACAAATGGTTACAATCAATATAAAATTAATTTTGACCAGAATTTTCACTGTTCTAGAACCGTATAAATGAAACTTCTCTGTTTAGTAGTTTTTAAAATAACAAATGACTTAATTTCAATGTAGATAAATAAGGGACAAAAAGTTAATCTATGCAACAGCAAATTTCATTCTAATGGAAATAACTAGGATTAGTGTAATTCAAATATTTAACTAGGAACATGCATGGAAATCAAAAACTCTTCATCATTAGTAGCTCAGAAATGGAACTCAGTGTCTCCATCCCTTCAATTTCTAGCTGATACCTTCTGTAAACAGATTTGCAACATAAATGAGAGAGGGTAAAGACAGGCTGCTTCCTTAGCAAACTTGATTTTTCAAGCCCTGTGTTCACAGGACTGTGCTCTTAAGTGTCCTTCTAAAAAGTCTGTTCTTATTCTCTGCTTTCCATCGAGTGCCTAGCAGGGTGATGGCCACTGGTTGGCAGAGCAGGAGGAAGAGATGAGTCACAGAAAGTCCTTTTTAAGAACAAAACCAACAAAACTACAAAAAAACCCAACCAACCAACCAAACAGACGAAAAAAGAAACAAACAAACAAAAAAAGGGGATAACCTTTTGGAAATGTTACATATTTAAAAAACATAGCTCTTGACACTACCCACAGAGCTGAAATGCAGTTCTGATTATACATCTGATTAGGGCTGCTCTGAATAACTAGTAATAGAGCTTTAATTCAGTTTCACTGTCTATATATTTTTAAATGCAATCTTCCTTAGAATTAATTATTACAGTTTCAGACATCTTCAAATACATAGTGCCAGTCTTTAAACAGGGAGCTCTGAGACATCAAATTGATGTTCCAGAATCATGGACAAAAAAGCATCTTAAATGATACAAGCTTCTCTCAAAACCCAAACAAAACAAAACAATATTTAGTTTTTCTCGTGATGTATTTCCTCCTTCATGCAAACCCTTCCTTTTTTACTCTAAGATTCAGGAACCTGCTGAACGTTTAGGAACGTTTTTCCTAAAATGGCTGGCATTAGGGTTAAAATAAATTATCCTGCTGGAATCTGCATTCTGCCGTAGATTTCCAGTATTCCGAAATGCAGCGCTAGTATAAAGAGTTAATGTGCAGACATTCCACAGAATCATTTAGCTCTGTAATAAATATTCAGCACAGTGGGCTATAAAATAGTTCTATCTCTGGGGAACGAGGTGGCCTATACTGCATCAATATAGTAGTTGGCAGCCATGAAGTGAAGATGATATTTCACTTTAAAAGTTCTATGTGCTCTAGAGAAAAAACGAGCTCCTCAAACAAGAAAAGAGTCGAGAATAGGTAAGAAGTTTCTAAGAAGTATAAGTAGAAATAACTAGTTTGCTAATACTTTATTTCCATTATTATTGTTCTATTTTGAAATGACAAAGCTCAGGGTTTTTTTGTTTACAAGAGGTGGTGAATCTGTTCCCACGATTCATGATATGAAGAGATTTTTTAAAAGCATACAAAAATTTAAACATCTAGTGAAAGGTGATCATTAATCACTTTGGAGTATCTCAAAAACATTCCTTTTAAAAATAAGTTGTTGCAATTTAGAAAATAATAAGAATTCAATTTGAACATAAAGGCCTGGTCAGGAGCCTTAGTGCTTGGTGAGAAACACTTCTTGCACAAGGAAATTAAAATAGACTAACAAGGTTCATTGCCATATTTGGGGATTTGGGGGGAAATGTAACTATGAAACACTTGTTTCACTGTTAGCAACAAGCACTAGAACACAGAAAAGAGGAATGAAGAGGAATGCACATGTTTGAGTTCGCTTTGCAGAGAAAGGAATCACCATAGGAATTAAGACCACAAACACAAACAGAAAAGCTGCTTTATTTGTAGCATTCCATCCTTGATGTGTAGCTAAAAATAAATAATCATAAATAATCCCAAGATGCCCGTCAAAACGAGATAGTATTAGTGGCCAAGCACCTTTGAGTGGCAAGTGCAAGTGTGACTGAACTATAGGAGCCTTTTATGACCTCAATCATCATCACCCATTGCTTTCATACTCATGTTCATGAAAACAAAGCTGCTTAATACACTTAATTATTAAGACAAATAAACAGAACATGGCATTACAGTGGTTTAAATATGTTTTGAAATGACATTGCCTCCTTAGGACATGTAATACCTCCCCCAAGCACGTTTTATTTCTATTTTTATTCAATCTTATGGTTTGAGGATTTAGTGCTGTTTGCACTGTCAATAAAACAATCACCAGTCTGCCATGGTGGCGATGGCAAAGAATGCTTTAATTTCAAAGAAATAGAAGTGAAGGTTTAGGTTATGTCCCATGATTCATGAAGTTTGGAAAACTACCTTTATAATGAGTAGCAGAGGAGCATGCTCAAAAAATACTGACTTTGTAAAATACCATGCAGTGTATTGTTTTTATTCTTTGTAAAGAACCATATTTTACAACATTTTTAAAAATATAACTGGACTTCCTGCTATTTTTTTTCTAAAGTCAAAATTTAAAGGATGCACAAATCAAGAGTTATAATTGCCTATATAAAGCTTTTTCTATACGTGTTTCAAGAAAAAAAATGGAATTAACTCAAAAATGTATTATAAAGCTACAGCTCCTCATCTGTAAATCTGGACTCCATTGTACTTCTGTGAGACATCATGGTTTCACATCTTCTTAAAATGTGAAGTTTCGGAATAGTGCTTTTGTCTACTATATTCTTCTTAAAATCAAAATTGCTGTGTTTTTAATTATATAATTTGTTTGGTTTAGCAATAGGCATGTCTGATGGAGAATAACATATATTTTAAGACTTTCTATCTAACTTTCCCTCTTTTTTATTCTTGGTGACAATTAGTGGTGTGATAATATAGATTTTGTTACTGCTCATTGCTGATACACGATTTATTTTATACATCTAATAACTATGAATCCAAGTTATAAGATGCATGAAAGAAACAATGGCTTTATAGTTTCTGCACTTGATCAGTTTCCTGAAGATAATAAGATGTAAAGACCTGATCTAAATTTTATGGTGTTTAACACAAGTCTGAGTCAGTGCAAATGGACTTTGGATCTGGCTCCTCACATTTGAATATAAGGTCTACTGGTTTGCAAACTGGATAGGAGAATTTAATTATTATTATTCTTTGAAAAACTTTATTCTACTTCTGATTTGAGCAATATTGATAATACATATGTCCTGCTGATTTTAATTTTCTAAGACCTCCTGAAAATTAGAGATTTGAGCACTTGTTAAATAAATCCATGTGGGTATTAGTGATACCATTAAAATGCTATGTTCATTACCTAAATGTCATGCTGGACATTGAAAATGTTAAGATAATTGAGTGAAAGATAATTAAGGGATTTTTAATATAATTAACAAGTAGGAGGTTCTGACCCTATTATGGATAAATAGGAATTGTTTTAAGATCACAGAAGATGTACTTTTAGCTAAGAGTATTTTAACAGTTCTAAAATTACACTGTTTTCCTTTGTCATTATTGTTTCACTGTTTTATCATTTGTCCTTTTTAAGTAACAAAAATATCTCTTTTGTGATGTATTTATTAATTTAGGCAAGAAGCTTCTGAAATAATTTACTGTGAATTTTTTTAGGGATCTATTTCTTCTTAGTAACTGAGGAATATTAGGCTTAAAATTCACCAAACATCTACTGTAGTCACCTTTTTGAGAGTCACAGAAATGAACTTCTGCATTGCACTCAAAATATCAATGTTTAAAGGGAAAAAATCTTTTTTATTTCATTACTACCATTATATCAAGTAATTCCATATTTAAGATAAATTAAATAATTTAAATATAGATTTGGGCTATTTTTAAAGAAAATCTAGCTACTTGGTGAACAGACTTAACAAATATATTCCTGGTTGAGTATTTACAAATAGATTCCACAAATGGAACTTCTTGCCTGAATCTTGATAAACATTTGAGAACTGATAGTCAAAAGCTACATCCACATACAAATTAACAGTGCATCTCTTCAGAATGGATTTTAAAACTATTTAGGCAACTAAGGATCCAAACAGGAAAAATTAAATAATCAGGCTATGTCTGCACGTCCTTTACTCTTATTGTCACCACTGTTATGACAAGTGTCCCCATGTCTGTTTATGCACCGTGCCTGCCATCTGCTCCTGGAGGCGTCCTTAGCAGCCCACGATCAAAGTTTGGCCTTAGCCTACTTGTATCCCCTTGCTGAGGGTATTAAAAATAGCATCTGGTTTACAACTCCAGTAGTATTTGGAGTTCTATTAGGTTATTTAGAGAAGGAAACTTAAGTGGGAATGGTATGGATTTTATAGTTCTTTAATTTGACCAGAATTTATTTACAAATGGGAGGTAAAGAGATTAGCAGTGGTTTAGACTCTTATCAAAGTGAATGCATTAAGCATAACACCATTAATATAAAAATAAAAACATAAAAAAACAATTTTATATATAAGGGTTCTGTCTATTGGCTGACATTATACTGACCTCTCCTTTTAAAGCAATAAAATAGATTTTTTCCGTACCTGAAGTAATTTAAAGTCAGCTAACTGAAAACTGTGTGAGGAGCAACTCTGGCAGCCCTCATATGCAGCTGCTTGGCTCAAACACAGACTTATTACTGAATAAGAAAAACAATTTTTATAACTGGAAATTTCAAGAACACTAAAATTTAAATGTTGAAATTATGCCATGTTTGGTACAGTATAGTTAAAATAAAAATAAACACAGTTAGGGATTTAGGTTTGAAAATGGCAGGTTAGAAATATTTATATTAAAATTAATTGAAAATGTAATCATATCAGAGGGTGATGATCAAGAAATTTGTGGAAATTAGAATAATACTTCATCTAAGTGAAAAATTCCATTTGGGTACAGACTATTCATATCTAAATGCAGATTAGTATTTCAGTGAAAGCTAACATTCTTAGTTCTTTGGTTCTTGATGTGGTTTTATAGATTATAGATATTTTGATAAAATTTTATTCTTTTGCAAATGGTCATATGTTAGGGGTCTACCTATCTTCTAATTTTGTATGGTTTTCTCCAATATCTATGGTTTTAACAACAAATATGTAGAACAGACATTTGTTATGATCCTTGATATACTATTGGTCATTCTCAGATACTGGACTAAAAACTATTATGTCTAAACTAAAATAGAATAGCAAATAATTAAAGCAATTATGGTTCAAAATGAAATTATTCAGTGTCACAGAAATTCATTTGGAGGATCAAGCCCACAAACTAAGGATATCTATGAAGATCTTATGGGTACAGAGAGAGCATAGACAGAAATACAGAGGAAACATACTATCAGCTGATGATCTGTATCATGGGTTTAAAAAAATCTATATAAAAATTATGCATTTTTATCCTAATTTATACATTTTTACAGTTCACAGCTCTTCTGTTCTTCTGTTAAGAAATATGAGTTAAATAGGCTCAGTTTCCAGACTATTAAACACATATTTTTGTTAACTCTCTTTTTGATGTGCCTTCATTACGCATGAAAAATTAGGGTACAGAATCTTAATGATGCATCATAATTTCAAGAACATTAATTTCTTTTTAAAAAAGTTAATTGCTAGGGAAATTTGAGGTTCATATTCAAAATATAAAAATCATGGCTGTTACAAACTATTTAGATTCTATCTTAAATAACTTCCTGCTGTAGAGGTGCTCTTAAATTTTATACTGATGTCATGACATGTTAGTTTTGAAGGAAAGTGAGCAATAAAATACTCTCCTACTAGAAGCCACAGGGAGCTGGGGTTTTGGATTTGGTTGGGGTTTTATTTTTCCTAATGGCAACAGATGCATTTTCCTTTTAATTGAAAATTATACTGATCTGAATCAAGTTCCATGATATGCACACAAATTAACATTATTAATTTCTGAATCTCAGTAAACTGGACAAAATGGTTTCCAGGAAAGAATTCAGAATCTTAGAAGCTAAGCAAAGAGCTTTATTTTGAGCACCAGTTATTTAAGTTATAAATTTCATATTCTTATTTTTGGGAGGAGATAGTTGATAACCTTCCCCTGACATGAAAGCCAAAAGCTAAAGTGTTATATTTTAAAAGAACAGCAAATGAGTGTGGGCTTTTACATTATGTGTGTGTATATGCTGAACAGTTTAGAAATTGTATTTATCCTGCTGAAGTTTCAGATTGCCAGACAAAATATTCTTTGGTGAGGTTTTCTCTGACCTGAAGCTGTGTGCCAAAAGGAAAGAACTGAGAAACTGTTCCATTAGCCCTCAACCCGTGTCCCTGGCTAAGGCAGGAAATATTGTTACTGCCACCTTGCAGACTGCCAAACTGAGGTTAACCCTTCAGCAAGGTCAGAAAGGCAACTGAAACACAGGTAGTGAGAAACTGCCTGGGTACAGAGAAAAACAGCCATGGCAAGGTGTCCTGTTGGCCCCTGGGAGCAGACAGCCCTTGGCAGTGAGCCCTGACCCTTGCTCAGCCCTGGGTCACTGCTGGAACTCTCCATCCAAGCTGGAGCAAAGCTGGCAGGGACATGTCTGCATTTAAGCTTCCAGAGTACAACCTGGGCTTATACATGGAAGGTAAGGAACTGAATAAATCCATTTAGCAGATTTACAATGAGAACTCAGCAGGGTTTGACAGCTAGAATGGGCCTTATCCTACTAAAACATGCTGCTCTGTAAATCCTCATACCTTGTTTCTATTATTGTTTCAAAGGAGCTTTTACTAACTATGGTAGTTCTGGTGCTGGTAGTTATATGTGACAGATGGTATAAGGAAGAGTTCAAAAGGCCAGAAAGATTGTCCTGTCACTATAACAAAAAGACAATTTTGTGCCTTGAATCAGAAATATACTCCTCAAGGGAAAACTTATTTTGTGATACACACAGCCCTAAACTATTATGTAATTGGCATCGTTTACTCTGTATTTATGGCATTATGAGTTTACTGTATTTGGGTTTGTTCAAGTAATTTTACATATCTTGGAGAAATTGTATTTTATATGATGATTTAATCTAACCACAGCTGCAGCAATATAAATTACACTTAAGACTATGCTGATTGATTATAATCAGTTGTAATCACATCTTATAATTACATTGCATTCTGGAAGGAAAGGACTTTTAAGCCTACTCAGCACCCTGCTACATAAAGAAGATTAGCTGTTACTTCTAGCAATCTCATCCAACACTGAAATATGCATATAAACACCAAGGTTTATAAATTTATTGTTCCAGAACCAAATTAATTTCTTTGTGTGTCAATAAAAGGTAAAATAGAAATAAAGAATCTAAAGTTTATTGAAAACCATACTTTTAAAAATTATCCTCATTAAAATATTTACAGGCTATTTATTTTCAGTATGGTAATAAATAAAAGAAAAATCCATTCTTATGGTATCTATCTGATCATTATTTATTGGGATCCCACTGTGCAAGCATCAATAGAGTAGTGAGGGGTTCACTGAAGGTATAGCATGTAAAAGTATCATCCAAATACTATGTGTAAATCAGTATTTCAATACAAGAGTAAATTTGAAAGTATTTATAGGTGTGTGTATGTAGTATTCCAGTTTCCTTCTGGCAGTTTAATAGATCTCCTTTTCAAATAAGTCAGCTATCTTATTTCACCCAAGCACAAGGCATTTAAATACTTCTACTCATGTGGCAAGGGCAGAAAGGAAAAAGGAGGCACCTGGTTGGCTGAGATCCAGATGCTGGCAGACTGGTCCCTCTAAGTCCAGTTGGAACAGTCTTCTGTTTGCTCAATAAGCTCAGGATGGAAAATCTGCCTAATGATTCTCCTTGTCTGTAAGTCCAACCTCCCAATTTCCCTTGTTCCATAGTAGCAGTCACTCTCCTGTGTGTACGCCTTGGGGAACAGAGGTTAACAAGTTTGCTCCAGGCTTCTTCAGGAGTAGCAAGGAGTAGTGGCTTATACAAAAGAACTTAGTAGGAGGCTCAGAGAATTGGAATGACCTATGAAGCTTCTTTCTGTCATCAGGCTATAATAGACTGGCGCCTACACATATCAGTTAGATGAAAACAACTGTGAAAATACAGTACTGCTTAGGTAAACAGATTTATTTCTTGCCCACAGGAAGAAACTGTGTATAGTTTATTACTTAAATTACAAGATTATAAATTACTTTTTTTAGATTTGCCCTGCTACAAAGTGGTATAGATATTTTTCTCTGTAAATGAGACACTGTTTTTTAACAATCCCCAGACATTAGTTGAATATAAATGGGCAAATACTGGAGCACTGTTATGTCAAGATTCCTGAGGTAGATGAACATCTCAGTGTTATATGCTTCCAGCACTAAGCAGACTGATCCAAAGTACCCATGCTAAGCAGTTAAAACAGTTCAGTAAATATATTTTGTGTGGATTTTTTTTTAGAATATCTAGTAATGTCTCTCATGAGATTTTTGCTTGAAAACATTCATTATGGTTAATTTGGATGGATTAGTGTCACAGAAATTGAAAAATATTATCAGAAACAGGATAATACAGACAAAATTGCATTAATCTGGACTGTACCTTTTTTGAGAGACAGATGCCTAGCAGATCCAGTTTGCTGGTTTTCCTTTCCACCATAATCTGAATGTGGAGGTGGTGGGGATGCATATCTCAGAGGGCTATTTCAATACCAAAATCTAGACCTGAAACCTCGAAAGTACCCTTCTCAATTAATTTACACATAGCCTCAGTAAATTACAGCATTAACTTTTTTTTTTTTTTTATCCTCTCTTATTTCTGCCCTTATTCACCTATGGATTGTATCTTGATACCATTTAGACAATAAAACTTTTGAAGTAAAGACTGTTATATCTATACAGTTTTGTTATACTGATATGTTCTTATATCATTTAGGTATAATTCAAATAAAATATATATTACTTTCAAATTACCACTAATAGTTGCTCTGACCCGGGTTACATACAATTTAAATTAAACAATTCAAGAAAAGCCAGCATATCTGCATAGGTTTTCCTACAATCTTTAAATGTTTTATGCTCACACCTATGAACTGCTGAAGAAGTTTCTTTCCTTTGTCCTAAAACATATCATTTATATCACACACAGTTTTATTTGAGGCATATTCTTACAGCTTTAGTGTGAAGAACAGTGCTTCTTTATAAATGTCTCTGCAGTTTGCTAATTTACCTCTGCCCCTGATGTGAAAATCTCCTTGACATTTTAGAGAATATCTTAATCTTTAATTTTTTTTAACAGAAAATACTTTTGTGTAGATTTCATATTTAATCAAATATCCTGGTTATTCAAATTAATTATGCAAATTAGTTGTTTAACAGACTCTGCCTGTGATCTAGCATGCTTAAATTGTACAGCATGGGTGTAGTGGGTTAACCATTTTAGGGGCTGCCAGTACATGTCTCAACATGCTGAGAGCACCAGTAATTACAATCCCTGGTGTTTCATTCACTTAAATCACAGTTGTGCAGAATGTTGTTCAGTCAGATCTGATGGGGACAGCTCATGATGATGGGGACAAGAGTCAAGAATTAGAAAACAGAGGATTTAGAGAGAGTTTGTGTGAGAAAAAGAAACCCTGTGAATCAAATGAGAGACATGGGAGCAATTAGGTATTCAGAGCCAAGAGAGTAAAGTACCAAGGGCCAAATTTTGCATGAAAAAAGGTTCATATCAGTGCAGCTAAAAAATTTCTTTTTCCCTAGTGATAAGGATATGGTAGCAAGAAAAAGTCAAGGATTTTGGTAGAAGAATTTTGGATTAAGCACAATAAAGGAAAGGACAATTTTATAGAGAGCAACCTCTGCTCAGCTTCATGCAGCTGAATAAACTTTCCAATGCTGCAAAGCTCACTCGTCAAAATATGAATACTGAATATGTGAATGTGCAAAGGGTATGCATTAGTGGTGGTTTGGGTTGCTGTATTTTTAAAAGGCACGTTTAGAAGCCACCTTAACAAGTTAAATATCATAAATTATAATGTCTAAAGAAGAGGCAGCACTGTAAACTATAAGACCCATAAACTATCATAAAACTAGTTGAGCAATATGATGCCTGAATGGGCCCAAATCCAGCTGGATGAGCCCCAGCATTATGAAAACAAACTGACCAAGCTGTAAAAAAAGGAGTTCCAAAGGAGATGAAATGAGACTATGCCCCTCATTAAGCTAATAACCACAGCAAGAAAAAAAGTCTGTCTGCCTGGAAGAAATGTGGATTCCAGTTGGAGCAATCCATAAATTAGGTTTTGTAATTGTTTTTTGTGACTTCAATCTACATAGTTCCCTCCTATGCAGAAATAAATAGCCTCTAATAAGGCCATCTTGCAAACATCAGTACTATCTGACTCCGAGTTTAAAAGATCCACTCACCGAAAAACATTAAATTAATTTCTTTGGCATAAAGATTTTCTGTCACAAGCAGCCTGAGCGACTGAGAGCTCCGTGCATGCTGTGGGGCAGCAGGATTCCAGGTTCTGACCCTTAGTGCTGGTTCCAGTGCAGATAATGCTGCTCATGTTCTGAATGCAGGAACATGGCTCTCCACAATGTGCCCCATTCTCTGGCTGCCCCAGGATCCTTCCAAGAAACAGAATGTAGCCTGGTATCTTTTCAGCACCAGAAGTAAGGGCCAAGGTGTAGACAATTAGGATCAGAATCTAGGGCAAGCTGAGAACAGCAGCTTCTCTGGAGTGGGCTGAGCTGAAAGGCTCATTGGGAAGCAGCCAGCAGCACTCATTTCAAACATCTGTATAGATCTCTTGTTCTTTTGGCTTTGCCATCCCAAGTTTCTTCCTTGTCTGGAAAATATTACTAGCTAAACAGCTAGGTTTCGACTGAATTTAGTTAACATTTACATTTTATCTGGTATGTAAAGTTTAGAGTAATTTTTCTGCAAGCTCCAAATCTGAAGCTAACAGTGCAAATAGTATTGTGAGAAGCTTCCACCTACCACAATTTAACTGAGGAACATATAAACTCTATGTATATGATTCTCCATAGACCTTAAGTATCAAAAGTAGCCATGCTGCACAAGCTTTATTTCACTTTTAAGACGAATGGATTTTCTCACCTTATGCTACTTCTTTATTCATCTGTGTGGCCAAATGTCAAAAAATTAAGTCATTTGCCATCAGCACAGAAAAAGAGAGAGGAAAGATCATTAGCAGCAATCTTGGTGTAGGGAGCAGTGGTCTTCTCTGAGGGAGGTGCTATGGTGGGTAGTAATTTTGATGGAAGATCGTTAAATTAACATACTAAATACCACTGAAATCATTATTCTAGTATATTTTATGGACAGGGGTAACACCACAGGAGAAAAAAAAGTTAGAAAAGAAAACAGTGAGGCACATAATGTCTGCATTGTTACAAATTTTCAGTAAGCAACAACATGGAAAAATAAAATGAGGTAAAGTTATGCATTAGTATAGCAAGTATTTCAAGCTAATTATATCTAAATATATAATATACATATATATATTATATATATATATATCTCAAAGTGCAAACGGCTACATGGGAAAATTAATAAAGGCACTTGTTTGTAAATAGGTGCTGTCTGGTCTGATCAGATGGGGATTACAGTATTCCAGTACCAAGAAATCTCATATGAAAATGTGGACTGACAATGACAGATTAAGTTGCCACATGAGAATAGATACAATGCAGAGAGACAGTAACAGCTGGGAAAGTGAACTAGTTCATATGTGGGAGAATGGAAAAAAGGAAGCAAAGAGAATAAGTAAATGGTTGAGTAAATAAAGTAACAGTCTCCTGGTTGCTGATGAATGGTCACAGTTGCATTCATCAACACGGAAATAAATATTTTGCAGCAGTAAAACATTAAACAGTGACAGACTGTGTGAGTTTTCTTGTAAAAGCATAGGAAAAACCACATTTTAGCTATGTAGTGCATTATCCACTGGATTATGAACCTCTTATGAACCCATATTATGAAGTGGTTGAGAAATGAGTTCTGGTAAGGAAGTGAATCAAAGAAAACAAGAGAGGAGACTCAGAAGGACAGAAAAATAAAAGAGAAACAAATCTCTCTACTCTGTCTTCTCCCCCCCTACATCTTTCAAGAGACATCCATGTCACGAATAGGGTTACGAACCACTGAGCAAATAATAAACAATGGTTTTCTAATATGTAAATATTACTTTCTACTCAACCTATTCTTCTGATGATATTTTGCTATCTCACTATGTGTTATGACAGGTAATTTTACATCCTGACCTATGTACTGTATCCAAGGTTTGAATTCTAAATTCAAACCCTTGTTTGTGCTTCTGTACTTCATATAGGATGACACCAAATTTGGAAGCTGTTTGAGAGAGTAATGCTCTCAATACAATTTCACAGCTTTAATTTCATTATTCTTATATGGACTTATCATCTGCAGGCCACATGTATTCTCTGAAAAGCACACCCACATTAGTATGTTTTGAAACTAAAAAAAACTCAAAAGAAGATTTTTCTTTAAAAATGGGGAAAGTATGTCTATTTTAAGCATATACATGGGAATCATATTCTTGAAATGCAAGTGCCATGAAGACACAGGAAACATGAAATATCATAGTTAAGGAATACAACTCTTTGTTTTAGTATTATAAAATTAAAATAATGCTTTAAACAAAATATTTTTATGCAGTTCTTCTCCTCAATTATCTTCACATTTGTAAATAAAAATGTTGTCTTCTCTTTTAGAGAAAGATGAACAGAACTGCATGATGAAACACCACAGCACAAGAGGGAAGCTGACCCCAGTCTCATGCACTTTATCTAATGTCCTAGAAGGTGAGTGCTACATTACACATCTAATGCACTATCTGATAGAATATATCATTACCTGGTTTAATAATTAATCCCTTGTAAACACTGTCAACCCCAAATACCCAATTTACAAGTAATTAAAAGGTGCTTTTAAAAAGAAGTATATCTTTCTCTGTATATACATATATCTTTTACATAGATATGTATATTCACTGCTTGTGTATTCCTTAAAATAATAAAGAAGATACTAATTTTATATATCTATGCATTACAAAAAAGCTGATGTCAGTGCATTAAAAAACGAAAATTATTAAAAAATGAAACAGATGTTTGATTATCAAAGTGCTTCATTTTAGATAACTAAACCTGAAGACATCAGGTTCCTGCCTCAGTTACTTCTTCTGTAAAACAGAGACATTTCCTACTCTCTAAGAATGCATATACTTAAAATATTTTACTTTGCTAAGAGTTTGAGATGTTCATAAGGCAAGTGCGGGATGAGTAAAGTATCTACATTTTTTATTGCGTGCATAGGACAATAACATCTTTTCCAAGTATATGTTTATCACAAATATTGAGTAAATCCTTTGAGTAAAAAGCCAGGTTATATTATTCTGCTTTAGAGTGACTACTGTGCATTTATGCCTTCAGGACAATTTAACAGCCCCATTAATATTGTTGTATACTATTATATAAACCCATTTCATCACCTTTAGATGCTCTTTGAACAACTCCTCAGTACTATTTCCTGTTGTTAACCTCCATATCTTTGATTTGTACCAACCCTGTAACCTGTGAAAGTGTTTGCTACTGGAGACATATCCCACCGAGAATTGCTGTAATAGCTCACTGGAATTCTGTACATTATTTAGGCAGTTTTCAAAATGTCTGTGTATGTAGATATATGTAACCAAATATACATAGAGATATATTCCTAAGTATATACATACACACATCCTCTCTGGCAGTGGTGAATCTCAGTTCCTGTTCTCATGCAAGAGACATTCACGTGTATAAGATAATAAAAACAAACTAGGGAAGCAGTATACAGATAATTAGGGAAAAGTGCTATATATCCAACGACTCACAAACCATTTCCTTCGTAAGAATACCACAATGCTGAACATCACAGTCATAAATAAACATTTGCATAAGTGCATGAAAAGCCCAGTCTGGGGGCAGAATAGGATAGTGTAGTGAGAACCACAAGTCACCAGGTGTCGCCGATAATGAACTGGGAGCTTAGGCCCAGCTGTGCCCAGTAATTAGGGCCTGCCCCAGCCGGAAATGGGCGGGGCTGAAGGGCAAAATAAAAGGCATGCTCCCAGAAGCAGAAGCTCAGACAAGAGATGAAGGTGCCTGAGGAGAGGGACGGCAAGAGAGTTCCGGAGAAGAGCAGTGTCCCCCAGAGAAAGGCTCGCCGCAACAGGATGGTGTTACTCAGGTTTTAAATTCTTGTCTAAATTTCTCTGGCTATTTATTGTGTCAAACAGCCAGTACAGTACCAAATGCTGTCAGGGCTGGTTGCAGGTTTGGCTCTATTTGCTATGCTAGTCCCAAGCAAGCAGGTAGTGAGAGGATTACACTGGTGTTTGCCATTTTAGGAAGACAACATCCTCTGGGTGGTGCTCCCACTGATAAACACAGGCATTTGTGACACTTGACACTGACAGCAGAAGACAACTCAGCCTGGAAAAGAGACATTCCTTACCTAATATGCAAAATGATTAAGTTATGTTACATATACCATATCCCATCTGAAAGGTTCTCTGTTCTTTTGGGCTATTAAAAGAGTACATTCTTGAAACATTTTCCATTTCAGTTAATTTATTTTAAAATATAGTTAAGATCAAATGACAAGTTTTCATTGTTTATAATTGTATTTATTTCATCAAGGTCCCTACTGAGGTGACAGCATCTGTGACCTTGCAGTAGATGCATGAAAACTTCCACTGGCTGAAGAGGATAAGTTTTTATTTGCTGCAAGGGTCACATAACTTTTAGTTCATTTTAGGTATGCTCTTTAACTGCATATGCACCATTGATCAGTTACGATTGTTCTGGCATGAAAAAATAATGTCCCCAAGAGGAACTCTTACAGATGTAGGAACTTGTTCTGCCAGAAGATAAGGGAGACTGATATTAATGAATGTCAAATAATGCCTTGATTTTGCAAAGACAAAACTGTAATTTTCATGCTAATGAACAAATTCCTGTTGTCATTAAATCCTTCAAAAAGTTATGAAAGAATGTATTCAGTTAGCAGGCAGATCAAATGTATCAAACCAGGCTCAGGTAACCCTACCCTACAATTAAATGTCATTTCCTCCTGGGAACAATTCTTCAATGAGAGAGCAGCAATAGTGCCAAGAACGTGTCAGCAGCTGCAATGCAACTGCAAAACAGCAGGTTATATTTCAATGTCTTAATTTGTTGTTTTAAACACAACCCTGAGAACTTCAGGTCTAAAAAGGTGACAAAGACATGAGGTTTGGTATTTTGGTGATCTGAGGCTGACATTAGAGAACTGGAAACTATTTCTGACAGTGCATTCACAATATCTACTCCTTCTGAGCTCAATGCCTCAGGTTTGCTTTTTCTATCCTCACAAAAAAATGCAGAGACTTAAATATGTAGATTTTTTTTTCATTGTTCAAGTTTACAAAACTTTAGATTGCAAAAATACTATTTAAAGTTCAATGGCTCATAAACAAAAATCAAATGTCAAGACTTTCATCCTCAGATGCAGAATTCAGAAGTCAAAAGATATTGCTCTTTTACAATGATTTCAAGAGAAGTCCAGATCAATGTTATTGATTTAACAAGAGCCTTAATTATTCATTTTATATCTAGTTTATTACAAAAGTTTGCCAAATGTTGACTAATTATTTTGCTAGGAAATTGTAACTGTCTAAATTAATAATGGACAGGAGTAGAGTTTACCCTGAGGCGGCAAAAATATGGAAAAAACAGGGAAAAAAACCCTGTTTTAAAGAAGCTAGAAATGTTCATGTGATTAAAAACCTCAACCTTGCACCATGATAAAACATAAGGAAAGCTGTAGTTATTATTTCCCACTGGAGGATAACTAAATGCAAATACTAAAGGCAGCACGATCTGTGAGGTTATACATCTCTGTTTGTCAGAAAGCATATTCCTGAATGACAGCTGTCACAGACCTTGGCTTGATGTGACATGAACTATTTGAAGCTCTAATTGTGCAGAGAGATGCAGAATTCTCAGAAGACAAGTCACTGCAGACTGTGAGAGGAGTCTTTTGGCTGCGGCTGGAAGACTGTGTGACCACAAGACAACTGATTCCAATGGGGGAGACGGGGCAGGGAAATAATAATATGGCCTTGACATGAAGGTCACAATAATAGCAAACTCAGTTTTCATAAAGAGAAAATCTAAGAAAGCAACTTTAATCATCATTAGGGTAAAACCAGCAGAAGACCAAAACACATCCTTTAAGAATTAGCTGAGAGGTATGTCGTGTCACCTAATGAGAATCAGTCAAAAGAAATCTATGACAGGAACCTTCATCAGTAAAATCTTTATAATATGCCACTGACACTTAAGAATGTAAAAGAAAACCTTCCTGTAGAGCTATTAGGCAAGGCCACTTCCTTTCCATTTTGAGTCAAAAAGTTTAATATAATTTAGAACACACACAAAAGCAACAGAAAAGTAATTATTTCTGAAGTATGAACCATCATTTAAATTTCACACCTTAGGTTTTCTTTTGAACCAACCACAAGTTATTAGACACTTTTCTCTGGCAGGAAAAACCAAACAGTATTTTTCTTACAAGGAAAATAACTTGAGTAATTTTAGTGTGATAATTAGAAATGGGAGGAGAAACCACTCTAAATCAGAAGCTCAGGTGAAAATATTGCAGTCTGCACATGACTGTCAGAGTCTGCATGTGTACAACAAGCAAATAAACAAATCAACAAACATCTACTCCTTCCACACACACACTAAGGGAAAGACACTGGTAACTATGAGACTCAGGTTCCTGTGAACTAAGAAGTGTGTTTATTTGGGTGAAGCAAATGGCCCTTGAAAGCTTTTGTAAAGAAGAACCTGGAAGATAGGCTGTACTATATTTCATTCTAATTGAGTATATAACATCTAATAACATAGGATATTTTTTAGCAAGGAACAGAATAAATAGCATCAAATGACAAGGAGCATGGTGATGCCTCAAACAGACTGTAAAAAAATAATGTCTGGAGTGTGTTAGCAGCCTCTTTCTCTCAAATCCTGTGTTATTTCAGGGCGTTAGAACGTAGTTAATACAGTGTTCACACTCTGGAATGCTACAGGCATTTTTTCTGGTGCATATAAAAGAGTAGATATTAATTACCTTTGCCATAGAAAATGTCAGGTTTAACAAGAAAACTTTTCTACTTCCAGAAGTTCTTGGAATTCAAGGAATGTAGCTAAAGTTTTTTTTTTTCTATGTTCATCTGCATGTACTTAAAACATTTTTTTTTCTTTTTCTCTGATCCAAATGCCTTGAGCTGAAGAGCTAGAGCTCTTTTATTTTATTTATTTATTTATTAGAAATCTCACTTCTCCCAAGTATGTGCTCACATTATTAATTTATTTTTGGTTTACTAGGTTTTTATTCATAGGAATATAAACTTCACAGCTGGATTAATTACATGTCAGAACCTCTTTCTGTTTACTGTTTAGGGGCTTAACGGATTATCCAAAAGGTTTTGGCTTCCCATTCTCTTTTTTTTTATAGCCATTTCAATTGTACAGGTAAGCACACTGATGTACACAGAGCACTTTAGACAGTTGATGGCTGTATTTTTTTATTATTATTGCTATTTGTGATACATTTAGCCATTCCTCCACGATTTTCGAAGGATGCTTTAGGAACATCTGTTTATCTCACCTTTTTCAAAAAGCAGAATTTTACCCGAAGAAGTAATTGTTCCTTTGTATTATAAATCACAGAGATGTAGGCCCCTGAAGCTCTACTGTGTGATTTAAAAACTGAAATAAGCTAAAAGGCTTACCAGAGCATGAATACACAACCTGAAATTTCTTTGACACTAAGGATGCCGTAATTTATTTGCACTCGCTATTAGGAGTTCACTGATTCTGACTTTGTTAAATATTTCTGTAAATGAATGAAATGTTCAGCTATACTTATATGTGAATTGAATTACCACATGTAGATTCAATCAACAGCCAGTGTGGCTCATGCAGACATGAGCCCAGAATTCTACCCTGGTTTTTCATCTGCCATTTGAAATGCTTGAGGACCTTCTGATTCAGTGTTCCATCACACCAGCTCTCAGATATGTCTTCAACTTTTGGTTTGATTACAGTACAACTGAAATATGCTGCCGCATAGTGGAATTACTGTCCTTCAGCTCTCAGAGAGATGCCTCCAGGCCTGTTCCTCAAGTCCAACGACAAAGAAAACTTTCAATGGCTCTGTTTAAATAGATTAATTGCAATGAAATCTTTGCCAGGGGAAAGGCTGGAGGGCCTTAAAGAGAATAGCATTGATTGAGACTGGTGAAATGCAATTTCGCTGTTATATAATGAACTTTACAGAGTTTAGCAGAACAAACATTTCCCCTGTCATGAAATCATGTTTTTCTTGTAAGAAATGTTGTCTCTCCTTTGGCTTCTGGTTCATAGCTAAGTGAGAGCCAGACATTGCTGAAACTGGCAGCCCCTTAAGGAAATGATTTTTTATTATGCCTTTCTAATTTAACTAACTTGTAATTTCTCTCCAAGATATATGTCTCTATATGGGTATATTTGACAATATATGATCATATATATGATCCATACTGTCAAATGCTATGTTTTTTATAGATATGTTATCATAAATCAGCTATACTGACACAGGACTTGAAACATCTAAACAGGAGTGAAACAGCACCTATGCCTAGCAGAGAAGTGGAAAACTGGAAAGAGGATAAAATACAATGTGCAAGGCCATACGTAGCAACAAGTAAGATAATACATTGTTTAGGAACTGTATAAAATATCCTAGGAACATAACATTAGTGTATAAAACCATAAAATCAAACCCTGAAAATGTCACTGCAAAAAGAGAATGAAAACAAAAGGCTGGAGCTGTGCCAGTCAATTTTCTACTATTACAACCAAATATTGACTGAGCTGAGCAAAAAATTTAATCCAAAACTTTCGAGTTAGGTTATGCAAACCGACGTTGATTTCAAAACCTTTCAGCTATGAGAAGAATTTTAAATTGCATGAAAGTATTTTTTTATGGTTTATAGATGAGATTTTTGTATATATTTGATTTCAAAACATTACTGAACAAGCATTTTTATTTTGTATAATTTTATGTTTATTTTCAAATTAAATATTGTATTAAAAGACTATTTATTCAAGGGTTCTTAAAACCTGACTCACAGAAAATTAGAAAGAATTTGTATCATGGTTCAAGCCAAGTAATGTTTTTTACAGAAAGATACCCTGTAATAGTGAAGCTTTGTGAGAGAGAAGTCTGATATTTCATAAACCTAAAGGATTATGTCCCACACATTTATATCAGTGAATATAGAACAGCCATTCCTGTTCCTCAGCTTTTTTTTTTTTTTTTTTTTTGACGCTATAGGAGGTAAATATGAATTTTACATCTGAGATTTTAAGGAAAAGACCTATAGCAAAGGGATTTCACATAGAAAAAATAACCATCAACACCTTTCCAAAATACAAGATTCCTGAAGTGTTGTCTCTTTCCTCAAGATAGCAAGTGTGAGACCTCATAATACAGACGTATTAAAACACAGACAGAAGAAGCTAAATCTGCATTCCTCTTCAAGTTTTAAGATATGCATAAGGCTGGGATATTGGGTGCTGCAGCTGCTGGAGCCACAGGCAAATCTACATAATCCTTGTGGGGGATCTTCCCTGTGTCTGGCCCTGGCCCTCAGATTACTTTTCTGTAATATTACTGTGAGAAGAAATATGGAAGTGGCCGGGACAGTCAAATCTAAAACTGCTACCAAATACATCAGCTGCAGTAGCATTTTTCAGTGACACCTATGAGGACACACTTTGCCAGGGGCACTGTCAGAGAACCAGCTGGTGGCTGGGGCTGGAGCCCAGGACACCCCAGGGTGCTGCTGTGCACCCCATAAAATTTCTTCCCCAGAACTCTGGGAGCAAAGAGTCGCAGACAAGCCCCACAGCTGCAGAAGCAGCAGCAGGTCTTGCAGAGCTGCAGAAAATATAGTGGTTGTGAGTCTGACATTACAGATTAGCTGAAAACTGCATGAAAAAAATGATCCTGTCATATTTGCCAGGCCATCGTTACAGACCATCTCCACTCTGCTTCCTGCCCTAGGCAGTGGGGAGGGACCACGTTCATACATATATCAACAGTGCATTGTTCCATTTTTTACCTGAAAAGATTATGCTCATTTCAAATTATTGCATGCAGTGCCAGTCAATCAACATTTTTTCATCCTTCAGATCACACTGTGCTTGTTTCAAAGGGGGCTCGGGTCGTCTTTTATTGCAGTGGGAAGAAACGGATAAAAGAGCTTAGCTGATTTCAGTTAATGAAAGGAAAAACCTCATCTCTGTTTTTGACTTTTAAGCTAGTTTCTCTGTTACATATTTTCCTTTTGACTTTTTAAATATTAAAACCCAGAGGTTTGATGATTAAATACTACAATTAACCATGGAAACATTCTCTAAATTTAAAACATAATTATAAGGTAATGATCAAGGCAAGTGGGCATTTTTGTCTGATAAAAGTGGAAGAACTGCTGACCTGATATATGCCAACCTCCATTATCTTTGTTGGTAGCTAACCTCCAGGTATTGCATCAATCTGAAGCTATTATTACAATTGCTATATATATTTCAGTGCAGATGTCATTGTTATAGATAGCATTATAAATTCTTTATCTTTGTGAGAAATACACAGTCTTTGAAGGTACTCTTATAATCCAGTAATTTGGGAAGCATCTATAGCAAATTGCAGTGACTTAAGTTTGCTTTAATCAATCTATTGTCAATTCTTTACAAAGAATTTTACCAACATAGCAGGTTGTGGTGTTTGGGTTGAGGTTTCTAAGAGAAACGGGGGCTTTCATGACTATTCCTGTTCAGTACCAGTGAACTCAGTGCAGAGAAATGTTGCAGTAAAACAATACTTGATTCCCTATCACTGACTTTTTTCAGTGGAAAATTATAGTCTTATCACATAGATAGACAAAACAATAGATTTTTTTCCTGAATCATGCAACAGTTATGCTTGTTTCATGCACCACCCAGATACTACTCCATACACATACCAGAACAAGGATACTTGAGGATAATTTGACTGACCTGAGTTCACATAGGTATAGTTAATTATTTGCATATCTACTTAGTTTCAGACACTTATTTCTAAGTATTTCTAGAAAAGTCTTTTTATGTGTAGTGATTTGGTACTTACAAGAATATGTAAAAAAGACCGTTGCTCACTCTTAAAAATACTAAGTCTTTGCGTAATTTATTACTATTGATTGAATTCTACTCTAAAAACTTCAGTCTGTATTCATTGATATGAGAATAACTTGCTTTGAAGGTAGGTAAAACAACAATTAAGAACGCTATTAACTAAAAACAGTTGGCTTTTCAATTACCATTATTCTTCAAAAAAATCTATTCAAATGTTATTTTTTATTATTATTTTAGTGAGAAATTACTGAGAAAGCTGTTTGCACTTTTAATTTCAATTTATTTGGTTCAATCTTGTGAGCTGCAAATCTGTTTTTAATATCTGAGATCTGGTTTAAGTGTCCAAAATTAAATATGCTTCAGAAGCCCTTGGAATGGAACGTAGCTCTTAGAGGGTTCAGTCTGGGTAGTTATTATCTTATGAATGCACTCTCCTAAATTCACAGGGGCCATTCAGTATCTGCAGCCTTTGACTGCAGCCCATTGTCACTCGGAGGTGTTTGTTACTGGTGGGCAGGTGGTTTGCTGCTCCTCTTTCACCTCGTGGTTTGAATAACAAAGAAGTCTTCCAGGCTGTTTAGTGAAATCTGTTGGATGTCAGAGCCCCATATCTCCTGGTCATGGGCATCTGCAGTGATTCACAAGACTGAATGATATCTGTGGAAGAGAAATACACTCAGCAACAGAAGGACCTCTCACAAAAGATCCCTTAATGGCTTTGTCAGATCCAAAAGAATTCCTTTGTTCTTCCCTCAGCCTGGCATGCCCCTGATATTTAGTGATGTGCAACTTCAGGATCCACAATACACCTAACTTTGTAATTAGCAGCAAAGTAAAACTAAAAAAGAAGTAAAAAGAGTCATAAATTATGCAAAACAATGTGGAATAGTAGGTATGCAATAGTCTTGGTTATGTGTATACTTCCAAGCAGGCTGCAACACTGGGAGCAATAAGAACACAAGGCAGAGCTACAGTGTAGGAAATAATGCTAAGTACATGACATGATGTAGATAGAAAATGATCAATAAATTTCAGGCAGTAGGACAATTGCAAAAAACCAATTCTTAAATATAATAATGACAGTATTTTCAGATGATAGCATCACTGAATTTATCTCAGGCTTAAGGGGCAAAGCCTCAGCTGTTGTAACTTATCATTGTAACATTGATAGCAACAGAGCTATGACAATTTATGCAAGCTGAAGATTTGCCCCTCAGCAGCTCAGTTTCTCTGTGTTGCTGAGCCAGTGTGCTAGCAAAATGTTCCTGGCTCTTAGTGCCACAGTATCTATGTTCATCACCTAGCTTACCAAGTTAATAAACAAGCAATGCTCTCTGAAAGAGATTCTGCATTGGAAGAGCTTCGAAAAAAGGTACATGGAAATCAATGGAATTAATAAAAGGAGCCTGCTTACGGGAAAAATGCTGAAATTGGAGATTTTTTTTTTTTTTTTCAAGCGGAAAAAATAATATCCACAGAACATGGTGGATATGTTATTCTAATGAAAATATTTGATTTCTGTGCCCTACCAGTTAAGCTAAACATCTAGCAGGTTGCAAAAAATATTCAAGAAAAAAAGAAACCATTTCCTCTTCTAATCTAATAGGAGGGTCTGAGCAAGTTCAGAACTTGACTGCCTCTTCTATGATTCTGAAATGTATCAAGTATTGCTTGAAGTATATCAAGAGTATTCCCTTCAACTTTGTGCAGAAAATGTCCTGGTCTTAACTGCATCATTTAATTAACTGCATTCACAGCATCTTGTCTTAAAAGACAGATCATTAGATTATGTGCCAGTGTATTTAGGCATTTGTGAATAGAATATTCTTTTTAATAAAAAGAAATTACTATTATGACCCAAGAGCTGTAATACATCCTTCTTTTACCCTTAATTTGTTCATGGATTCACTATTAGAAGGTAATTTTTAAGTTTAACTTGTGTGCCATGTGTTGTACACTACATTTGTTTAGGAATGCTTATCTGCTGCAAGTAGATATGTTTTAAAAAGTACTATATCACTACATGTGGGTCTGATATATACCACAGTAGTGTCTCTCTGTGCATCCTAGAACAAAAATAATTTCTTCCTGAGAAAGTAAATCCACTGAAATGAGTATAAGAATTTCTTATTCCATTTTTTGGTTTCCACCTGGATTATTTTTTTTAATTTACAAGTTAAACATCTCTTTCACTGTAATAGAAGACTACAAAGTTGATCTGAAATTAAATCTGAATTTTTGAATTTTCAAAATATACCTATTAATACACAGTCTCAAAACTAACAATAATTAGAAATTAAAAACAGCATACAGGACCTCCCACATACTTTGCAAGAAAATGCTTTGTACTTTGCTTCTCCAAATTCTAAAACTAAATTCATAAGGCCAACTCAGTATAATTTAAGCAATGATGATTAATTATCCCTACTGAGGTTTCTTTTATGTAAAGCTAATGATAAAACATCTCCTCAACAATATATATATATAGGAAGTTCTCATTCTTTGCCCTCTGTGATATCTCCACTCATGGTCTTACACTAAGAAGCTTCAGGAAACTTTTAATTGGTAGAGCTCAGAGTTTCCACAACTATTGAGAAATTGCTGCAGTAGCATTAGAACCTGGAGAGACATAATATGAACATTGGGCTCTGTAACAGTCCCAAGGTCCAAGAAAAGTCACCTTAAATGGGAGAAAGTACAGAGCAAGGCTACTGGGATGATCAAAGTACTGGGGCCCCTGTTTTGCAAGATGATTTTTGAAGAGCCTGAATTGTTTAGCTTAGCAAAACAACTGAAGTCTGTGAGCTCATGTGACTGCTGTCTAAAAAACATATTGCAGGAGTAAATATTGAGCAGTAATATTGTAAGCTAAAGGACAGTGCTGTCACTAAGAAAAAATGGCGATGACCGTAAATGTATTTAGCTGGAAATGAGACAGTTCTAAACTACCAGAATAATGTGCTTCTGGAATTGCCTTCAGAAAGGAGCAGCACAAAAGCTAGAACTCAGTAATGAGTTGTCTTAATAGTTATGCAGTTATTTACTCTTTCAGTATTCACAAATGTCATTATTAGTTCTTGCAGTTACATGGGTGTTTTGAATGAGGAATCTACATTCATCATGAAAATGTCATAGAAATATGAAGAAATTCTCTCTCTTGTATAGGACTCCTAGATATTAACAGGGCTCTGAAAACTCAGAACATATCCAGACATACTCTGCATCTTCCTGCCTGTTTGTATTATAGCATTTTTTTGATACTCAGTAGCTTCTTTCAGCATTTGTTACTGCCTGACATTGTTTTTCAAAGTTGTTCCAATCCCCAGTGGACCCCAATACGCTTTCTTACTTCAGACTTTCATATCTTTAGATTAAAGTGCATGCAAGTTATAAAATAGCATTATCTATTTTAAAAGGAGGCTCAACAGCTCAGGATGAGGGCAGTGATGTAAATGAATTACTACATCTGATTTTGAATGATCTTGTATTCCCATCATTAGCTTTAAATAACCTTCAGCAACTATTAAAAAATACTCTTACATCAGCTCTTCAAAACAGAAATATGTCTGCACCTGGACTTTCCTTCTATTGAATTTCTATTAATGAAAAAAAAAGTTGGGGATATAATTCTCAGCATACAAAATCCACTAGAAATCAGTATTTAGAAGTTCCCTTGTTAATTTTCTATTGCAAGTAGTGAACTATCACCAATGTTTTTTACCATTTGTTAGAGCTCACTGTATGTATTAATATAGTTCACTTAGTCTCCTAAAGCAAGCGTCACTGTTGAGGAGTTAAGAGTTTCACAGATTTCTTTTATCTTTTACAACTGCTTAGAGAAGAATGTGTCACTCAAGGAATATAAGGGCATGTTTTAATTTTATGCACATCTTTAGGCATCAATCAATAGTTTCTGTTCTGTAAAAAATCTTGGATTTACAAAGAAACAAAAAATATTTGCAGGTAAACTGTAAGCTTAAAAGTGCAGTTCCAATAGTCTGTCCTTTGCAAAGGCAGATTTATGCTAGATATGGCCTTTAAATCCTCAGTAGAAGAAAACTTAAATCATTACATTTATTTAATCTTCTACCTATTTAGCAAAGCTTTTAAGCACATGCTCAAGAAAGATTCAGGCTTTGACAGAAATTCAACAGAAAACGTATCACATATGAAAATATGTGTATTAAAAGTATTACAGTATACAAACTTAAAAAAATTAGGAGGACTGGATTTGAAAGACATCAATTCAGATAGGATTAATATAGGAAATAAAAACTTTGTGAATTTTGCAAAGGTTTTCAAAGATTTGATCTTTGGAGTTTTGAAAAAGTTCCATAATTCTGGGCCTAGCTGTAAATAAACTATAATAAAAAAAGTAAGTGTCAATAATCTGAAAAGCATTTTTAACCTGTCTCCTTCTCTACCCTGACGTCTACAGTAATGATCTTTGTCAGATGGAACACAACTGATCAGGGTCATTCACTGATAAAAGTATTTCTGAGGATTTTCCCCCTCTATCTGAGTTTGAAATTCTTATCCTATAATAGTATGTCCTTGCAGAAAATGCTTTTGACTCCCAACTTTTACTTCTCTGTGGCTAGTCTAAGAGTTTTCCTGGTTAACTTTTCATTTCAAACATATATAACTAACTTCTTTTATTTACATACCTACAGATGTACAGGTATTAGTGTACAGATTAGAATTTATTTAGGAAGAAGACTTTAAAGATTACTTAATAAAGACTTTTAAAGGATTTTGCAACAGTGTTTGCCTCAAGGATTTGTTTTTCTGGTTTTGTTTTAGTGATAGAAATTACGTTCTGCCGGAATTGCTGTTCTTTTCCAAAGAAAAAAGGCATCTTTCCCAAAGGATGCCATCTATGATCTTGCTGTTAATAAGTCCTTCTCTTATTTCATCTGTGAGTGAATTTTGTGTTTAACTGGTCATTTCTTACTCCTTTAAGTAAGTTTTTAAGATGAAAAAAAATTAAAAAATGAAATTGTTACCTTAAGTTGATTTTGAATCCTAATGAACTATGCCAAAGGAACAAGAGACTGCTGTCCTACTGTGAAAGTATCCAGCAGAATCTGAATGATCTTAGAAGCTGGTCAGTTGAAAAACTGTTAAACTATCTAATTTCACACATTTTCAAGTATTTCAAGGATTCAGAAATCCCAAGAAACTTCTTCCGAAATTTGCAAGGTTCCTTTTCCCATATTTGTTCACAAATAAATTCTAAAATTAAAATTGTTAATAACAATTCAAACTATGACAGTATTTGGGCAGGTCATGCAGAAATCAGACTTGTGTAATATCTGAAAGGTTTTGCCTGCATCCCTGTCCACTTCCAGTTCCATGTTCATTCATGGATCTGTCTGCCACTGTGTAGTCCCTGTCACTACCTCTTTGCCCAGCTCTGGGTATGTGCATTGCACACAGTCAAGTTTGGACACATTGTTCTTCTTGCTCTACATTTTCTTGCCGCAATTTTTAATGTTCTCTTTTTCTTTAAAAAGATCTGGGTTTTTTCCATTGGAATAGAATTCCCTGAAAGAAAGCAGCCATTTCATTGCAGTGATCCTCTGAAAAGACATGAGCAACCTTTTCTAAAATGTTCTGATGTAGCAAGAGAAGCTCTGAATGTTGTTGTTTCCCATGAGACCATCAATAAGGCCGGACATGTCACCGACGACATCTTGGATTTCCTACAACTGCATTTTGGAGCTTTTAAAGTTTCATTTTCTCTTTAAAATGCTTCTTTGAACATTACCTATGCCCAGAGGAACACTTTAAAAATGAAAAACAGGTTTTTAGAGCTCCAATTGCAGCCACAGGGGACTCTATATTCTTCCACTGTTGCTCTGTTCTAGTATTATGGGTCTATTAGCTCAAAATATAAAGACCTGATAATGTGGGCCCCTTGCAATGACAAAGATTAACCATGGGAGTTCCACAACTTGGAGGACCTGCAGTATTTTTTATTTGCCATCAAATTACATCACGGTTGTACAGTTGTACAGAATTTCCCTTTTTCTGCAGAAAAAAAAAATCTCACTCAAAACTATTAATGTTGTTTTAATGGGATTTAGACAATAAGAAGCAGTCAGATGAAGTGTTTAACCATCTGCTTGTAATCAGGGATGCATGTTATTATTACCAGCCACCATTTTCTTAGTTGAGTCTTACTCTTTTTTCCATTTCTCTCTCATCAGAGTTTTACAAGATATGAAAGAGTCCTTTAACAACTTTTTCCAGATTAGTCTCTTGTCAAATAATTCAGGTTACACAGACTTTATCACTGCATCTTTGATATGGTAGGAAGAAATAATAAGAAATCCAGTAATTTTTCTGTATAAGACAAAGATACTGAGGTAGGTTATTACAGTAGTTGTAAGTATGGAGCACTATTTAATACTCTACCATAACAGGTTAATGGCTTAGTGCTTAATATACATTACTATATCTGGACATATATATAAAGCATATGGGATTGTGAAAGGTGTACACATGATGAAATCACAGTCCTTATTACAGAGAGATAATGGTCACTAAAAAGACAGTTAGTACACCAGTAAGAATTCTAGCATATCAATCTACATATTGAATTGTATATTTTCTGAAAAAATAATAAACTTATTTCAAGAGCTAAGCCTGCAACCTTCCAGAATATTCTGGGCCTTCAGTCCAAATATCAAATGCTAAACTGCTCAACGGAATTTTGTTCAGAATTATATTAAGAATTATATTACATTTTCATAACAGGTCTGTCACTCTTTGTTCTCCAACAAAAATATGTTCATGCCTTCTGCTGCATTTTTCTGGCTGGATGTTTCATTTATCAGCCAAAGTATTTTCTGCCTCTCAAGGTCTCAAGGGGAAAAAAAGAAAAATGCTAATTTAAGATACCCCTAAAGCTTAAGTATTTGTTGGTAGAAACACAGGCTTGTCATTGTGGATGCATAATAACCTTGCTTGTAATTACAGCTGATTATGCCAGTGGCTCAGAGTTAGGGAGAATATCTGTACTGTTAGTTCTAGAAAGCCTCTGACCTCAGATCTACCCGTTTGATAAATCATTTTCCTTTACAATGAATGGCAGAGGAGACAGCTCTAATTCAGATACACTCAGAAGCTTTCTTTGCCTTTACCTTTGTCCTGAGACAATCGATAGAGGAGCACTTTGAAAAAAATAGGAGCTCAACTGAACATATGTATCATATGTATTATGATGTTAAAGAAAGACTCAGGATTCACTGATTCATTTTCTGTAAAATCAGAAGGAACCCCTGCAATCACCTAATCTCACCTCTTTCTTTCAAGGAAACCATAGGGTTTCCCTGAATTAATTCCCATTTGAGCAACAGGATATCTTTAGAAAAAAAAATATCTCTATTTAAGTATTTCCATTAATGGGATTCTCCACCACAGTTTTTGTTCTAGTAGTAAATTGAGATGGAACTTTTCTCAGATCAAGAATTTTCAATTGTCAGTATTTGGTTTCTTGTGTAAGTATTCATATATTGTGATAATTCTGAGACACAGGGCCTAATAGAGTCAATTCTTTGAGAAACTCTAATGTCTCTTTCCCAATCCTGAAATAATGTCATGATACAATCTAAGTTGGAAATGACCTTTGTGCCAACATCCCAGCTCAAAGTAGAGGCATGGAAATTTCACAACCACTCTAGATTCCTGTTTCAGGTTTTGACATCCTCCTTCTGAATTTTTTTTCCTAGTATCTCAAAATTTCCCATGCTGTAATTTCTGTCCATTATTCTCATCCTATCATTGCATTCTTCTGAGGAGAATAAGGCTTTATCTTCTCTGTGGCTTTTTGGTATGTAGCTGAACACAGTAATAATATTCTCTCTCTACCATCTCAGTTGGACTAAGGTCTCTTCACCTCTCCTCCTAATAATATGTGCTCCAGTACCTTAATCATATTTGTGGTATTCTGCTGGAGTTCAAAATTGGACACGATACAGCTTTACAAGTGCTGAGAAGGGCTGTAGGTGTCTGCTTTACCTGCTGGCAATATTTGCCAATGAATCACAGTATGAGGCACAGTGTGTTTGCAAAGGACACACTGCAGATTCATATACATCTGGTAATCTTCTGGGATTTTCCATGTCCTTTCCTTCAAAGTGGCTTTCTATCCAACTGGCACGCAGCCTGTACCTGTTGTGTTGCTTTTTCTATTCCTGGTGCAGGACTTTCATTTACCTTTATGAGGTTTATGTCAGCCCATTTCTTCAGTCTGCTAAGATCCTTCTTGATTGCAGCCCTGCCCTCCGATACATTGTCAGTTCTTCACAGTTTGATAAGCCTGTGTATTTGCTGAAGGTGCATTTTGTCTCACCTTTAATAAAGACATTAAACAGTATCTATCCCATCTATTTACCACAGTAAAATACCATTTAGATGTGTTTTCTTTGCACTGTTTGCAAACTGTATCATCCTTCTTTAACTGAGGACATTTACGATTAAAAACATGTTTCTGAAAGGGTAAGTAAAGGTGAAATAACTGCCTGTGCCAACCCAAGAATGTCCTTTACATTCATCTTTTGTTCCTTGAAATCAAGTACAAATCCTTATCTCTCATGATGCCAGGTCTTTCTTTATTGTTTCTACTTCTTGGATATTTCTGTAACATGTTTATTTGTTAATATGTGCATCATCAAAATGTATATAATGCATTTATACTCAGTTTCCAAAGCCAACAGGATCAGGCAATACCAGTCACTCTCCTTTAAATGATTTAAAATATCTCCCAGCCTTTGGATCATTTGTAGAAGTTTTTTGTGTATTTTTTCTATATAATTTATCAAATGTTTTAATAACAGTGCTAAAGATTTTACTAGAAGTATTTGATGATGCCTGCAGTCATACAGACACATTTAGATATATTTATTCTGTACTTCTTAATCAAAGTGACAGATAGAACCAGGGCTTATAAATGACCACCTGCATTACATCAGCAGTACTATTTTATATTAAACATTTCTCATTTATCAGACAGAGCCTTCTGCCTTTCTTCACTCAGAAGAGTGTCTCTGAGAAGATACTTTCCAATTACATTATTCACTGGCTTCCCAAGACAGGAAAAGGAAGTTCTCAGTTAAAGAAATAAAATTATCCAGTTTACAGATACAAAATGGAAAAAGCATAAAAGTGAACGAGAACTTGTGACATTGTAATATACCAGAACTACCATCCCTTTTCTTGTTACCCTCATCATGTTACCATGAATAACCAATAAAATGAGGACAACTTGAGAAAAAGCTCAGCTCAGTTTCCAATGAAATATCAAATAAGAACAAAGTTTTGATTATCACTGTGTGTATTCTCCCACAGTGTGGATTTTCTTTGTGAAAAGAGAAGTTGATCCCTATGTAGGAGTTTGCATGGGCACAGCAAAAGATTAGGACAGCTTCACACTGAATTAGTGCATTATTTTTTGTTGCAGGATGTTACAAAGTCTTTTTTTTCCCCCTCTTTTTTTTTTTTTTTTTTTTTTTTTTTTTTTTAATAAGACTTCTTCAGACACATTGAATTAGCAACATACATTAAATGGAGTTGGTAACTGAGGAGTACTTTTAGACATCATAGAAACAGTGCCCTTTGGGGGAATTTTTTTAATACAACCCTACTATCTTTATCATGTAGCACTATTAAAATACACAGACTCTTTTACAGGATTCAGTGAAAGAATGTCAAAACAGCAAGCTCTATGTAGCTATTTACTAACTATTACTTATGCTGATTTCAGTGTGCAACATATCACGCTTTTATGCTTCAGGATAAAGTGTGCTGGATGCTATCATGAAGGGTTCATCTAATTCAACCTACCAAATACTTGTCTAACCATGTAAATATTTTCCTCCTGGAGGAAAATCATCCTGTTCAAATTTCTTTTTAAATCAATAATGTTAATCATACAACAAGTTTATAAGAAAATTTCAAAATTTTTTCCACATATGGCCCATTTCAACTACATATGGCATACAGGTGTAGCATTGAGAATAATCAAAGAATATTAGAAGTAGCAAAAGGAAATAAAGAGATTTGTAGTAATTTCTTTATTGACATGTGTTCTGCAGTTGTTGCAGTTACTGTGGCTTTCTCAAATAATGATAAAATTGTTCATTGGGGTATATTCTATGTAGAGCACTATAAGCAACTATAAATGTGGGTATTTGTGTAATGTTTTGATGAGTAAAAAAAAATCTCATGTTCTTTATGTGCAAAATTGTGTAAAATTATTTTGTGTATGTGGTGTTCTAAAATAGTTTTAATTGGAAAATTATTTTACAGATTCAGAGGGTATGCCATATTTCAGTTTCATAATTAACTTGAATACTGGAGTGCATATGGTGGATGAGCAATATTAATAAAAATAGCCAACTTGCTTGCCAGAGAAAGAAGTGATATTATTGTGAAGAGATTTGTGCATTACATAATTCATGATTTTTATTGAAGACATAGAGTTATACCTAGAAAATATTTTGTGTTTAGATTCTAACCAAGGTATGCCACAGATCCAGTAATGAATAATGCAGGTAACATAGTGCCCTTACTGAACTATAGAGCAGAAAAAGCAGCTGACTATCAGAAACAGCTCATTAGGGGGAAAAAAAAAAAAAAAAAAAAAAAAAAAAAAGGAATGTGAGCAAAACACATTACCTTGATAGAGAAACAGAAAAAAACAGATTCTACTTCACAACTAATTTGTAAAAACAAGCTTGTAAAATTTCTAGTTCCTAAAGCCTTTAGGCAAACTCAGGACTAATTAAACAAAAAACAATCTCTGTTCCATACTTTTCAGATGAAATGGTAAGACATTTCATCATGGAAGTTTATGTAATGCAAATGTGGGCCACCAGCAGTATAGTACTTCTAAAAATGAAACCATGTCTGTGAAAGACACAATGAGTCTGACTCATTATAGCAATGCTGTTTGCAGCTCTACAATGCAGTTAAGATGTTGTCAGCACTTTTATTATATAACCTATTTTGAGTTGTTTATTACTTAGCTGTAAAAATTTATTCAGGCTAAATCTAAGTGCACAAGGTTTTTGTTATTTTTTTTTAATAAGTTAGACTATTTTAAACTTTGACTAATGTATTTACCATTGAACAAATCTGTTCTCTGTGAAAGCTGCTGAATTTAGTCTTCTTTTAGTGTCCAGAGCATTTACAGCATTATTAGTCAACTCATCTGACACCATCAAATTTTTTCACCTTGTTTGTTTCCAAATATTTGAAAATCAATCATCAAATCTATCCAAGCCTTGTCAAAAAGGAGACCTGTGATGGCTGAAAGTACTATACAAATGATGAAAAAAAGGACCTTAAAAGTAGGCCAAAAAAAAGTAGAGCTATGACTTGAAATTAAGTAGCTCATGCACTGAGTAAACTCCCAGCTTAATGTATCTTATGGCAACTAGTTTTGTGTCTGGTTTAGGATTTTCTCTAACTTTTACTGCACAGTCTTCATTTCTCCATATATCTACACACTACAAAAATCCATAAAATACTTCACCAATGTATCGCCAGAGGAAACCTCTAAAAGACTAGAAATGTCAATTCTTTAGAAAAGTAGAGATCTTCTCCCTAGCCTGATGATGGGCAACAACTTCAATTTTGGGTGTCAAAAAATACGTGAATCGGATGCATGTGTTTGGTGTGGTTTAAAATAGGAGTTTTAACCACTACTTAGACTCTTTTTCTTCAGCAGTGCCCCAGCCTGAGTATTGCTCTCTAGGGCTGATGTGTGGGGTCAAGAAGGCAAAGACACAGGTTACTACTGCCAGGAAAGTAGCAATGTGGTGTTAAAAATCCAGTGACGTGCCAGTTCTGGGATAATCATCAGAAGGTGCTGACTTCTCTTCTGGTACACTGTCAGTTTCCATCCTGAAGAGAAGTCATATATAGATAACTTCTGGGAAGCTCCTGAAATACTTGCAGTAAATTAGAAGTGGTGTCCCAGGCATGATGATGTAAACATAAGGGCCTTCTTGCCAGCCCAGTCAACATCATTTGTGTGTGTATATGCATTATATGAAATTGATGGACAGATTTTTATTTATGCCTGCTTTGCTTTCCACTCAGCCTTGCAAAAAATTGATTTGAAGGTTGATTCATCATCTGTAGAGAACAGAAATGATGGCCATTATATATGCAGTAATAGGTCACATATACAGCCTTCAGCACTGCAATCTGTTTTATTAGGTGAATGAATGATGAGTAAGATATCGCATTCTTTTCAAAAAGTATATTTAGGTCTCTAACTTGTCTGACATAGCATTAGATACTATGTGGTTTTGAAAGTGCTGAGCACAAAGGAATCACTAGTTTGTTATAGTGAGGAAATTCTATACTTTACATTTTGCTCCAAATTAATATATAATATCAATATAAAAATTTCTAAATCAGCTACCATCTTTCCTCTTATACATAGTTACAATGATTAATGGGTTAGTGTAAATATTACCCAATTAATATATAAGGTAAGGAAAAGACAAAGGAAATACAGTGGTATGATGTACATGATGTTTTAAGGAAAGTTCACTGATGTTCTACCATTTATAAAGACTCAGGTAACCCATTTTTGTTTTCTACCATTTTTATTTAAAGCTACCTTTCTTTCTGATTGCAAAGAGGAAAAAAGAAACAGAACCTCCCGCCAAAAAAAGTTACTCAGGATCCACTATTGTCTGTGAATCACTTCCCTTCTTTAACTCACTCCTCTAAGTAGATTGGTCATCTGCCTGGAAGACTGATGCTTCCCAAGTGCATTCTCAAGTTGCTCCCTATATTTGAGTAGTAATTTCATACTTTTCTTGTGCTTTTACATCAGTATCTTTTCTGGTTTAGTTTTCTTAATTGTTTTGTTTGTTATTTTTTGAAATAGAACTGCTTCTTTTGAAGTTAGGACAATGAGGAACTGCATGAAGGAACAGTTTCTTATACCGGTGTCAGTGCACAGACTTCCAGTGTCAGCTCTCATAACTACTCCGAACACTTCCTAGTGTTTTCTCCAGCCCTTCCTATTACTAGATCTGCTGTCAGATGGGAGGAGTGGAGAAAGCAGAGGAATTATCTTTCTTAGGCATAACCAAGGAAAGGCTGTTGGTTTGTTTAACATGAGACATGATCTCCATGCATCCTTTTACTAATCTTCAGCTTTCTCTTCGTAAAATCAATCTTCCTGTATCTTTCCTGATACAACATTTTAATTGAACATGTTTATTTTGCAATTTTTATTTTACTTGCAATCAAAGCTTAGAACTTAGACTGCA
The DNA here is from genome assembly GCF_036169615.1 of Heliangelus exortis. Classification (NCBI taxonomy): domain Eukaryota; kingdom Metazoa; phylum Chordata; class Aves; order Apodiformes; family Trochilidae; genus Heliangelus; species Heliangelus exortis. Next base: position 12,801,658 of record NC_092429.1, on the reverse strand, counting down.
GTATATACATTTGAAGAAATTCAGCTACACCATAGAACAGCCTGTTAACAGGTTAAAAATGGAATTGCCATGAAGAATAACCAGCCCTCCTTACAATGGCTTGATTTCATTATAATAGCAGGGAGCTCACAGAAGCAGATTAATAAGAATTCTGGGAGTCATTTTGCAAAAGAAGGCAAATAATTGGAATTAAATCCTAAAACACTGACGTCCGTATCTTGGCTGTATCTTGCCTATGCTGCATCTGAATTTTCTAGATTTTGTCACTTTGACATTTTGTATCATAATCTAATAGAGAAGATTTTAATTTTTGTAATTGTTGTTATTATTAAATTGACCCAATTCCATGTAATCTATGGAGGAAAACTTCAAGTGTCTTTCTTTCTGCATTATAAATATCTCTGATTTGCAATTCATTAAAGCTTTTCCTTGGCAGGCATGTCCCGAAAGGGTGGGAAAATTCCAGGAAATATTGAGAAAAATTATTAAATACACCATGCTTAAACACTGTGTAAAAGAAGCTGAAGAAGATTAGCTGGTGTTACACATCCATATGTTCTTGTCATTGGAAATGTTATAAACTTCTTTAAAGATCCAAATATTAGGATGGTGTAAGGACAACTTTATACATATAGAATCAAACCTGAAGTATTCATATTTTTCTCATTCTGGACACTGCTAACACTCAAAATTTGCATGTTTTGTTATCCTGGAATGAAAATTAATTTCATCCTGGAATGAAAACCAATGCTTAACTACTCCTGATTGTTATTTTTGTGTTCTTTTCATAGACTTCCCAAATTGTATGGCATCAAAAGTGCTCTCTGATGCACCGACATATATCTAGAAGTAATTTTTGTAAAAATCATAATGGTTTGGTTTGTTTTTTCTTCTTATGGATTTGAATTGTTATTCTTATGAAAGAAAATGCAGGTTTCTTAAGAGAAGCTACTGTTTTAAAGGAGTCTTCAAGATTGCCAGGTTAGTTAGCCGGGTCAGCTCAGAGACCCGCAGAATAGTATCTCTCTTTTGAATTCCTGGCCCTGTTCAAATATGTTCAAAAGGCCAAAAATTTCAAGGATGGCTTCATGAATGAAATATTTACCAGAGTGAATAACTGAAAGCAATTCTGAAAGCAGTGGGAACTGACCGGTTCATCACTGGCCCACAGCCTTCTCCATGAAGAGAACTTGTGGCCAATTGCAAAGGCAAAGATTATTTTCTTACGGAGTTGACTACTCAAAGAATAACAAATATCATGAATGTGGCTGAATTCCTAGTGGCCAAACTTCAGGCTCATCCAATGACTGATCAACAGCCTGGCCCTGAGTTATAACCCGTTCTGTAGACAGAAGTGTTGAAAGTCAGGCTCAGACTGGCACATTTATAAGAATAATGAAACTGAGCTGCTTGCCTCAAGAGTTTAAAGGGACTGATGCCAAAGACATTCTTACATTTGATATTATTAATCTGGCAAACTCCAAAAGTACTGGAGATGGTAAGTGTTTTCTGGTGTGTTTTAATATCCTCTCTTTATGTTTCTGACATCTTCTTTTACCCATTTTATAGCAGAAGTACTGAGTGTTGATGAAAGATGGAAGCGACAAATTAGTCATTCACAGATAATTAAAGGGGATTGCAATTACCTGACCAACACTGCTGGAAGTAGTTTAAAGACTCACACGGAATGGAGTATCTTTTTAGTACCTAAACCAACATGGAGGTACTGTATTTATTAATTTGCATAACTCTCTAATAAGAAGAACTTTTTAGAAACTCTGTCTTAACACAGTCATTATGAATCTTAATCCTCAATTAAATTCAAGCAATTTTTTTTAATTACTGCATCATGTTGCAGTAATTGCACTGCATTGTGCAACATGCTGTAATTTTTACTTTTGTCTTTCTTTAAAGCCCCACATTTAAACACATTAGAGAATGCACAAAGCGTGAAAATGTTTAGATGTTTTTTGACAACAAAATGCCATCTTTAAGCAAATACTGTTGTGATAGAACTGAAGATTTAAATCACATTGTATAAATCAATTGATTGTTGTTTCCTCAGTTGTACTTGTTATGCTTACTTAATGCAAGTTTTAATAGATTTAATAGGCTGATTTCTTAAGCAAAGTGTCAGTTATAAGTATAGCACCAGAGCTTTTTGAGCAAATAACAGATGATATTTTTATCATGCTCATGGTCACAAAAATAGCACGGAACTGAAAACATATTAAAACCTCTTCCCCATCTTTAGATAGCTATGTAAGTCACCTATAGGCTAAGATTCATAAAACATTTTTCATCCTTAGCAGTCAAGAAGTAAGATAATTGGTTTGTCTGACTGTGTATCTGTTTCAAAAACATCAAAACAATACATGCAATAGAGTCTGAGGGGGAAAAAAATCACATTGGGAAACGATAGATGATAATATGCCCACCAGGTAAACTTTTCATATGATAGGGTTAGAGATCAAGGTCACATCTAATAATGTACTGCAGAAGACTGTAATTGTCTGGAATATTTTCTGATTTTATTCTTATTTCTAAGATAGTATTTTGATGTAATGCAGATCGTCTTAGGCTCTACCAAGCATTAATAGAAGTATGTCCTTTAGTGGAACTGATCTGCTCCACATAGAGAGAATATATTGTTCAAAAAAAAGAAGACATGTTTCATTTTATAATTGGTCAAAAACTCTTGAGAAATAGTTGTTCATTCTGAAAGGTACTGTAGTGAATAAATTGCCTCTTCTGCTTCAAAAATCTACAAAGTCTTATCTGTTTTATTCAAGGTTTTCCTAAAAAAATAAACTGAGACTAGGAGAGAAGAAAATTCTATTCCTAGCTTTCATGTAGTAAGCAAAATATTAGAGGAAATTACATCAAAAAATCTAATACTGTGGGGTTTGTTTTGCTTTATTTTGGCAGACAACCTATTAATGCCTATTCTTTTAGACCCATACTTTTTTTTTCTTTTTTTTTCTTTTTTTTTTTTTTTTTCTGAAGTTGAATAAAAATAAATTCCCTCTGAACTAAATCCTAGCAAATCTAATCAAAGGCAGCCACTTCACTAAGGGGAAGCAGGGGGTGGGGAGGAACTAAATTACAACTTTCTAAGAGATCCTAAAAAGCAAAATGGAAAAAAGCCATAGTCAATATAATAAATCATAACATCATAGAGAGCTTATTTGGAGGGAGTTAAGGAGTGTTGATTAAGGAGGTGTTGGTGTTAAAGTTGTAATCAGGCAGCCATTTCAAGCCTTACTTTCACAGCCTGCTAACAGGCAGGAATAACATTTATTCTGTGAACGGTTCTGTGAGTGATGTCAGAGACAGATGAGAAAGGATCTTTTCCCCTCTTATTTCAGCTGTAGAACAAAAACATGTAGAACAAATGCTTTATGAGTTATAAAATTAGATGTGTTTTATGATTTTTCTCCCTACTTCTCCAGGATAAAAGCTTCGTTTTCCCAATATGCAAATTTTAGCATCTCTTGCGGAAGATGACAATGGAGACAAGAAGATAGAAAACCAGGAAGAATAAAATTCACTTTCCAGTCTAATTTTATTCCAGCTAAGCCTAATATAGACTTTTTTCTTAATAAAATATGAGATTGAAAAGAGTAAAGCTTCAATAATGTACATCCATTCCAATGTAGAGAAATAAAACTGGAAAAAAAAAATGTAATCAACAATGATCATAGAATCGTAAAATCATAGAAAGTGTGGGTTTGGAAGGGACCTCGAAAGATCATTGAGTCCAACTCCTCCTGCCAGAGCAGGGTCACCTATAGCAGGTCACACAGGAATGTGTCCAGATGGGCTTTAAATATCTCCAGGGAAGGTGACTCCACAAGCTCCCTGGGCAGCCTGTTCCAGTGATCTGTCACCCTCACAGTGAAAAAATTCTTCCTCAGAAAAAGGGGTAGAAAAACGGCCTAGAAAGAGAAAAAGTAAGCAAATACCCATTGAGAAATAAGACAGTCTTCAACTTTATGACTTAAAGCCATAGTGAATTAGGAAGAAAGCCTAGCAGATATAAAAGTTTTGATTAAAAAAAAAAGAGCAGAAAACCACTATGAAAATGCATTACTGTACTTCATGAGAATAATTAATATTCTCAGGAATATGGGCCAGGTGTTTCAGAGGGTATCTAACAAGATAAGATAAAATGAGACAGTCTCACTAGCATACTAGATACATCAAAATAAGAAAAAATATGTGAAGAATGGACCAGTTGAGAAATAGATACATCCTGAACATCTCAAGCTGTAGTTGTGACAGTCTAAGGGAGATAAGACATAATTTACTAAAGGAAAAAATTCAGATAACTCGAAGTAGCTACGCACTCCTCAATACAGCAAGCATTTTGAAAGAAAGGAAAACAACAGATTTTACTGAATTAGCAGTAAAAATATAAGACAAATTTTTAAATCCCAAAGATATTAATATACTTTCATTCCTTTTAGGCCAGAGTAGTGTCACCAACACTACAAAGCTTCTAGATGAAGCTGCCTGACATCTGGCCAGACTGAGACAGAAGTAAGTTTGGGTGTATCTTTGTCTTCTCATTTGAGATAGTTATGTTTGGGAGTACTGGATAGCACTGGGATATATTCTGTAATAAAACTGAAACGCCCCTTAAAAATTGTTTCAATTGAAACCAGTTAGTAAAATTGTGTGTATGAAATTTGAAATGCTAACATCTACAGATTCAAGAGAAGATATAGTAGGAAAAAAATGGTCTTATCTTCTAAAACTTCCCATGTTTATTGGAAAAATGTTGTAAAAAGCCACCTTAAAAGCAATTCCCAGGAAATGGTATTACTGCAAAGCACAAAAAATGCTTTCTCTTCAGAGATATCTTCCAACTTGGCTCAGATCACCCAGAAAATTGAGACATTGTGATCAGTACAGGACACATGCATATGGTATCAATGACCTCCCAAATCAAAGTCACTAATTACCAAATTACTTTCCACATAACTATACCATGACTGCACATTTTCCCATCCTTCAAGCCAAATTATGCAAAAAGTGTGAGTAGCCCTCATTTCATAAAAACGACAGAGCAAGTTATGCTACGGTATTTTTGAATGCATAATTGTTCTACCTAAAAATATTTTGGCTAGAACTTTGCCACACAGCATCTGCACTGAAAAGATGATTGAATTACAAAGACTAACATGGTGATGAAATAATATGTGTTAACCTCGGATTAAGTGTTCACTGCCTTTTTCACAGAAGATGTTGAAACTTAGTGATGGTTCTGAAAGTATGAAGGTTACAGTAGAGCCTTCAGAGTAGAGCCTTGATTTTCTAGACCTGAGGGGCTTCAGAGTTGCTTTCTGTTGGTGCATTGTGAATCACAGGAATGGGGTAGTATTAACAGCAATTAATTGATTGCTAATTACTTGCTAAGTATTAAAATGCATGAGTCCATACCTACATAATTCCTAAAGTAGGGTAATTAATAATAAATTTAATAATATTTCATTTCCTTTAATCTGTTTTTTGTTCAGCATTAACATTTTGAACTTTTATTCCCAAGAATGATGAAGTTTAGAATTTTTTCCTTAATATAACAGAGGACACTACAATCTAAGTGCTGATAATTGTATAAAATTACACGTTGGAGCCAAACTGTGAAGAAAAGGTTAAGTACTTCAACAAGAAAAGAGGAATTTAAGATGGGCAATTCCTCTACAAGCACCCTGGAAATGGGTCATCCATTCTTTCAGCTGTTGGAGGGCCAGAAGTTGTCCTTTTGGTATGTTCCAAAACCAGAAGTGAACATCGTTCTGAAAGATGCAAAATCATGGCCTTAACCTTTCTTCCCACTATTTGTGAAGACAGGAACATTAAAGGGAATAGGAATACTGTCCATAAAGTCTACAGTGTGAGGCAGAGATTTTGTGCTACTGTTTAACCTTCAGTATTTAATATGTGGACATGTGTTCTGCACTCCTCGATTACAGAAGCTCCACACATTTTCATGGTTTGAAGACTCAGAATAGAGTATATTTTAAAGGACTTCCTGAGCATGGCTAATTCCTTGCTGAATCAGCTTGACTCATAGAGCCTCATTTTTTACAGCTGTCTCAGCCTTTCATTCTAGAAAAGCTTCAAAATACTTAGCAGTGAATCAAACTCAATGGAAAGTTATTGGTAGGTTTCTGCTGAAACGATAGCGTCGCTACAGCAGTAATTCCCATTTCCATAGCAAAATTGTGTTTTACTTATCCAGCTATTTCAAAGACAGTACTGGAGAGGATTCATTTTGTCAATTATATTTTCATCCATAAGAGCTACTGTTTTTTAAAAGCTAGCATATTTTAAAACACAATTGCAGTGTTAAAATGTATCATATTTATTCCCTGGCAATGCAAAAACAAAAAATAATCATTACCATTTATTAGGAATCAAACTGTAATCCTATTTGGTTTTTTATTTTTTCCTCATTTTAGTCCTAAGCACAAGCTAAAAATTCTTCATGTCAGTGTTAAAGTATAGAGCCTTACAATTTAAAAAAAAAAATTACAAATCTTTATGGATCATTGCAGTAGATGAATCTTAGTTGAGATTTGGGAGATAAAAAGGCTGTAAAATTGACTTGATGCACGAAGAATTCATCACCAGTCTGAATAGGCCACCCCTTCTGGTGTGCAGAAAGAAAAGGTTACCTTTGTGTTCATTGCTTTTATTTATCATTCTGTGGCAATTTTTTAGATGTGAACTTGGCAGCTTAATTTGATCATATGACCACTTTCTTATCTCTTCTAATGTGTACTCCTTTTTGTAATATTTGCTTTGATTTACCTCTGGTAATAATAATTACCAGATTTTATAGTTATCAAGATGAGATAATGTCTCACAACTGCTTTATTTATTATCTGTGTGTTGTAATCACAAAACAGTTTATCAGAAAAACAGTAAAGTAAACTTAAAGTCCAACACTTTAAGCTGAATGGTGGCTGTTGGATGCCTTTCTGTCATATACTATTAATTTTGTATCATGCAGGAACTGGGCTGAGCATGTGAGGATTCAGATTATTACTATAAAGAATATCCCGAATTGTGAGACAATTTAATTCTGGGAGGGCATACATACATTTGGGAACAGTATTTAAAACCTAGGCTTCCATTTCTATTCTTGCAATTTCAACACTCTGAGGGTAGCTATCACATCTAATTATCAGGAAAGTCCCGCTAGTCATGCACTTAGTGATTCCAGTGGCAGCAGCTCAAACCCAATTAGTAACTGACTGAAAGTCCTGTAAACTAGTCTCTTTTTTACTGGTAGATCAAAGTCAAGTTTATAAACGAGAGCAAAACCCAAAGTGTGGTCCCAAAAATGTTTATAAACAGTAACCTTAAATCACATGTTGCTGTTTAAAAATAACTTTTTTGGATGTGAGCATATTTATCTATTATTAAGGCAACGGGTTTACATCTCTCTATTGCCCTTTGGTTGTTTTCCCAGGGCTGTGCTGCATGTACATGGCTCTGAACAATTAATGATTTGATAGCCATATTCCAGGTTTATCCCCTCTCATTTTTTCTGGCACAGTGTATCAGATAGTTCTTGTTGCCAGGATTGCAAGGAATCTCAGTTATTTTCATACTTTCTTATGATGTTAATACTTCATATGCTACCACATTCTGAGAGATGAAAAATTTTTACAAGTGTGTATAGAGCAGTAGAACACGTTTCACATTTGAGTCATTACACTGATGGCCCTGAAGACAAAATATCTAATGTGAATGAGTCTTTCTTTTACCTTCCAGATGCTTGATTCAGCCCCCAAAAGCTTAAATCAGGAGTATATTCCATTATATAAGTGCTCTCATGCTCATACACTTCAAGTGCTTGTGCACCATCTCTGTATATTTATTTTGTTTATTCACTAAGCTGATGACCACTTATGTGATTATGCATTTTATTGAACTGAGACTGCAGAGACCAAAGTTAGAAATGAGTACCACTGAATATGGGTAAGTGCACGTATCTACTGAACTTGTTAAATAATTTAGATTAATCTTGCAAAAATGAAGATGCATGCCTGAGAAAGACACCTGTGGATTTTAGAAACCAGGTCTGATTACAGTATTCTGAAGAACAGCTTCTTCAACAGCTTTGTGTCTATAAGGTGTGCACAGCAGCATATTATTTCCTCTGAGTGGCAATAAGAGCTTTACACTAAGGAACTTAAATATCTCTCAGAAATGAAAGGATAGTATTCATAACTTCTATTTTAGCTTGCTGTAAAAAAGCTCACGAAACTGAATGATGAGCGATAACTTTGAGATAAGTTTGTCTGGTTTTATTTACTTGCAGTATGCAAGACTGTTAAAGTATTCTTTTATCTAAAGTATAATTAAGAGACAACTGCATTCTGAACAACAAAATCATTTAACTCCTTTAGCAAAAGAAAACTAATCTTGAATTTCATTCAGTAAGATATTGAAGTAAGAAATTGAGGGCTATGATATTATTCCTAAAAGAAAGATTTTCTCTTTACAGAATAAGCTACAGAAAACTTTATTTTGACTCACATAATTGCACTGCACACAAAATGTATTTAATGAAAAGGTGATCAATATTTTTAATAGAAAATTTCACATTTTAACTTCCTTTTTTCCCTTTGAATATTTAAAGGCCAGTTTTCTTCCTTTCATAATTCTTTTTTCTGTTACATTTAAGTCTCATTTAGCGATAGTCTTAGAGTTTTTGCACCTGGCCCACAAAATGAATGCCTTTCTACAAAAATAACATCTCACTTATTATTTCACAAAGGAACTCTGATAATTCTACATTATTAAGACTCATAAGTAGGTCAATAATGAGAAATTAATTAATTCAAATGCAGTACATGACAAAGAAAACATATCATGCTTCTGACAACTGCTGACTTACAGAGGCAGAAAAGATATTATTAAGTTAATCCACTCATTTTACTGAAAAAATTTAGTAACAATGTTATTTTGATAATTAGAATAAGATGACCTGAATGTTATCATTCCTGTTGCATTTGTAATACTGGTCCTATGGTCTTAGTGAATAATTTTCTTCATTATGAAGATTAAACTAAATATATATTTATATTAATATATGTATACATATATATATTTTAAAAAGTGGGGTTTATTCACAAAACTTCATGAGGTACCTGCTTATTTTCTTAGCATTTAGGTAGGCACAGCATTTTAGAAATATCAAAGGTAAAAATATACTTTTTCTTCAAAAGCATACCAAAAAAATCCTTGTTTTCTTGTGTTTCATACCATGTCATTGTATAACTCCATTGACCTTAGTGATAATGTGCATGTTTTCAACTCACTGGAAAACACAGAAGTAGCTAACACAAACTTAGAGAACTAATAATAAACACCAGTTTAAAAAAATTGTCTTGCTTTCTCTTCACCTTCAAATCTAAGACCATTTGTATTAATTAATTTTTTATCACAAATACTTAGAATTTTTGTCTAGAATTTTGTGTACATAGAAAAATCATTAATTACCCCTATATTTTTTCCTTTGTGAAATCTTTAGGAACTGTATTTGACTTTAGTAAGCACATATTTCTTTGTTCTATTTTTATGCTATTTATAAAGTGACACGAATAAGCTTTTGATATCTACACAACACTTAGAAATTTTTAATACATATTGATATAAACAGGTGGGATTGGCAGAATAATCAGTCTCTCCCCACTGTGGGTGCTGTGATGAGGAGAATTATAGCTATAAGACTGAAGCCAGCCAGACCTTTAACGATTCAGATATTCTCTTAACCAAAGTATGTGACAGGAACTTAGATTTTCTGGATCCAAATTTGGATGGACAACAGCTGGGAATCTCTGCATGGCTTGATGTGAAAGTATTATCATAGGCTGGGCTGTTTGTTTGCTTGTTGTTTTGTTAGGTTTTTTTTAATTCAAAAATACAGTGTTTATACTAACTGCATATGAACAAGACACCTTCTGTGCCCAGCATATGCTCTCTAACTCACACAGGGGCATTTTCAGCCCATGGCATGAAAGACACTGGCCATGACTCTGACAGAATTTCCCCCTCCCTTTTAAATGCAGATTTGTGTAAGGCATATTTGTAATTGAGTGAGTGTGCTGCCATACCATACTAAACTATGTACAACTGACTTTTATTTATATGGGAAGCATTTATGTTGTATTAGGTGAAATCAATATTAGTGGTTTGTTGTGTGACATGAATAGAATCTTAAAAAAACGTTACTTAAAAGCCACCATAAACCACAGTTGCAGTTTTGAGGAAGCTAATAATATGAGATATGATTCTTTATTTTCTCTTCTTCTCCTCTATTAAGGCACAGGTTGTTATTCCTTGTTTTCATTGTTAAATGGTTTTATAAAAGTAGCACTTTGTCCTATATCAGCGACTTTTCTACTAAACATCTGTATTTATCTTTTTTTTCCAGATACGAGCTAGATAATGAAACAATATGAAATGTTCATACTTCTATACCTTCTACATGCAACATATCTCCTCTCCATAAAGACAGAAAAACAGAATCAAGAAATAATGAAATAACAGTAATTTTTTTTCCAGTTTTATTGTATCTTACCATTTGTACACAGCCACCTTTTCTCTTTGGAAGTAGAGATATGTTCCATGATTTTTTTCTAATTCTAATAGTTCTCCTTGATATTTGACTGGTATGCTCTATCAGATCTGACAGAATCATACAATGTTTCTTCCTGTGCTTGAAACAAGAGAACTCTAATTAGCTGAATATTCAATAACCACATACTGCTACCCATACGCATATCCAAATTTTGTCTGCATCTTCTTTAGGTCCTGTAAAAACACATATGGTTAATTTGAAACTTGGTATAGTAGATTTTTTTTTTAAACTACGTCCTCAAGAATTGAGACACGCCAATCTTAGTTGCATTTGCAATACTCCAATTAAAATTCTGCTAGACACATGATTCTACCAACAACAAATGTACTATGTGTTTTTGGTATGATAACAATGCATCTTCAGAAAAGTACCACATACACGTACCACTTTGAATACATTCTTTAATTTACTTGTGCATTCAACACATACATTTCAGTGAGGGCAATTCTATCACAGCAGGCTTTTTGGCTGAGACCATTTATCCAAGAAAATATTTGCATTCAGTAAATGAAAAGTCACATCCATTCATTAAAATTTAATTGAATTTTTGAGCCAAAATCTCCTCTTTAAAAAACATCTATATAGAGACATTTGAGGTTAATAATCTCTGTGTGAGCTGAAAACATAACAAAGAGAGGAATTTTCTCAAGAAATAGGAAGTTGCTTCAATAAATTTTTTTATATATTTTTTTTTTTCTGTAGATCTTTACTTTTTGTTTAGGATATGTATCTTTTATTCTGAATCAAAAATGTGTGACTAACAAATCTATAGGCACTGCCTACTGTTACTACAGCCATCACAAGAAAGAATTTGGTAACAAAGCCAAGCTATGGCTTTCATTCCAGGTGACTCACCACTTGGCAAGATATTAAGGAACGACTTTGTTGTTGGTTTTGTTGGTTTTTTTGTCTTTGTTTTGGGGTTTTTTTTAATAATTTCAGCATTGTGCAGAACTATGAAATACCTCTCCCTATGACAATACAAAATGTAGTATTGATGGTCAATATTCTAAAAGTTCAGAACATTTCTGAGCTCTGAAACACTTAGCATCTGTAAAAAGTGCTGCCAGCTACAAAAGGCCATTCAGGAAAAACTTAGCATTGCTTCTATCCACAACAGAGTTGCTTGCATCTACAAAGGCTTGCATCAGCCCTGTCCTACACTTTGACAGGAACAACTTTTTCTGCTGCATTTTTAACAGGGATTGAGATGCTTCTCAGGAAAACATCAGCCTGTGTTATGATATAGTTCCACATAGACTGATTTTTTATGAATCCCTGCATATTCTTTAAAGTACACCCAAAGTTCAATCTAATCTAGATGGCATCATCAAATTTTTATACCATTACTATAATTACATTTGCACACACAACTCAATTACCAAAGATATGGATCGTTACCTGCACAATTTGATTATGAAATTTAAATCAATATATTTGATATAATTACAGTTAAGGTTACAGTACATTTTGTCACAAACCACATTATGCATTACTGTCTTGTTTTGTGCATTTTAATAATTCACTTTAATCCCGTATACCTCAATAAAAAGGGATATTTTTCTTACAGAGTAATTTCACTAAATGGGAGGAGATGGGAAAATATATTGTACATTAGCAACCAAAGCTAAACAGATTATCTATCCTGCCTTTTGTTTTAATAATCTAGAGGCACATTGTTGCATTTTAGAAACAAAGAAATATCAGTGCTGTGCTGTTTCATTCTGTGTTCACGGAAGCTGATCCATAGGGGAGATTTATAGGAGGAGACATATGCAAAGTTAAAGCCAAATTGGGTGTTAACACAGAACATGTGCTTTAATATGGTTGTTCAGGTTCTAATGAGTGTCAGATTTGATTCAAAGCTCAAATTTGGATAGCTCTGAACTAGCAAATGTTTGATAGTAAGTAATTCACATATACATACTAATTCATGCATGCACACTAACTGTTTAAAATACAGTCATTTGGAGTAAATGCAGCAGGGAATCTGTTCAGAAAATACAAACATACACTTCTAGAGCAGATTAGAACCAGAAGTAACTTGAGAATATCCAGATCTCATAGTGATAAAATTTTTGGTAAAGTTTTTCATATGAAATTTCATTAAAATTAAGGTGTAATTCAGCTCAAAGTGTTTCCATACCTGTTCTGGGATGAAGCTAACTACAAAGCACCCCAATCCTTTTGTATTTTTACTTTATTTTGTGACCTGGCATAGTTTCACTCAGAGTGAAATGTTTTTTTATTTGTTTCAAAGGCAATAGTAAACATGTATTTCATCTTAAAGTTTTTAAATACCAAGCTGCTTTGTATAGCTATGAGCTTTTATCTGCTTGATAGATGATTAACAGTAATTTAAAACTTTATTGTTAACAAGCATAACCAACAAACACGGTAGGAATGTTTGTGCTATATCATCAAATGTAATATACCTCTCTGTGATTGCAGATACTGAAAAATGTTTTGTTGAAACTTCCCTGAAAACTCCTTGAAATACTAATTTATTTTATTTTTCATTTGGATGACCTGTGCTTTTTTGTCTTATCTAATGTACAGACAAGTGGCAGCTTGATCAGTGAAAGGGTAGATTTCCAAAAAAAAGTGCATTACAAATCTATTTGAGAGGCTTTCTAGTTCCTTACTTACTTTAAAACAGTAAAGTTAACACGGTCCCAGCTTTGGATGAGGAATAGTAATGTCTAATAACATAAGAGACACAAGTTGAAAGTCAGAAATACTTATTTCAACACCTGCCCCCCTGCCTCAATAACTCAGTCCAATTAAGAATCCTGTTTAAGGTGAAAGCATTGAAAAATTTCCTTTTTGTGTTATATCTGTTCAGCCAGTTAACAAGTTTGATTTCTTTACTAGATTCTTGGCCAAGTCTGGGGCTAGGATTTCTTTCTTCTACAGAAATTTACTTTCACACAAGTGTTATATCATTACATTTATGAAGGGATATTTTGCAGCTTGGAGATTAAAATATCTGGTGTGATTTCTGAAAAAAAAATATTTTTAGCAGTTTGCTGATATTGACTTCAGAATATTTTAGATTTCAATTCCTGAACTCAGGATTACCCCTTGTTTTCATGTTTTGATTGGGTTTTTTTCTGAGGTCTTGATATTTTTTCCTAATAGCTTGGGATTTGAAATAAGTATAGGAAGTGAATACATGTGTAAAGCCCAGTGAGGCTTATGCAAAGAAAAGGGAATTGACTGCCTGTGTAAGAGAAACAATTCTTGCTTTTCTTTGTAGCCTCATTAGGTTGCTAGATATTAGTAAAAAGGGAGAGAATGGGTATCTTATAGATTTTTATCATGGGCAGATACTGTGCTCTGCAATTTATTACTTAAATCAAATTTCAGATTTCACAGCGCAAGTTAATAAACTACTCCATAGGAAGAGAAACTATACTTTTCCTCAGATTTATTAATGTGCTTCCCAATTGAGACCTGCAGAAATGTACTCCATGCTTGTGACTGTAATATCTGATATCTAAGCAGGGATAAAATACAGTCTAATTTCTAGGAATGGATTTTCCTGTCTTTATTGAAAGATGGTTTAACAACAAAAATCAAGTGAATTTTAAAAGATGTCATAATTCCATTTCTTTATAGAGCTATTTAGTAAACATGAAGTAAAAAGAATGACTACAACCTAATTACAGTCTTTTAAAGTGGGAGTATTGAAAAAGAAAAAAAACCCACATTTTTTCCAGCTTATCATAAAATGTATTAATTCTTCAAGGTTTCCCTTATTGGAAGCATTGATGATATGTACTGCACAAAATGTATTAGACATCCATTGGGATTAAAATCTTCTTGTTCAGCAGACCTTAAGTGATAGTTTCATTTGTTTCTTTATCAGTTTAAGATGTTGACTAACTTTTTACTTTGGTAAAAAGAGAAACTTCCTACTCTGTAAGATATTGTATTAAAATAGGCTTCTGAATTGAATGAATAATTTATTCACTGTGATGTGAAGTAGTAATAGAGAAAATATGCCAGCTATGTCTTGTAAAAGGCAAAAACAGTGCTGCCATATTGTTCAGCCTGGGGCCCCCTAGAAGTTAAGCCAAAGCAATTACCCTGGTAGAAAACAGGAGTTTCTATAGACTTAAATATAAAGTTAGATTCAACAACTTAAAACACTATTTTCAGGCATCAGGAAGTGCAGAGAACAAGTAAAATAGATCACAGAATTGTGGAATTATCACAGTTGGAAAAGACCTCTAGGATGACTGTATCCCTCTGCCAACACCTCCTCCCCCTCTCCCAATAATATTATATATATATATATATATATCAATATCTGTATCACCCACGAGAGAATGCCCTGAAGTGCCTCATCTACACAGTTTTTAAATACTTTCAGGGATGGTGACTCCACCACCTCCCTGGATAGCCCATTCCAACTTCTAACTACTCAGTAAAGAAATTCTTCCTCATGTCTAGCCTAAGCCTCCCCTGGTGCAACTTGAGGCCAGTTCTTCTATTTCTATCATTATTCACTTGAGAGAAGTACCCACCTCCATACAACCTCCTTTTGGGTGGCTGTAGAGTGATAAGGTTCTCCTCTCAGCCTCCTCTTCTCCAGACTAAACATTCCCAATTTCCTCAGCCTCTCCTCACAGGATTTGTTCTCCAGATCCTTCACTAGTGTGGTTGCCCTTCTCTGAACACACCCCAGCAGCTCAGTGCCTTTCTTGTAGTGTGGGGCACAGAACTGAACACACTACTCGAGGTGTGAGTACTGCAGAAATTATTTCTGCAGCAGTAGACTGCATAATTAATTCTTCTGAAAAGATTCTGAAAGAAGCCCACAGCTTTTAGGATAGACCCTGAACTGACATTTCTCCCTGGTAAATCCCAAATATCCTTAGTAAAAGTTGAGCTGGGCTTTCCAGAAACTGAACAGTTGTTATACACATTATCCAGATTATCTTAGATTGGAAGAGTCTATACATTGCTTTAAGAATACTTATGAACTGGCTGGTTCTATTAACAGACACTTTAATGAGACACAAAACTAATAGGATAGATTGCATCCTCAGTATTGAGAGTACAGGCCCCTCAGTATGAATAGTTCACACTTTTTTCCTTAGGTATCTATCACTAATAACTCAAAGCAAAGTTGGCTTTAGGTCTCTCCATCCAGTCTCAAAAAATTAGTCCAGTCTGTTAAATTGTTCAGGCAGCCAATAGGCCTCAGCTTAATTACAGCCACTGAGCTGAGAAAAGCAGGCAGCCATGGAAGGCTGTCCATAGAGAGATGTTTGAGATGCTATTGTGGTTTAAGATGTTTCTGTCAATAGCTATTGATTGTCTTTCTGAGGAAGCTTTACTGCTCTTACTATTGTATGGTGGGGCAGGATGCAAAATCGACTATGCTATTTCAGCAGTTTCAGTAGATGGTCTGAGTTAACTGGACTGATTTTACTATAAACATACATGGGAGTGTTCACAAAAACAACTTTGCCAATGACTTGTGCCAACAACCAGAGGCTGGGTGGTAATGGGGTAAATGGAGTGGGAAGGATGTGATATCTCAACCTGACATGCTCGTATCTGAGGACATCAGGCTACAGAGATTGCACTAAAGTAACTAAGTTGAGGCCTTTGATGTGTCAGGCTTTAACAGGTAGATCCACTGTGCTGAAGAGCCTTATGTCCAAGTGTTGTTTATATAAAGTTTGGCCATTATGCATTTCCAAACACATGCAACAACTAAGTCATCATTCCATCGGCACATAGATTAGCTTTACTGTCTGTCTTTGTGACTAAGGCAAAAGGGTGATTTATTTATTTTATTGGGTTTTTTTCTTCAGGATAAGAAAAAGGGAAGTCCCAAGATACCTGCTTCAGTTTAAGACAAATGCTATGACTCTTTCCTAGTTGCTGAAGGGATTTAACAATAGTCTTAATCGAAGTGATTTTTCAAATCTGAACTTCCACAGTCACAAAAACAAGACACTTAACCATGTTGAACATTTCCTCTGCATGTAGTTTAATAATAACAGTTTTATGCTTCAAGGGTATGTTTGCCTTTTGTTAAGATCTCTCCATATATTGATGAATGCTAATGTTCTTTTAATAAGACCAATTTTGACTCAGTTCATTAAAATAGTACAGATAAGAATCACACAATAATCCAGAAAGCCAGGTAACAGCCCTTGTTTAATATCTTGGAATCGACCTTAATTAAAGTGAGGTCCAGATTCTCAACTGGTGTAAAGTGACATTATTTTTGATGGAGCTATGACACTTTTCACCCATTAATGTCTGGTCATGTGACTATACCTTGTTTGTTTTTCAGTAGGTTTATTCTCTTTCAATGTTAGTGAAATGTTTCCTGCTTCAATTCCTAAATGTCACCTGACTGAAAAAAAATCCCCAACTATATATGTACTAGCAACTAGATTTTCCCCAAAGCACATTGACACTGACTTCAATCAGTTTTCATTAGTTTGTAAGAGTTTGTAAGTCTGGTCTTTCATATTTTGGAAAGACTTTTAAATAAAAATCTACACTTAAACTTTGAGTCCATGAAAAATACAATTTTAAAGGTTTGCATATTTAGGTTGAATCATCAAAATTAATCACTATTTCTTTATTCATTGGCAAGATGAAAAAATACAGGTAAACCATTCTGTTATGGCCCAAGGTAACATTAGAATTTATTTTTGTTTAGGATCCGCGAGACAAAGTCCAACCATAGAAGCATCGTGTGCAAGCAGACTTTATTTGACAGCTGACACAGGCAAAATTTTAGAGCCAGGCAAAAGAGGGAGAGAGAGAAAAGTGGAGAAAAAGGGTAAGAAAGTGGGAAGAAAGCATGGGAGAGAGTCACCACTCAGGAGTCCTGCTGTCCAGCAAGTTTCTTCAAGATGGTGCTGATCCTGGACAGAGCTCGATACAAAAAGGGCTGTGGGACAACAAAACAGCCACAGCATGGACAGCCATATATACCCCCGAGTTCCTTTTGTTCCAAAACAGAAGCCAGGTCGTTAGCACCAGAGCCATTGCTGACAGGCTGCCTGGAGGGGAGCTGCGGCAGAGAGAGGGTGCAGTCCCCCACCCTGGCCAGGGTAATAGTCCCTGGAGGGATGTCCCAGCATTGCAGGCTGGCCCTCAGAAAAGGGGAGCAGTCTCCACCCAGTCATCAGTTCTTATCTCTTCCCGAGGGGTCACCCCCTGCTCAGTTCTGGCCAGGCCAGGTCCTCCACCCTAGCCAGGGCTATTCACTTCAAAATTGCTCTTTTGAAACAATTGTAAATCAGTGAGGTCAGACTCTCACTCCACAAAATGGCCAAAGAATTTTATCAGAAAATAATACAGCTCTCCAATCCTCTATACTTGTGTTAATGAGAATATACATGTATTGCAGTGTACAATGACCTGATGACTGAAGCTGCTTTTAATAATTATTCTAAAATGACTTTATAAGTCCTTATTTTCATTTTTTTCAGCTTCAAAAAGTTAACAGTACTATATATCCTTGTGCTCTAAAATGTCTTTCTGTGGGGGAAATAATTATTTCACCTTTTTTTAAGTTTTCTAGTGTATTTTGGGAAAGAAAAGGTACAGTGTATGTATCACATGTCTTGTTTTAGAGACAGAAACTATTTATGAACAGTAAAAAACCCTTGATCTTTCCTATCTGATATTTTGACTGACTCACTTGCAACAAATGCTATAAAAGGGATCAAAATACTCCCTTATGTCCTCTAAGATTATTATCTTAAATACAATAATCACAATATGGTTTAACACAAGATCACAGCTAGAAATGCATAATGTTTCCTGATAAGTACTGTCTCTTATGACCATTCTCTTACAGTTGTAGTAATATGAGTATTCTGATCTGAACAGAGCAACTTTAGAATCTTACCTCAAAGCAAATATAATAGGGTCCCTAAAGTATGAGTTATTTTAAGTAATATCTTTGTGTATGCTATATACCAACATAATCAACCCATCATCCTCATTTTCCTGTTCAGGTCCTTCTTTTTGTACTGGAAAAGAGTTAGTGTTTTGAGACACCTGCTAAAATACTTCAGCCTTCTGCCACTATACCAGTCAACAAATTATTTTGACCTAATCCTCTTTTATTTTTTTTTTTAAACAGCTTTTTTATATTGTGCTTACCCTTCATTGAACCAAGGAAATTGCCTTCTATTCTGTCCTACTGTACCTTCAGAAATGACTGGAAAACCTTAGACCTTTCCAGAGTAAAAAATATTCCTACAAAAATTCAGTTAAGGCCAGTCTTCTTCTCTGGGGTCACAGGCACTTTTTCCAAGGTCTGTAGCTGTTTTGTCCTGGTTTGATTACAGATGTTTGTAGTTCTCCTCTTAGACCCCCAAACTGAGGGTGGAAATAGTAAGGAGTTTAGGTTCACATTCTTACATAAATTCTCACTCCAGGGAAAAATGTGGGAAACAATTACGACCACGAGTGACTTCTTGATTTTCTTTCCCCTTAAAGCTCTTTTAAATTTTTTTTCTCCTCTCAGTATTCACCTGTAATTAAGATTCTTCTGAAGACCGTAATGATATTTTTTTAAAGATCTTTTAGTAGACATGAGCCAATTTTTTTTACTTTTCTGAACCACTTTTAGCAGAGAGACTCAAAGAAGTCTCTCTCACTGAAGAAAACAGATCTATTCATATCATTATCCACACAAGGCACATACAGAAGCTAGAACAAGCAGAAAATGGATGGAGACATTTACAGAAGAGCACCTAAAATTGCTGATAGCCAGTGACATGGAGATGGCTACTTGGGAAAGCAATGACCACAGCACTTGCAGCTCCTGATGGCTATACCAGATTTTGTACACTTTTTGACTGCCCAGGCCTTCATAATGCACCAGACCTCATTAAAGCAATTTGCTCGTGTCAATTCCTGTTACAAAAGTGGTAGGCACTGTAATAGCAGCCTGTCTCAGAGACTGTGCTGAACTGTTCTGTGATGTGTCTTGGATTTTATAAATAATTGAAAACAATAAGTGGCAGGAGAGCTAGCAGCAGGAAGCACACGACTCACCGTAGTCTGTGTGTGAGCAGCTCCTCTGGACTAAATAAAATCAATAATCACCAACAAGCCTTCCTTGGGTACTATAAAAGCTAAAGATCCCATATTGCCTTTTATAAATGAACACCAAGTAATTGACAGCAGTGACAGCTGCTGAGAGCATAGCACTCACTGCCTGTTCTCAGAGCATCTTTCCTCTCACTGTCCCCACCAACAGAAACAACAGATACATTGCAAACACGAGTGACTGGCATTGCTGTCGTACACAAAGAACTCACTTGTTGCCTCGTAATTGGAAATGAAAAATGGAAGCACTGCCAGCAAAATGTTGTTAATGAGGCACTATGGGCTCTGATTTCAAAAGCTAAAATTTGCTTAAATCAAAATAATAAGGAAGAATTCTCTGGGATACTACTGGGAATTCAGACAGCTCTTGATGTGTTCCCTCCATCCCCATCTTGTTCTATACATTCCCCAACACCACCAACTGGGGATAATAATGGGAAGGAAATGTATTACCTGACTCAGTGTATTGCTGTGAGATTATTAATCAGTCAATGTTTGTGAAGTGCAAAGAAAATGAAATGCTGCTTAGAAGTGTTAAATATTATCTTTTCACAGACCTGTTTGCCCCCTCTCATCTTTCAGTCTACTCTTATTCCCTTCTCTTGGAGTAATCCTCTATACTAGTAGTGTATACTATATGCTATGTACTACTATATAATATGTGTGTACCAGTATAATATATACTAGTTGTGTATATACTGGAGCATAAACTTCAAGCATATTTAAATATCAGACCAGGATTCCAGGCTTCAGAGTAGGCTTGCTTTCAGGGGACAAGGTCTGTTCTTCTGCTACAGAATAAGCAAAAAAAAAACCTACATTCAACGTGGAACCTTGCTCAGACTTACTACTGCCCTAGGGCACACATGAAGAATCTTCAATTTTTAGGGGCCATTCATGATGAGGGCAGTCTACAATCCCTTACCCTGAATAGGGGGTCTAAAATCTCCACCTCTTCTCCCTTAACAAGAGTAGCTAAAAATCCTGGTTTTAAAAGGGATTCTGAGACTCTCAGTGTCTTCCTACTGCAACCCATCATCCCCATTTTCCTGTTCAGGTCCTTCTTTTGGTACTGGAAAATAAAGAGACCTGAGAGACTGAGGAAAAGCATCCTCAGCCACTTCCCAGATTACGCAGGAGAGCACCATTCTGTTAAGTGCTAGAAGGAGTGAGCCACAGAAGGTGAGAGCAACACACAGTGCAGAGCTGAAGAAAGGACCTGGTGACAAAGAGTGCTTTGCAAAGTAGGTAGACACTGAAGAGAGGTAAGAGGGCTAAAGCTTTGTATAGTCTCCAGCCAGCAAGTTCAAGCATCAGTTGAGTCTAGATAAACAGTATTGCTTTAAATCACACATGAGTCACAGGGCATGTCTTTTGTTAAAAATCTGCCATAAGCACTGGAGTAAATTTGCAAGCAATTCACTGCTCCCAAATGTCAGCTTCCACCATGGTTTTGGAAAGAGGTGGTTCACTGCAGTCAGAGAAGAACCATGAGAAGACTTCTAAGAGACTTACCAAAATACTATCACTCCAGATAGTGTATTTTTCATTTTAAAACAGGCTAAAATTAACTACCAAATTTTAAAGGTCCCTTGCTCTACCTCATTTTCAAATTGCACATTATGAACAGTAAATCCTGCTAATTTGAAACGCACATGCTTAACTGGGTAATTTTTATAGCTAAACAAAACATTTCTGGGAAAATGCAGTTTAATATGTAGCAAATGTTTCTTTCGCCTTCTTATGCATTATGGTTATGGAGATGCTTTTTTGCTTTAAATGAATACACTTCACATTCCCACAACCATCTGTGCTGTGAGTGACACAGGGTCTATGTTAGTTCCCTATTATAAAAATTCAAATTTCCTACATAATTGAGCATAGATTAAAAGGACTTCATCGGTCGTTGTCCAATTTCTCTTTCTTATTTTCTAAGGCATTATGTTCTGAACTATATACAATTGGACTTTTTTGTTCATTTTTTTTTTCTTAGCCCAAACTAGCATTTTATTTGATGGATCTTCTGTGCCTTAGAAAGTGCTGGATATCAGAACTGTTATGTCCCTGCATGATGGACAATGCTAAGACCTGAAAATCTCTCCATGATTGACAAGGGTTGAGCTCTTAAGGTTAGATCTCATTTGAAGGATGGCTTTTTTTGTCAGACTTTTATCTCAGGATGGCAATTTTGGTGGGTAAGGCAGTAAGGTGGGTAAGACAGTAAGATCAGCTCTGGTTAAAGAGCTGAAGTAGTGCCATTTCAAATGCATCATGTCCAAAGACTAAGTACATTGTACTATTTCAGCCAAACCTCCTAAATTTCTTCTATGAATAGAGGTTTCCCATCCAAGTAAATATCTACACATATCTACAATATCTACAGAAGTACAGGAAGCAGACATGAAGTACGCACATATAGAAAAAGTTAATTAGTAACAACTGAACAATTCTTTCTTATTTTAGAATTTTTCTTTTCTTCACAGTTCATGCAATCTTAGCAGAACTCTGGGGTGACATACGAATTTCAGTACCCAAGCTAAAGGAGAATATTATGTACTTTATAAAAGAGAATACTATTCCCCATACTGGTTTCCAGTTTCAAAGTTTTCAGGAGATTATATGATTAGCTATTATCTAATACATTTGTAAAAGAAAGTAGTGTCATATGACATCCTGTGAAAGGAATTTTAATTTTAAATTAGAGTATAAACAATAATGCTTATATGGAAAGTTTTTTTAAGTTTTATATTTTTCATTCATTTCCACTCCAAACTCTAAATAGCTACTAGTACAGAAACAGTCTTGGAATGCAAAGAGCTTTGGTGTGAATATTGCTAAATTGGCACAGTTGACTTGCTTTCAAGAACTCAGCTTCCAGGTGAATAGGGAATAGTATTCAAGATTTAAAAGCTTTCCTTATTGATTTCATATCAGTATTTGTTATTATGATTATATCATGATGCATTTTGCAGTATCTGTAAACTAGAACCATTCTGTATCATAGTTTCATTGCCCAGCATATGGACTCTTTCAATGAGCATAGTAGAAATGACTCAGATATGTGACAAACATATGTGATGGTTTGGAGAAATCTGCAAACTTCCAAGAGTGCTGAGTGTGTCAAATCATTGAGAACTGAATAATTCCTGCTGCATAAACTTGACAGTTTTCATCCTGGGCAATTTTTTAGAAAAATTACCAGTGGCAGTTTTCAATGCACTTCCAGCTTAGGATGCTGGGGAAACTGGGAAACCTTAAAGAGAAGGGATTAAGCTGGCTGTACTCATCAATTTTCTATATTCCTCCCTGAACATGTGGCATTGGTTGCTGCTTGGGACAGAAAATTCAGTAAGGTGGACCTTTGGTATGACACAGTGTGGTTCTGCTTACACTTTTATGAGCTTGGTAACAGCAAGCTCTGTCACTGAATTTACATATAACTCCACTGTGGATTTACGTTCATTTAAAGGAAAATAGGGAGGGGAGAGGGGATGGTGTTAGGGTTAGGGGGGAATTGCAGAAAGATCTTTTTCTCCTGCTCACCCTCTTTTAGAACATAATCTCCTGCTATGAAACAGCTAGGCAGCTTCTCCCTCAGAAGAGTTGTATGCAGCCTCATTTTAGCACAGCATCCAGCACCTGCTCACTCGATGGTTCCAAGAGTCAGCTTGGAGTAAGTAATGTAATGGCAGTACTGCAGCCCAAGTGACAAAGATAAATTAACATATGCAGTGGTAACAGAAGTTATTTACTCCATTAATGTGAAATAATGTGAAAGCCCAGCCACCATAACAAGCAGCTGAGTGAGGAGGTAATTAAAATGCTGATCGAGGAAACAGTTTGTTCGAGCTTAGCTGAATCATATCAGATTACTGATCTCATGTTTCCTGTCTCTCAACAAAATCAAACTATACAGCAGGATGCTGAATTCTGAATTTTTTCAGACACCTCCCCACCCCAAAATTACAGGCAGCCAATATCAGCTTCAGGTTCTACTGTAAGTAATACTAACTACAAAAGTAAGTTATGCTTTAAAAAACACAATAATATTCTAATACTTAACAATTTAAAAAACTTGATTTTGAAAATACTCCTCTAAAGACGTCTGATTTAATCTTTACTGTCAAGCCATTTTAGCTATCTGTATTATTGGTACTTTGAAGTAAATACTGAGAAGCTTTTAGGAAAAAACACAAAATATAACTTCCATGAGTGAAAATACACTGTTCTAGAGTTACTAGAGAAGAAAAATGCCACAAAGACCATGTGTCCATTCTATTGAGCTCAAATTTCAAATGCGGGAATACTCACGAGGAACTGCTTGCAAACAAGCTGAAGAATTGTTTGCAGACATTATTTGGCAAATTCACTGAAGAAATTATTTGCTATGAATTATTCACCCAACTCTATTAGTTATCCTCATCAGGCACTAAAGCCATCGAAACTTGAGCTTTATTGTTAACCACTATAATTATGAATTATAATTAATTCTTAACACTGTTGTCAAGAGACTGCAACATGACTGAAAAGTGTGCAAGATTCCAAAGGTATCAATGACACAAATAATTCCCTCAATTCAAAATGTGGCATTAAAAGAGGCTGAAAATAAGTCACCATCAATAAGTAAGCAATATAATAATTTGCTACTAAAACAATTAACATTTCAGATGTTAATTCTTCCGTTCTCTGCAGCCCAGATAACAATGATTCACTGAGCTTCAGAAAGCTGAAAGCAAATCTAACTTGGCAACACAAGGGAAAAAAAAGTTCCTATGGAGATTTTACCTCCTAATTTTTTGTAGATGTTGTTGGGCAATTCTAAAAGCATTATTATCTCATAGTTTAATGGTCCCTGAGTTTTTTAATATAAAAATGATAACAATGCAGAGGTGGTGTCCCCTACATTGGTTCACCATAGTTATCCTACCTACAAGAAAGGCATGTAAAATTGTTCTCTTGAAAGGCAACCCACTCTAGCTTCTCACATGCAAAACTGAGTGTCTGTAGACTGTGTGCCTTTACCTCTTTACAGCTTTTCCCTGCAGTAGGTGTACCCAAATTATACTTTCAGATTTTTTTTTTTTTTCTGGTCTTGCTTCATTCAAATTGTGATATTAACAAATATTGCCATTTCCTTGCTGATGTAGTGTTTGATCTAGAGTTTTAAGACCATTAAAAACTTTTCTTTATAAGTGTGATGCCCTCACTACTGTATTTCCAGTTCAGACAATCTTGTCATAGTAATAGCTGCTGTCATCATCAGCATTAAAGTTAATTTTGATTTCTTTTTGAGTCTACATGTATGCTTAGCTCTTCTAGCAGCATGACTAATCAGGATATTTGAGATCTCAACTTTGAGTTTTCCCTAATTTGTGTGGTCATTTGAAATCTGGAGGCCAGCAGATACTTCACTGTCTAAAGAATCCTTGGAAACATAATTGCCATTGCAGTTAATATTACAAGAAAAATTCCAGTTTTCCTGCATGTTATGAGCCACTTTGGTATATGCAAGCACACTGAATGCTATTTTGGTTGCTTCAACAGTCATGCCACAAAGGTTTTTAAACAACACCAGCAACATTACTAAGTATTCTGCAAGATAAAAAAAAAAAAAAAAAAAAAAAAAAAAACCAAAAAAAAAAATGAAAAACTTAATGAAACATTTAATTTGTGGGGTTTTTTTACCCTTTATTCCTGTTAGTGTATCGAGCCACATCTATAAAGGCAATACTGCAATTGGACCTATTTACCTTGTATAAAACACTAGATATCCAACACTAAGCAATTCTCAAATAATTGGATTACAGCTACTTCTATTTTGTCTTTCCAGACACTTAGGACATGAATATCTAAAGATATCACATTGTTTTAGAAGCTTTCTTAATTTTAATAGACAAGAAGGTACCAATAAGCATTAGAGCTTCCATGAATACATAGCAAAATATTAATAAAATATCAGTCATTAAAGTCTGAGCTGTTCATAGTTAATTAGAGTACATCTGATAGTCTTCTTAGCTAGGAACCATATTTAAAATAAATGACCTGTCAAGAAGCATTTTGAATACAAACCGAAGGTTAAAATAATTCCAATATGGGCAGAACTTTCTCATTCCTATGAACTGCTCTGACTTTGTATGAATGCAAAAGACATAATCTGTCACTCCCACAGCATTTGTTTTTTGGAGGGGAAGGAGGAGGGACTGTGGTAAGTAAATAACTGCATCTTAAAAGTTCATGGCTACGCATGTTGTTTGAATGCAGTGGCAAACTAATTTAGTTCCACTTGTGATCTTGCAATAATTTCTGTCAATCAGGATGGCATTAATAAAAAAACTCAATCTAAACAGAAGTGCTGTGCAGCGTGTATAATGTATACACTCATTGAAAGAGGCTGAAAAGATTGCAGTCACACAATTAGGGTAACATTTGACAGCTTTAATCACTTTGAATCTCTTCACATCACTTTTAAATGTCAAAACCACCTCCAGAGATCTCATCAGAACAAAGCATTACTTAAATTGCAAATGAAACTATCCAAATTCAGCACACTATTATTAAAAATATAAAAAATGCCCCGCATTATTTTATGAAAAACATTCATAAAACATTCTATGATGCAACACTGAAATGAGCAAAACAGGAAACAACTACAGTTCATTAAAAAAAGGTATTAATGCTAAATTTACTCTTCATTAGCATGTCACAGGATGTTATTTTCACATTGTGTTGTGCTGTCTTCCCCAAGCAACTAGGATAGCTTCTTCTATATAAAAAATGATGAGTATTTAAAGTATGAGATCCTTATAGTTTGGTGAGGGAAGATAGATAGCTGTAAATAAATTTTGTGTACTGATATTACATATCAAGGAGATGTTTAGCCTTTTCATTTATTTTGCTCTTTTCTGTGACAATTGTGGTTGCCACACTTCCATAACATATTGCCCTGTATTGTGTGTTACTTGTTTGTATAAAAACAATAGGCAGTTATATATTCTTATGTTTTAAATGTACACCTTAATTCATTGTTTTCTCTGTGTTCACGGAACCATGCTTTTGAAGAATTAAAAAATGCATCAATATGAAAGGTATTTCTAAAAAAAAATATATATATTATTTTTTCAGTCTATAATATCCCAGTTATCTAGTTTTTTAAATTATATTACTATTTTAAAATTGTTAAAATCTAAACCACCATCCAAAATGGAATACAAATGGAAGAAAAAATCTTTGTGTGTCAATAAAGCATCTTCTCTATCTATTACTCAGAACATATTCCTGTAGTGAAGCCAACAGCACTTCACACACATCAGTGTACCCTTTGATAGCCTTTCAGACTGCTTAGAAAACCACCTGCTAGAAAGTTGGGGTCCTAATAATGTATCTACAGGTGGAGATTTCTTGTGATCCTTTGAAATTCTCTTGGATGATCTTAGGGTAGGTGTCAAAATAAAACTTACCCTCACTTTTTTTTTTCAGTGGTTTGTGGTTTCCTAGATTTTAAAGATTCTGAGAAAACCTAGGCCTACTGTTTCCAAACTGATTTTAGTGGAAACTGTATTTTCTCAGCATTATCAAAAATCAAGGCTCCTAAAGAGATAGTGAACAAGCTTAGATAACAAACAGTTGATACCAACACTTTAAAATAGTTTTAAGTATGTGTTTTAGTTTTATTTTCCATTGGAGTTAAAAATTAGCTTTGCTGGAGTGTTGCATTTGATTTAATTAACTGTTAACCTATGTTCAACATGAAGAATTAAAAGAGGGAATAGAATAAGAAGAAAATGATTCCTGTTGAGATGTATAGAAGTCACTTGCTTTGGAGAAAGATTTGAAAACTGACTCTCTCCCAGATGCAAGAACCACTGCATTAATCAGTAAAATTTAAACAGTGCCTAGTTTGAAAAGGATACAGCTGATCCCTAATATATGAACTTGTAGCCAGGGGAGACCACACACAGCACCCCCATTACCAGGTCACCAAGTCTCTCTCTCTTTTCAATATAACTGAGTGCACGGCAGCTGGTTTTCTCGCTCAGCAAGCAACACACAGCATGTGCAACTTTGAACAATCCTACACTGCAGGGAATATTTTGCAGAAGCTACACGATAAGATTACCAAGCAGCTTACTCCTTGCTCTCTTTGTCCTTGAGTATACTGCCTCAAATGATGGGGCAATTATGGTGCACCATATAAAGGAAAGGTTACCCGCCTATGCGTCACATTCCTTACCTTGTGTTTTGATATTAGTGACTGTAAACTCTCATATTGCTAGGCTTAAACACACTTTTCTGCCTATTTGGATAGTGGCAACCATGTTACCTTTTTTCCTGGAATGGGCTTTGGACTTTGAGGAAATTGCTGAAGTTTTGTAAGCAGTCCTTCCTTCCAGTGAAGTCCAGGCTTCACTGGAATTTCATCTACTAGGCTTACTTCTAGGTGGCAATAAAAACCAAGTTATATTTCTTATTGCATTACTGTTTTCTCGTGTGACATCTGCCCAGAGAATATGAATTTTACAATAATTTTCATTTTACTGTCCTGCAAATTCCTTAAATAAAAAGACAGAAAGTGCAAGATACTGCTCCAATTACCAAATACATGGTGCTGACCAGAACAATCCTTTATTCAACTTGGGTATTTGTAGATCTAAGCTGTGGTACCCATCCAAGCTGCAGTCTGGTTGTTTACTTTCTTTGTCTCATAGTGTCACATACAGTAGCATGTTTGAAAAAACACTTAGGTGACTGGAAGGTCCTCCCACAGGGACAAGCACTCTAATGTGAACATATATTATTCACTAGGTTATAAGCAAGAGAAGGCAATTACAGCAGAAAGAAATGCTGCAGCAGGGGCAGCATTCACTGTCTGTAGAGTGAAAACAGAAGAGTATCCAAAGTCAAGAGCTGGATAAACTTATCATCTGTTACTATCACAGTATTGACCAAAGGCTAAACAAGTTTCAAGGCCTTGTTAAAGTTGATCTGTACACACAGTTAGTAGAAAGACAATACCTGACTTAAAGAGCTTGCAATCTAATCAAAGGCTTATTATGAGAAAAGTCTTTCCACGAGGGGAGGAAAAACCACAAATGGATACATAGGGGCACATAGAGACAGCTTGTCTGCTCAATTAGATGTTGATTCAACATGCTCAAACCAGCCCTGAGTGAGACAAACAGTGCTGGCATGGGGCCACTCTTGCTTGTGGCCAAGAGTCAGAGTCGAATGATGAAACACAGTTTCTAAAAATGAGGTCAAAAAGGGAATGGACTCTGAATTTGCTGCAAGAGAGAAGCAAGTGGTTGGTGGTTTTGGCCAAATGTTTTCAAGACAATAAATCATCAAGGATCCAGTAAGCAGAGTGCTTGCTGGTACAGTGGTGTTAGAGACCATAATTATTTCCTCTGTTGAGGAGTACTGTGTCATCTGGCTGAATGACAGACATAGAATTTACTGTAAAGGAGACTCCAGCTTTCTTACTTCTCCCCCTGTTGTTTTGCAAATGCCTTGAACAACAGTTTGTCAGATTTATTTCATGATAACTATCTATGATCTGCATTGTAGGAACTTCTGATCAGTACCTGAAGCAATGGAAGCAATGCTATGAAAATAAAAAGATAACGGTTCTTTCTTTACTGTTGTTCAGCTCTTTATTGGTACTCAATTAGAGCCATCTTTTTTCTCAAAATTCTTGGAAAATATATGATGACTCTTTATGAAGAACATTCCTTCCATCTCTGATTCACTTGAAAACCTAAAGAAATGTCAATGAAAAAATTTTGCTTTAAATGAAATGGTCTTACTGTTAATTGGCAGGAGGTTGACATGATATTGGAAAAAACCTGGAAATTCAATTAACTACTTAGTGAAATATTAAGCATTTCTAGTTTTGGTATGTAAAACACGTATTTAGTAATTCACATTTTTAAAAGGTAATTCTTTTTTAAAGCATATACTTGCCAACTGATACATTTGTCATAGTCATTCAAACTACCCTTTCACACTCTTTTGCATGCTAAATGCCTAATCTGTTATCAAATGGCAGTGGATATTTTCTTTCCCTGTTAGCACAGTATTTCAAGCATTTGTGTGTGTATATGTAAAAATTAAGCTTTTTACTAGTCAATTATAATTCAGAACTCATCTAAGGACTGAAAAAGACAAAATTATTAGCAAAAGAACTGGGCATGCCCAAGGCTGATGTCCTGGTGAGGAGGGAATTATTTTAATAAGTGTGAGAAAGGTTTAAGAATCCAGCTTTCCCACTGGGAAAAGAACTGAGCACAGTATGAATCAAAGTTCTAAAGTAAACTAAGCAAGATAGACTGTTACACCATTTAGCAGTCCAGCTCTTTAAGTTATATTATCCAAGCTTTCAGAATGTAAAGGACCTTTCTTCAGGGATGAATTATGGATATCATGTTAAATTTATAACCCACTTCCATTACAAAGACCTATTTTAGCCTCTTGTCTAATTATGATTTAGAAAATTGGTTTGGTCTGAAAATTGTCTGATTTACTCTAAAGGCAAAGAAGAATGTTTCCACAGAGTGCAAAGATAATTTATGGCACAGTTTTTCAGACAGAGGTCATTCAATTATTTCCCTGATTTAAAATTTTGTCTTTCATCTAACATTTCTTTTGCTCCACCTAGGTCAAGAATAGCTTATTTTTATGTCTTAAGTCTAATTCTTTTCTATTTCCTTTTTTTTTGTTGTTTGTATTTTTGGGGGTTTTTGTTGGGTTTTTTTGTTTTTTTATTTTTTCATTTGTTTTGTTTTGTTTCATTTTATGTTGGAAGCTATTGAAAACTTGTGAATTATAGTTCATAAAACGAAAACACAAAATCATAATTATTTTATGTAGCTTGTTTCTATTACAACTGAAAGATCAGGGAAAAAATGCTCTAAGAAGTGTTAGACTGAGGTTTTGCAAAGGACAGTGTGTTTGTGCACATTTTCCTGTTATTGCAAATCAGGGGGACACATGAGCCAAAAATTACTTTAGTGCTTATGTATCATATAATTGCAGACACCTGCCTATTTATGCCTTTAGTAAATTTAGTCACATTTTCTTTTTAATGTGACTAAATGTCAAGAATTATGTCACAATGTTACAGTAGACATAATTCTTCCAACAAACTTGTGATAAAGCTTGTTATCTTAATTTGAGAAAATAACCTTAGTTCTGTCAGAGGGGATCTGAATTGTGTTCTTGACCAGAGAAAATATGTGTGGGAGGGCTTTCAGTGCCTGGCTGTAAATTAATTCCTTATAGGAGAAACTTGGTTTTCATCAAGTCTGAAAGAAATGTAGCCAACAGGAGGATGAGAATACTGTCCAAGGAGGGGGGAACTCTTAGGCAAAGAGGGGAGAATATGTTATAGTTCCTATTCTACAGTAGGCTGAAATAAAAAAATAAATATACCATAAATCCAGAAACAACATACTTTTCTTTCTAGCTCAATGGCTTAAAAAGTTCAAAAGCTTTTTAATTATTATAGATAATTACTAAATTACTTTGAGAGATGGAAAAACTTATACTTTTGCAATAGAAAGATATATTTTAGGATATAATTTAAAGTGGGTTTTTTATAAAGTTTAAGAAATTTTTGCGTGCATGTTTTTCAATCATGTCAAGAATAAAAGAGCATCCACTTTGGGAATTATGCCACTAGTCAGCTACTTTCTGATTGATTGCAAAGTTATATGGATGAGACATTCTCAGGTGTATGTAATAGAATTTTAATCAACATTTCATAAAATGAAATACTTTTAGAAAGTGGGAGAAGCTGACCAACACTATACACTTCCTAGAAAAAAAATATGGATCAAATTCTACCATATAAAACTGATCTCCTTTAAGTGCTTCATCTACCAATATTAGTTAATGTCTTGCTCCTAACATCCAGCATGAGTTTCTTCCTGATTTCCAGTTCCTACAAATTTGGATCCCATCATAAATATTTCAGCAATCATGAGCAAAATCTGGGACCTCAGTACTCCACTGACAATGCTGAGACAAATGTTGTCTGTAAGGCTCCCAGAGAGAAATCCAGACTCTCTTAAAAGGTAAATTACTCATTGGAGACAACCACTAACTAATAAAAATATAATAGGAAAACAATTTTTGTCTGGTTTTTGTTTGGCTATCAAGTTAATCCAAATTTGATACAATAATGCTACTTCCTGTTTCTTCTTAGGGACAGCCCTTGCCAACCCATTCAAATTATTGCTTGATGCTATTCCATGATTTTTTTCACAACTACAAAAAAAAAAAAAAAAAAAAAAAAAAAAAAAATCAGGAAAACAAAAAACCCCCACAACTTTAAATCTCTAAAGAGCAGTCATGTCAGGAAGAATGTGAATTCACAGTATAATGCCTTTAAGCTACTCTTGTTAAATATCTCCCATTAAATTTCTGTTTGCTCTGCCTTTGACTGATACATTATAACATGAAGGCATAAAAAGCACCTTTAGAATTGCTCAGAATGTCTCTAATAGGAGGTGGTGAATAGAGTTAGGATCTGCATTTACATCTTTCCAATGTTTTCCCCTTAGAAAAACCATCCTTTCAACATTCCTCACAAAAGGAATTTCAACTTTCATAGCCATTATTCATACAGCTGCTAATTGGCAAATCGTAAATGCTGGATATGAGTGAATTGATTCAAGGAGTGAGGCTGAAATCTAGGGAAGGGGTTTACCAATTATTGTTGTATTCATGTATTATAAAATAATAAAAGAATATTTGCAGGTAGAAGTTAATTTTCCAAAATAAATTAGAAAGAAAAACAAGCTGACTCATGTCCTGAGGAGCAAGCATTTTAAATTAATATTTTTGCCCTGGTTTCCTTGCCTGTGGTGTCTCTGTGATTGACATGATAAAAGTTTCTTCTAAAATTCAAAGTGGGAATGCTAAATACTTTGTAGACTAAAAGGGACTGTTATAGTTCCCTTTTGCAGCACAGCTGTCATCCCTTCTTTCCAGTTCTTCCTCCCTTTTCTCTTCACCCTGTGCAGCATTACTTAGCGTAGGGTCTGCCAAACAAGAGGTGAGAGATGATGGACCCCCTGAGGAATGAGAAAATTGAAAGGTTGACTGCACACATTGCATATGAATAGTAGGAGGAGATGCTATTCTACTCTGGTTCCTCTCTGCCATCTAAAGGTATCCTCTAAAGTAACCTAGCATTACATAGTGCTTTGAGCAATGAACTGTGAGTCAGGAAACCTGGGTTCTATCACTCATTGCATTATTTTGAATAAGTCAGTGGCCTGGACTCAGTCTCTCAACCTGTAAAACACTCATTATGAGTATTTTTTGAAAGCTACTTTATGATATGTGGCTGGAAAGCAAACTAGAAGTCCAAAATGTCAAAATCAACTCTGCACTAATGTAACAATGGACATCTGAGATAACTGATGTGAAGGAAAAATAAAAATATTTCCAGTGCTTGAAGACTGGCACTGCCCCACATCAGAGTTAGCCTGGACATCCTCATATCCATTACACAGTTGTGCATAATATGTTTATCTTATAATTGTAATGGGTAGATGATTATAGGTAGCTAAGACTTACAAAATAAGGAAGGAGGAAAGAAAAAGGATAGCTGCATTTTCTAAATCATGAGAGGAAGTTTTGCTTCAACTTCGTAGATACCACAGTGATTCTGTACTCTATCAGCAGATACTGGACTCAATGACTGAGTGGTCTTTCTGGTCCCGGTTTCCCTGAATACCAAACAAGCTGTTTCTGGATAAGTCCACCTTACTGTTCCTTTGGCCATGTGGTGGCCTGGCTCATATACATCTATTCAACTTTTCATGCCCTGCGAAAAGAATGCTTAAAGTAACTGAGTCCCCTGTGAAGGGATCCAGCACAAGTCCTGTGAGGAAGGGCTGAGGGAGCTGGGGGTGTTCAGTCTGGAGAAGAGGAGGCTCAGGGGAGACCTCATCACTCTCTACAACTCCCTGAAAGGAGGTTGGAGCCAGGGGGGGGTCAGTCTCTTCTCCCCACTAGCTCCCAGTAAGACAAGAGGGCATGGACTTAAGCTCTGCCAGGGGAGGTGTAGTTTAGATATTAGAAAAAAATTCTTTACAGAGGATCAGGATTCTCCGTCCCTGGAGGTTTTTAAAAAGAGACTGGATGTGGCACTCAGTGCCATGGTCTGGTAACCACAGTGGTCATGGATTAAGGGTTGAACTTGATGATCTCACAGGTCCTCTCCAACCCAGATGATTCTGTGATTCTGTGAAATTTGTCATGCTTTTGTAAATGTCCTATAATTCTTTACTTGGCTATATAGGTCCTTCTTAACAGACTCTGTGACTAAGTCAGCAGGAGAACAAAGCCTGTGAAGACACCATTTAAGGAATCAAGTTCCCTCAGAGTGCCAAACATGGCACAGCTCATACCTACACTGTAGACTGGGAATCATCTGACAGACTGACCTACAAACCTTGCCTAGCAACTGTGCTGAATGGACTGCTTGATCCAAGCAAGACAGGAGCTGTAATTCTAGCACATTTATCAACAAAGACATAAACATTAGAGGATTAGGGTCCTGGTGGGGAATGAACAAACTTAACAGCATGCATGCATTTACAGTCACCCACTGTCCTATTTCTGAAGTAACATAATATTGCCTTCCTTACTCATATGCTTGTTGGTGGATAAAACCTTAATGTCTGTGAAATGCTCAACAGTCAATAACTTCGATTAGCAGCTTTCATTGGGTTTTGGCATGCCTGTCGATTAAAATATCAACAGAAGACAACTAAGAAAGGTCAGCCTGTTGTGAATGTCTGTTATGAAGGGATCTAGACTGGATCAAGAAGATTCTGTTCAAAACGACAGAAAACCAGTACATGAGCTGGATGTGAGCTGGGAGCAGCAGAAATCCACACATAAGAAGAGTCTTAGTTAATTTTTAAAAATGTGGGGATTTTTAATAACTCAAAGAGAAAGCAATAAACATCAGATTAGTTATATCGTCATATTTTGGTATATAAGCTCAATTTTAAATTAGTATTAACACGTAAACAATACACCAATAAGCAACCTAACCATAACCTACTCCTATTTTTAGTTAGAGATATAGCAGAGTTGGTTATCAGAGAGGGGTACTTTCCTTTCTGGAAAGTTTAATAAGAATATTCCAAACAGAAACAGGAAGAAAATTGGAAAAATATTTTGAAAACAAAGAAATAGCTTTTATGTTTACCATGAATGCACATACACACAAAAGCTTCAGAGCAGGCAAGAAAATACAGAAAGAGAAAACCAGACATGATAAAACAGATGAACATCTATGGCCTCCCAAATAAAAAAAAGAACTTTTAATCCTGGACATTGAGAAAAAGGTAGAAAAGGGATTTGGTGGTGAGGTTAAGCTGGCTGGGGCAGCAAATGAGGCGGATAACTTCTTCAGATGTATCAGTAGCTACATATAACAGAAAGTGTGACAAAACTGTGAGGAGATTTTTTCTGTATTTACCCAGTAGAGAAGAATTGTTTGGATTCCAGTCTTAATGGCATGTGAAGGAGGCATAAAGACAGAGAACCTTGGAGAAAATAAAGAGAGAAAAAAGTGTATCCTAAACCAGCGTAAATGTTCAGGGGAAAGGTCTGAGGGGACATCAACAGTTCTTGCCTAAACAGGACAGAAATGGTGTCCGGTGTCAAACAAAGAAATAGAGTGAAGATTTTAAAGGAAAGCATGGATTATATTAAAAACTGAAGTTGAAATTAAAGATTGTAAACTGGAGAAAAACTATTAGGGCAGACAGAGTGAAAAGAAACCTATACTGAATAGATGCTAAGATTTACTTGGTTTAGAAGTCAGCAGGTGTTCTGTCAAAGCAAGAGTTTTTACATTTGCCTTTTCATTCTCTTGAGGAAAACCAGAAAAATTTTGCTAAGATAGGTTTTTTTATTCTTGTTTCACGTGAGGGTGGAAAAACATAATATTTATAAGCCCAAGGTGATTCTAATAAAAAAAGAACTTGAATGATTTCTGAAAAATAAATGGTCAATAGTTTCCTTGCAATCATATCTGTTCTGGAGGTAGTGCTTTTACTTATGACACTTCAGAAATAACAATAATTCTAGCATCAGAATTTGTTTTGTAAGCTTACTAGAGAATTTCAACAAATACCTGAAAAATCATTTATGTGATTCTCCATATGGAACTCTCCTCTTAAACTGCATGTAACAGGAAGAAGTTGCACAGATTTGAATTATTACACAAACAGTAAATTCTGAAGCTTTAAACATAGGGGAGGATTCTAATTACAAAGTTTTGGTTCAGACAACATTCATCAAAATGTTTTCAAAATCTTTAAAGGACCCTGGGAATAGCTTCATATAAACCTGAGTGGTTTATAGGGTAGTCAAAAAGCTCCATAAACATGTTCTTGATGTGCAGTCAAATAAACTTTAACAATTTTAGTTATTATTCTTTAATTAACATAAAGCTGAAACTCAAAGAAAGGCTTGGGATGAAAAATGATAAAATGAAATAAGCACAATTTTTTTCTCTTTCTTTTTATCTCAGATAAGCTACATAACGCTTTACTTTTAAGTATTCTGATAATAAAACTCCAGAGAAGATAAAAAGTCCAGTATGCTAAATTATTCTTCATAAATATTTAGGTAAATGTAAACTTAATGCTGAGCTTCTTTTAAAATTTTCTTTCTTTTTCAGACTCAGTTCCACAAATATTACAGTCAGCAGTTTCATGCTGTTTGAGACTGTAGTGGAAAATAGTCAACAGTCATTAAAGAAAAGGACTACTGCCTGTTGCTTTTTATGTGTAGTGACCAATATACATAAGCAATTCAATTGATGGAGTGATGATGGGAAAGGGTGGATTAGGGGATCAAGTAAAGCTTTCTATAAAGTAGGCTAAAGGTACTTCCTAATTTCTCTGAGGTGTCATAAGGAAGACTGAAACTCCATCTAACGAGCTAATATGGATTGAAAATCACATGAAAGAAAGTTAATGCTTAATCTCAAAAGTGCCCTGTGCAGCTGGCCCCTGTGATCATACTATCATTGACTGTAATGTACAGCTCTTCATGATGATAGGTGCTACCTGTAGATAGAAGCCTTAAAGGTACAGGCCAGATTGTAAGGTGATTTATTCAGTTCTTGCTTTCATTAAGCTTAGGAAGTTCCATTGCCATTCATACTGCTACTAAGCAAACCAACTAACAGCAACTACACATAAAGCAAAAAGCCTACATTTGGTTCCCACTGAGCTGCACTAACTTTTTACATGACACTTTTATTGTAATTTAAAAGTTTTATGTGTATTCTTCTTGTGAGTGCCAAAGTGGAACTGACTTTCTCAAAGTTTATCAATGAGAAACAGCTTGTTTAGCAAATGGAGCATTCTCTCCTAGATTATTTTAGTGTTGTACTGTGACTTGTGCTATGACATTCTTTAATTCTTATTTCATGCCTAAAATTTAAAATTAGATATGCTCAGGAAGTTGGCAAGAATTTTTCATTTTAAATGTTCTCTGGATTTCCTTCTGATAAGCATAGGAAAGTTGCAGTTGGGACTGCATCTTAAATGGTTGGAGGGCACACTTTCAACATTTGACTGAATTTGCAGCTAGGATAAAGAATGACCCAGAAGTAGTAATGAAAGCCATATTTCAGTAACCTGGGGAAAAGGAACATGTCTGATCACCTCCATTTTTGTTGTAAATAGCAAAAGTAGAACTATAGCTTCCATGTATGGAATAGCTTTTATGTTCCGCAATAAAAATAGGTAGTGCAGAGAACATAAAATAGATGTTTATATCTCTATTTTCAAATAAGGAAAATATTTTTATAATAGCATCTTACAAAGTTCATTTTGTGAATTTATTCTCTGCAAACGACTTTTGGTTGCAGTAGTCAGTAAATGCCACCGAGGTACAAAACGTAGCTTAAATAAATGTAGTTTTTATAAATGTATTTGTTTCTCATTGCATAGGTACTTAAGTGCTAAAATAGGTGGGCAAAACAATGACTTTTGTTCACTGTTACAAAGTACGTCTAGAGAAGTAGTGATTTGTTATTCATGATTCTCATGAAAATGTCAGAATTGATTGAAATACAAATGAAACATTTTGTTAACTTTAAGTATTGGGTTTCCAGTCCATGGCTACAGGAAGAGAAACTTGTAGTAAAATTTTGACTCTACAGATTAAAAACCATTACATTTCCCCTAAAAGCTAATTTTTATCTATGGTATGTTTTGAAAACTGAAGAGATATTAATAGATGGGGAATTACAGAACCATACTCACTAACATTATTATTAATCTTATTCATTCATTACTGAAGTTTAATTTTATTTGACTCCTGACACAACATTTATCCTGGAAATCAAACATCATTGCTGTCTTCATGTGAGAATTGCCTCTAGTAGCCAAGCCTTCACCCATATCTGCTTGGCTCCATCAACACAACCCACAGCTAATTCCACAGAAGTGCTCTATACAGGACTGTACTCCACAAGGGGATTGAAAGTGACAGAGGTTGCTGCCCTACTTCTGGAAGGAGGCATTGCAGCAGCACAGTACTGCATCAGAGCTGATCAGTACTTTTAAAAGATGAGTGTCTATATAGGCTTGAATTCAGTGCCACACTGACATGAGAAAATATATTTTTTTTTGTAATATAGGTGTAGAGAGAACCACAAGTCCTCAGGTGTCGCTGATAATGAACTGGGAGCGTAGGCCCAGCTGTGCCCAATAATTAGGGCCTGCCCCAGCCGGAAATGGGCGGGGCTGAAGGGCAAAATAAAAGACATGCTCCCAGAAGCAGAAGGAGACAAGAGATGAAGGTGCCTGAGGAGAGGGACGGCAAGAGAGCTCCGGAGAAGAGCCGTGTCCCCCAGAGAAAGGCTCGCTGCAACATATAGGTGCATCTTTAAGAGCATCAATGCAGAGCTTTCACGTGCTAGAGTGTTGTCTACAGAGGTATTTGGGAAAAGAGGCTCCAATCACACAGTAGGCTGTCGGAAAAAATTGAGTCATCTGGCCTGGCACACATTTAAGTCAATTGTCTCAGCTCCCATGCCAGAAACATAAGGAAAGACTACTGAGTGCTGCTTGAATTCAGACATAGTGTTGGCTTTTAGGAGTCAGGCCTAATGAAAAGCAGTGAAATTCTGTCTGTGCACAGAGGCAGAACATTAAGCTCCAGAAGCACGTGTTTTCACACTCAGTGGCACGGTCAGTTAATCAGCCACTGCCCACAGCCTCCCTCCCACTCAGCTGCTGCCTTCTGCACTGTGTCAGCACGGCTGTGCACAGGCCACATGGAAAAGCTGAGTGAGATGTTCCCCCCTATCCTTCTACTATTTCCTTTTTGTCTTCAGCCTTCTCTTCTCTGGTGCAGTTTAGTGTGCAGCCTCTCACCTAATCTGAGACAGACACAGAGGCACAGAGACTCATCAGGCAGCACACCAGTTTACCAAGCTAATACCACTCCTTGTGCAGGAGAAAAAAAATCATTCCTTTCATGTGGCTAGCAAATAATTTGATAAATATCTTACCAGAAATGAGTTTATTAAAAGTCAGAAAAAATTGTTAACTCTTACCTTGTGAAATTCCCTCCCACAATGCCGCAGAGGGAAAGAAGTGAATAAACTTCTTGTTTTGGAACAAGAAGCCTCCTTCTGTGCTTCCCAGCTGCTCACAGCAGGGTTTTCTGCTCCTTGAAACTAGTTAGTAATGTCTACTTTTAGAGGCCAGTGGATCAAATCACCTTTTCCTCTCATGGATATGAATGGTTTCTGAGTCAAATTAATTAACTGTCTTTCAAAGCAATTGAAAAGCCTGCAGACCCCTGGTGATCCACAATGCACGGTACGTTTGTCATTGGCTAATCTTGTTTTAATGGACAGAGGTTCTTGCTCTTTATCTCAGTGAAATTATTCATATTGTAAAGTAAGCACTTACAAAGATGTTATCCTGATCGTTATTGTTATGCTTTTTAACAAAATTTTACCTTGCATGGATATTTTTATTTATCCCTTTCAGATTGAGAAATCTAATCTGATTAGACAATGGTATTTCTTTTTCTGTTTGCTTTTCTAAATCTGTTTGCACTAAAAGAATTTAATTTTTTTTTTTTTTGAAATAGCACAAAAATAATCTAACCCCCCAAAAAATTTAAAAGGACGTACGTAACAGACTTACAGAGAACTTCTTTTAAATACATTCTCCTGATAATACATAGAGCTTCCCTTTCTCCTTCATTTACACTGTATGTCACCTCTTGAAACATTCTCTCCAGAGTATTGAATGCTTTTAATGTTTTCATATGGCAATCAATAATTATCAATTATACACTTAGTCATACAGTGCCAAACCCTCTCATTTAATACTTGGTTCATCAATTGTTCATACATACGTTCTGTCAAGCAGCTTAATGATATGATTGAATTGTGTACTATTGATTTTCTATCTCTAGAGTTTATTCAGTGATTTGGAAATACTGGGCCTATACACTGATGTAATTTCCTTGACTTCAATAGAGTCATTATTCTGTTGGTGTAAGGGATTTGATAATCAGATTGCCAAACATCGGCAGTGCAAGACCTTTTTGGTGAGGGTATACTACTGCCCTCTACAGTCTCTTCTCCTAACAAAGTCTTAAAATACCTTCCAGTGTCTTAAAATACAAGGGATTACTCTGTTTGGATATACTCGATTACCTATACAGTAATTATAACAGTAATCTAATTGTAAACTAATCCATATGAGCCTCCACTGGTTAGAAATATATAGGTTAATCATAATAGAAACAGGAATGCCAGAATTCTCTTAAAAGGATGCCAACTTTTAAAAAATCAAAAGAAATCAAAGGCTAGACAGGGGATTGAAAATGTACAGATGCCTGTGGTTGCACATGATATTTGCAGTGGATCTGAGATACACTGGCATAAAATCAGTTCACTGATATGATAAAATTACAATACATTACAATAAAATCAGGTAGGTCAGTTAGACAATAGCAAGACAGCATACAGAAGACCAATGAGAATTTGGAACAGTGAGCACCTCTTGAAGCACTTCTAGTGCTGCTGGAGTATTTTCTTATTTGACTGTTTTGAAAAACTACTTTTCCAAAACAATGCAACGTCTCTTTTCTTCCTGCAACTTCAATTCTATTAAGAAAAGACAAGAGCTGGCAAATACAAACTCAAATAACTGAAAAAGTAATGTAAATACTAAAAACAGCTGAGGAAAAATGTTGAACATTACAGCTATTCAATCGTGTACTGCACACCTGTATTCTAAAAAAAAAAACAGAAAAGAATTTCTTTCTTCGATACTTCTTTATTTCCTGACTTGTCAACTTTCTCCCTTCCTCCTGCCAGGAAGAAAGAAAACCACAGAACCAAGGAAAAAAAAAAAAACCAAACCACAACTAAACAAAAAGAACCACTCTGTCTTTACATAACTGACAACTTCAAGTGACAGCATGTGGAGCAAAGGATATGCATTCAGTCACCTTGGTCTCATAATGGGTTACTTTTAATATTCAAATAAATTCCCACTAATAAATACAAGAATCATAAATGCATCCCAGAAGGAAATCTCATTAAAGCGTATTCATTCCATCCTTCTATGTCCTCTCCAAATGTCAGAGATAAAATCAGCTTTACAGCACTTCTGGAAGATTAACAAGTTTAAATTTTCAAAGCATCTGGGCAAGTAAATCTTAGCAAGAGACTCTTCTGACAAGACCTCCCTCATATTTAAATTATATAAACCAGAACTTAACAAAAACCTCAAGTATTCCTATCCTCATAGTATGATGTAGAAATTAAATCTCTTGCCTAATAAGATGTTAAGGGCTTCAAAAATCAGGACTGCCATATAGGTTTATTTAAAACTGTACATTTGCGAATGAAAGTGGGAGGAGGTCTGTTATTTATGAAACGGACTTAAAGAAGAAATTTCTAGAAAAATATCTATGGATCGTTCATACCAGGGAGACCAATTTAAGGATTAAAGAAAATATTCTGACTTCATAAGCATCTACACAACCAAAACTTTAGGGAAATTGCATCAACAAGCATAATGTCAACAAGGGTGTATCTGAAGGCAGAATTTCTCTATGAGATAAAATTACCCAAATGATGAAATCTTAAAAACTCTGTGTATTCATGCCACATACTCCAGCTCCCCTTTTTTTTT
Organism: Heliangelus exortis; assembly: GCF_036169615.1. Taxonomy (NCBI): domain Eukaryota; kingdom Metazoa; phylum Chordata; class Aves; order Apodiformes; family Trochilidae; genus Heliangelus; species Heliangelus exortis. Next base: position 12,759,679 of record NC_092429.1, on the reverse strand, counting down.
TTTTTTTTTATGAAAGCTTAGCTTTATTTTAACTTCTCTTGATTTGTTTGTACCATATCTGCAAGAGTGATGTATATTATGGGAGATATGGGAGTAGAGGTGGGCTCCCAAACCTTATGAGGTGAATTTTCACCAAGCTATCAGTGAACTGTATAGATTTCTTAAGACAGATGGTTCAAGCAAGTAGTATAATATGGTAGTGTCAACAAGGATTGAAAGGATTTTCACTGACCTTTGGAAACATACTACTGAATCACTGCTTTTCTTTTTCTGTAATCAGCTAATTTATGTCACTAGTATTTTCCAACTAGTGCAGACAGTAAACGTGAAGACCCAGCAAAAAAGGGCATTCCTAAACTACTGTCAGCATTATAAACAGTTAAAGTTATATAATTTGCTTTGAAATACAGTTAATATAATTGCAGTACATATCTAGAAATGAGTCTACTTCAAACTTTCTGCTGAGCCTGCAGCTATTAAGGTTATTCCAAAATGTCTGTGTCTACTTGGGCTTGAAATCAAACTGCAAATCCAACATCTCCTAAGAGTAGCTAGATTCAAAACAAAACAAAACATAAAAAGTTTCCTGATTTGTAGTCCTGAGAAAAAGACAAAAATTGGCTTTTCAGAAAAGTGGTATTATGGTTGTGAAAGGCAATAACTGCCTAAAGATCTGAAGATAGATAGTCCTTATTTTTGTGAAACAGGTCACTGTGACTTTTAAGATTTTAAATTCACTGAAATCAGTTAACAGATACCTTTATTAATCTAAACTCACATGTAAGAAATTTAAATGTAACCATGTAGTTTAGCCAGTTTAACCTTAACTTTGAGTCAGAAAGTGGCCACCTCCAGAGCAGTAAGGCAAGTCTGCTTCACTGTGATAGGAATCCTGTAATAGAGACATGCAGTACTCTGGTATCTCCAAGTCAAGGCTATAATAAACAGCAAAATCTTTTGGTCTCTAGCTGTTCAGTAACAATTTAAAATCAAAGATCTAATCCCATATAATCCCCATGCTATTACTTGATGCCTTGTAGTATAATGTAGAATAATTTAATTCCTTATAGAAACAACGTATCCTGCAGTGAGAAATACAGGAAAACTACATCAATTCCTGCCCCAGTCTTTTACTAAACTTTCTGTCACTTTAAAGAAAAGTTTTATTTAGTTTCATCCCTTGTGCCCCATGTCTAAAATCTCCTACTATAGAGTATCATCTAAATTGCAATTTTCTGAGGTCAGTCTAGTCACTGGTTATACATAATTATGTGCCAACAGAACCTGTATCATGTTAAAATAGGGGAACAAACTGTGGCAAAGTTATAGAACTCATAGAAATTTTAACTGAAATGTAATCTGATGTCATATTTCCTAAATTATTTACAGCAAACTTCCATGTATGTCCACTGAAATGCGTGTTAATATCTTTCCTTGCTTCTGAAGTATTGCAAGCATGAAATTTGCTTCTAATCAAGCTTGCTGGATGATTATATACAAAAGCTCTGATTCCTGTGCTTAAGATAAACCTTCTGATGAGGTTTTCCACTAGACAGTGAGGAATAGGCAGTGACAAAACCTTGAAGATGAAACCTGGGAGACTGATCTTTAATCTCAGCTGACTTTTTGTGGGAAGCTCTAAGAATGTTTTTGACATACTGTTACAACACTACCATATATATTTGATAATACAGCAATCTTCATGCTATTACTATTGTTAAAACTATTATCAAAATATAAATTACAGAAAGATTCTGAAAACTGCTGCCCAGGACTAGACCTTCAAATAATTCTACAAACATGAACATTTGGCATTGAGAGATGTTGAATAAGAGAATATTATGGAATTCGCTGTGTTGGCTTCTTAGGAAGAAATTTAAATGAAGACTTAATGGACATCTAACAGGTTTGGTTAATATTACTGTATTACTTCTGACAGAATGGAATGGCTTTCCTAGGAGATTAGTCATGACAGCCTGTTCATTTTGTATTTGCTGTCTCAGATAATCTAGTAACCATAATCACATCTATGCTTCCATGTTTCAGCCTCCAGTCATAATTCTTTTATGTCAGAACTTTTAATTTCAGGTCCTTTGGTGTCACTGACGTACCATGGTGAAAACAAGTTTTTTGTTGCTGTTTTAAGACAGAATGACCATTTGATTCAATTAAATAGTTTTACTTTCTTTCCTTTGAAATACAATAGCTTTATTTAGATAAAAGAACACTTTATGACTTTTCTGTGAATTAATATCTAATCAACATAGAGCAATGAGTTATAAATTAGGTTTTATGTAGGTGTCTCTCTAATACCAGTGAAGGAACCATATTTTCCTTGGATTTCTCATTTGAAATGTAACCCACAGTACTAGGAAAGCTCTGAGCAAAATATAACATAATAATATAATTACAGCTATTTTCAATAAGTCAGCACTTCTTTTAGTTTTTGTTTCCCTTCTGAACAAAAGCAATGTAGGCAATTATTTTAAATTAGGTTACTTGAGAATATTATTTGTGTAACAGAAATAGGTTTTTTTATTGTAATTAAGCTTAATGGATCTTGCTCTGGAGATGAACAGAATCAGTCTTGAAAATACTAGGTATTTCCAACTGCAGGTATGTTTAGAGGGCAAATGGCTACATTAATTAAGTCTGCTAGTGAAGTGGTAAAGATATGAGAAGGCAACAGTTCCTTATAGCTTTTTACCTATATTTAAAATTCAGTTAAAAACTCCCAAATCTCCTGCCTTTACCAAAACTACTTTTAGAAAACCTCTGATTGACTTGTATGGATTGTCTAATACTTGGTTTCTGAAGGGAACAAGTTTATACAGTTTAAGTACAACTCTCTAAAAATGTTTTTTGATAAAGACTTGCCTATAAATGTTTCAGAATTGAAGTTTATTTTTTTAGTCTTCCAATTTCATTCAAACATTTTGCTTTTTAATTTTTTTTTTTCTTTTGCTATGGACAAATGTTTTGACATAACAAATGCTGGTGTATCAAAGAAATTTGACTGAAAAATTGTCACAATTATAAGGAATAATTAGTTCCCAATAGATGGCGAGTCAGAGAAAGCTGTACAAGAAAATCTGTGTTAAGAGGATCTGGGCGTTTTCTACACAGCAGTGATAAACAGAGAAATTCTACCACAATCCATGAACTGGACACAAGAAACATGATTCCCTTTACAGAAGGTATCAGTAAAGATAAGAGAGCAGGAGTAGGACTTAAAGATAAGGAACTAGGGACCAGATTTAACAACTTACTATTTTTGCTGCCATACTTCTGATATCTGATGATCTTCTTTAAACTCTCCTTTTACTGAGCCTTCCACTTTGCACATTGCTTCACTCTAAGCAAAAATAAATATAAATAACGTAACCAGAAAAACCCTCTCAAACCAATAAATTAAACAAACTCAGGTTTTAAAAATTCCTTTTATCTGAAAATAATCTTATAGTTGGAATGGCTCATGGCTCTTTATTGTTTGCATATGGTGGTGCTAATATAAGTAATACAAAGTAAATGAAGTTCAGAGAGAAAGAAATATTCAGAAAAGAGAAAAAAAAAAAAAAGAGGACAAGCAGAAAGAACAGAGTTTGAAATGGTTAGAAGGGAAGGCATTCACTCAGCTAAATCTTGTATGAGTCTTGATGTGAGACTCTAGAAGCTGGGCAGGATGCTAAAGAAAAGGAAGAGAGAAGGAAACCATAAAAATACATCCAAGGAAAAAGCAGAGAAGTTTAAACTGGTAAAGGTGGTTGGGGCTCAGAAAGAAAGTGAAGTATTAAAGTGTGTTTCTGGCAATGTTCTTTGCGCATTTTGCAGAAAGCATGGGGATATGATATAGAAAACAAACAAACAAAATGACAGCGACTTACAGGAGAAAAGCCAAAGTTCTGTACCGGATATAACCAATGTCACTGATTAATCTAAATAACATGTAAACTTCCCCCTGTCTGAGCACAGAAAATGCATAGAAAATTTTGACATGAAGGCAACTTTAGAGTTAGGGTAAACTTTAAAGAATTATTTTTAGAAAGTACATTGAGAGCTACTGCAGAAAATGCTTTTCTTGTTGCTAAGCATTATTTTGCTTCTGTGGATAGGTATACTCTTCTTTCACCAAAGCTAAATCTTCAGTATGACAATCAGTACTATCTGCAGAGAAATGAAGATACTCATTCTAAGTGATCAGGTTCACAAACCAGACATATGGGGACATTATCATGGACCATTTAGACATACCATATTATTCAGGATGGACCTGTATTCTATTTAGGATGGTATCCACATTGTGTAGTTAAAGGTAACAAGTGTTTATACACACTCTATACTGGCCGTGTATATCTGCCTCTAGACAGCCCCTCCCAGGACCTCCATTCAGCACAGTTACTATTAATCAAGTTGTCACTAACTGGTATCATGACACTGATGAAGGATCTTGCAGAATACTTCAGTAACACTTGCGAGGGGCATAATTTTTCTTATTCTGATCTAACTCTATTGATCCTCTCCTGAGAGGAACAGCATCCCTTGCAGCTTTATGGGACCATTCAAACAATCTAAGAATGATTTATATTACTCTTAAGGAAAAAGACATCAGACATCACATGCTGAGATTTTCTCTAAGATTTCAAGCTGTCAAAATACTAAACAAAAGTCAGGATATTCCTGAGTAATGGAAAGCACTGCAAAACTTCACAGTACTATTGAGCTCCTTGTTATAATTGGGTGATGCTTCCACTTAACATGCAATTTATTTTATTCAATATTGATAAGATTTAACGGATGATGTATTTGATTCAAGGCTTTGATACAAATGTAGACTCTTAATTAACAAGAGATATATTTGATGCAGTGAATAATGCATCTGATTTAATAGAGGATGCACTGTATCTGCAGCTGAAGCTGATTGGTCTTTTTAGTGAAAGATTAATTTATTTCAGAAGATGATGTATCACTTTCAATATGAACAAAATCAAATTTATAATACCTTTTTTTTTTTTTTTTTTTCAGTGTGAAAAGTAGCACGAGGAACAAGTTTGCCCTCAAGTGGACTTCAAAGGCAGATCATACCTTGAAGGCACAAGGCAGGTTAAGTTGGTTAATTCATTAATGTTGTGATGGGGGTGGAAACAAGTTCTACTAGGCCATTGCCTTCTCAATCAACCTTGGCTTTATTTCTAAGTAAAACTATATCAAGGTTATTTAATTAGAGATCCAAAAAACTGTAATAATCTTTATATTAACAACAATTGACAACAATACCGGAAAGATTCAAGGCTCAAAAGCTATTTGAAATTGAGACACTAATAAAGTAATAGAGAAAGAAAAAAAAAATTGGCAGATTTGACAGTATTTGCTTTTATTTATTAATTCATCTCATCAACAATAATGCTGTTATATCTTGTAAAGTGGCAGAACTGTTACCTATTTGATAAATCATCAGGAAGTATCCATGAGAGAGCTACAGTTTAGATCACCCGAGTTTTCACTTCCTGTGTATAGACAACTATCCAGGTTTATCACACAGAAAATACAGAAGGACTGCATGGAGTAAATATTCCATTCCTGCTTTCTGTAATACAAAACCTCTGTGTTCACTTATTATTCTATTAAGCCTTTATTTTTCTGTTCACAGCTCCATAAATTTGATACTCTATGCTTTTAATCTAATTTGTTGACAACTGTAAATGACCCAGGTTCAAGACAACGCCAGATAATTTTTAAAATTACATATTTAGAACAAAAAAAAATATTAGAAAATGCATATATAACCCAATTATTATATAATGGATGTCATACTAGTACATAATATCCCTAGTAATTTAATTATAAACATCTGACTGGTATTTAAAAAGGAAAATGATTGTTTAAGCACTATGCAGTTAAAGAATACTAAACTTTCTGGTATACTCTTCATTCAAAATGTTGCACCAAAAATAAGACCAAGGGAGATTCACCAGCATTCAAAAACTATTCTGAAGTAAGTGGATTTTATATTTCTGAACATAGGATGGATCTTAGTTCTGTCTTGTAGGTGTGCATTGTTTAGTGTTGCCCAAAATTACAGTCTAGAAATGAAACAAGAAAAAATATTTTTATTTTTACTTTTGGTGTTTCACACAAAAGTAATACCTTCACAGCACCAAGAATAGAACTGGTAAAAGATTATGATACTTTAAAAAAATATAACTTAATTTTAAAACTAAAAGTTTTATCATTAATAATAGTTTTCCCACAACATAAACTAAGTAAATATATTTTAACAATCCGTAGAAAACAAAGGATCGTGTGCAAAGCTGGAAAATATTTACAGGTTGTAGTTTTTGAAATCTATTTCTGCAACTCCAAGTCTTGCTATGTGAGAAAGTAATTGAAAAACAATTACAAGACTGAATCATTCTGGCCCACATAAAATCTCAACAGGTTACTTCAGATCATAAGAAATTGTGAGCTATCCATAATTTAGCTATAGGTTCAAACCATTATGCCCCCCTTTTCAGCTATGAAAAACAATAACAGCAAAGTTTTAAGCATAAGAATATTATGCAAAGGCAAATATGTATTATCTGTGCCATACGTGGTAAATAGTTTGAAGTATTAAAACGTTAGAGTTAAGCATGTATTCTTCCCTTTCCCAGCTCCCGCTGGCACAATGCCACTGTAGGATTAAAAATGAGAAAAGATAAGCATAGTATTACCCACTTTCTACCATATGAGATACAAAATAGGAATAAAGTAAATAGAGGTACAAATGTTTCCATGGAGTGTAAATGTGTTCTCTTGATGTGGCTCTGGAGGAAGAATATGCAAGTCTTTATAAGATTGCAGAGGGTGTAGCACACTTTTATTTATCTGTGTGTACCACCTACATAACTGCTTTTCTTGTCATACTAAATTACAATGTTTTAGTTTGGTGATGGATCAGAAAACCATGTTGAGATTTAAAGCAAGTTTTTCATATTATCTTGTTGGTATAAGTGGTCCAACTAGTAGAGAGCTGCCAGAATTCCTAATTTTAAGACATTATTTAAGGTGGTAATCAATCAGAATTTGACAAACACATGAAAGTATTTTTCCTGAACAAAAGGTGAGGACAGATAAGCTCTTAAGGGCTACAGAGAATGCCCACATGCCATAGGATGTGTTCAGAGGTTCCTTAATAGGTGATCTCTTGCCTTGATTCGGGACCACATCCTTCTCCTAACCATGGAAGAAAATATTTCTTGATCCAAAAGTGGTACCTTGTGGCCTTTACTTCTAAATAAGTTTGATAGTATGGCTTACTTTTGAACAAGATGAGTCATGATAATGGAAGATAATGTAGTTGTTGTCTATAACAGTGGAAGTATTTGATTTTGCCATAAACCATGTAAGCAAAGGTAGGCTATAGTCAACAAATCAAAACAAATAAATTGGAGTCCTATTCAGTGCTGATGAATATTTGAAAGACAGGACTGCATATCTAAAGCAACTAGAGAGCAGGGGGCAGAGAAACGTGGAAGAAGACAAACTAAAACTAAAACTAAAAAATGCATTGCTGTAACATGTAGGTCTAACATAACAGTATATGCCCTGGGGTGTCACACTTGACAACACTTGGGAGAATCAGACCTGTTGAGAAAAATGGTGAAGAACTGGCACTGGTGGAGTTCTGGCATATCCTGTATCCATGCTGTCTGTTAAGAACTGATTAAAAAGTTCAAAAATTCCTAGATGTTTCCCTCCAAAACAGGCACGTAGTTGACTAACTTCAAAAGGAAATCCAGTAATCATGGCTTGGCTTCAAGATGAAGATTTCAGAAGGGCTCTCCCCACGCTTGCTGCAAGTGCGCTGATGGCTGAAAAGGCCAAGGTGGGAGAGGCAGTGTGGCTGCAAAAGGCACAGCAGAGTCTCCTGTGAGGGGACAGCTAAGGCACGGTGCTTTCTCTGCTGTCTTTTGTCCTCAAGACTGATTCTACCTGTGTTCTCAAAGGAGGCAGCAGCATTATGGACGATGTGTCTCCATGTCTCCCAATAGGAGGCCAGAGTGGACCACTGATGGCAGTCAGTATGGCCAAAGCTGAGGGATTGTTTCAGGGAATCCTTGTATCTCCTCTCTGGGGCTCCTCTGTTGTGGTAGCTGGTAGCAAGTTCACCACAGAGCACAATCTTAGGGAGGTGGTGATCCTCCATCCTGGAGATGTGCCCTGCCCAGCACAGCTGTGTCCTAAGTATCATGGCCTCAATACTGGTGACCCCTGTCTGTTCAAGGACAGGAATATTGGTCACTCAGTCAGTCCTGTGGATATTTAGGATTGTACGGAGGCAGCACTGATGGAAGCGTTCCAGGAGATGCAGGTGGTGGTGATAGATGACCCATGATTCAGACCCATATAAAAGAGAAGACAGTAAAATGGCTCTGTAGACACTTCTTTCTAGAAAGAAGTTTCTTCTAGACAATCTTTGTACTTTTTGTCCTCATGTGTTTATTGGTCCAGACTCTTCTATGAAGTCTTCTGAATGCTCTGGATGCCCTTGATAATCTGTTGTCTATCTCTTTGTCGATCTTTGCATCCAAGGAAATAATACTTCTCAGATAGCTGAACTGCTGGACTGACTTTAGGTCTGATTCACCTATGGTGATGTGGGGTTGATGGAAGTCTTCCTGTGGTGCAGGCTGGTAGAGAACTTCTGTCTTCTTCAAGCTGACTTCCAGCCCAAAAAGTGTGCAGCCTCTGCAAAGCAGGATGTTGTGTGCTGCAGAGCTGCTTCTGTGTGGGCAATGAGGGCGGCATCATCAGCAAAAAACAACTCTGGGACCTGGTGATTTAGGGTCTTGGTGTGGGTCTTCAGTCACCTTGGGCTGCATAGGTTCCCATCAGTACCATATTGGATGTAAATGCCATTTTCTTCATCGAGGTCTGCCGTGGCCCTTTGGAGCATTGTGCTGAAGAAGATTGTGAATAGAGTGAGTGTGAGAATGCCTCCTTGTTTCACACCATTGATTATTGGGAAGAATTCAGAGAGTGCATCGCCATATCTGACTTGGCCCTGCTGATCCTTATGTAGCAGGATGACCATTTTGAGGAACTTGGGGGGCATCCTAATCATTCCAAGATCTGTCACAGGCCTTTTCAGCTTACAGTGTCAAAAGCTTTAGTGAGGTTGATGAATGTCACATAGAGTCCTTTGTTCTGTTCCCTACACTTGCAGTTGTCTGAGAACAAATACCATGTCTGTGGTACTCCTGTTGGCTCTGAAACCACACTGGCTTTTAGGTAGAAGTTCCTCTGCAATATGCAGGTACTAATCTGTTCAAAAGTATTCTTGCAAGGATTTTTCCAGCAATGGAGGTCAGAGTTATACCTTGGTAGTTGGAGCAGTTTGACTGTTCTCCTTTCTCCTTGTACAGGGTGATGATGACTGCAACACGGAGATCTGGTGGTAGTTCTCCTTGTTCCCAACAACTCACAAGGAGCTCGTGAAGTTTAGCATGGAGTGCTTGGCCTCCGTGCTTCCACACTTGAGTAAGGAATTAGTGTAAAATGGATTATTATCTGCAATACAGATTATTACTAGTAGGGGTACTAGTTACATGAACTAGGACCTAGGTTCACTGTGGGGACCAGCACAAAACAGCAGTGTAGAAATACTGATAAAACTGTTAGATTCAGCAAAACAGATGTGGGATGTAGTAAGAGATGGACAGGGTCAACAAGTAGAATGAACAGTGTGATAGGAGCTAATTTTGCCCTTCCTGACTTGTAGCAGAAAGGAAAGTGAGAAACATGAGGTAAAGGAAAAATAATAATATGGACTAATAAGGAGAAAAGTCACCATGAAGGGAACTAAGAAGAGAGGAAAACCACCACTTTGTGTAATACCTATCAGTATGCTTTTTTTTTTTTTTTTTTTTTTTTTTTTACCTTGATTGAGTTGAAAGAGATAATATATAAAATCTTTAAAACATAATTTATTATTCTTTTTTTATTTTAAAAATTTATAACTTTTAGTTAAATAACATTTTGACTGAAGAATGTTTTCAGAGGATGAGATTAATTTATTTGAGGGAAAGAAGTATTAGTTTTTCCTTTTAAAAACATTTTCAAAAAATCAAAATGAAAGCAACATTGTTTTTAAAGATATAATTTTACAGTCTAGAACTACTCCAACAGATGGAAACTAATTTTATGTGCAGTGACCAGAAGAATCATGTTCATCTTTTTTCAGACAATAATGTTTAAGAGAATTTCATAGTCACCTTCTAGGCAAAAAGAAAACACTCAAATCCCCAAAACAAATAAACAAAGCATGTTGAAAAAAAAACAACAACAAAAAACAAACAAACAAAAAACCCCAAATCAAACAACAAAACCAAGACAACTAAATTGAAAAAACCCAAACTACCAACAAAAATAAAAATGTATGACACTTTTTCTGAGGGAGGATGAGATTTTAAGAAATGTGCATACCCATAAAAAATGAAGATGATGACTTTAAGTCCAAAATCACAGGAAAAGGAAAAAGGAGCAAGGAACTTTGGAAAGAAAAGAGCACCACTTGTGGAAACAGGAAAGAAAGAAGCTCCTTTTTTACCACAAAAGATAAGAGGTGTGGCAAGGAAAGCTAGCTGTAAAAGACTACAAGTGCCTTTACTGTTTTTCAAACCTTTATACTTCTTCTGCTAAGAACTAAGAAGTGCTGGAATTTCTGAAGGGTAACTGATTTCTGTGTCAGGTGTTTTTTGAGGAGGAAAATAAAAAACGGCTTCAGGTCAGAGCTTTGAAAAAGGTATCTTTAAGTTACTGGGGTATCTCGTGGAGTCATTTGTGATGTTGAAGACAGAGGTCAGCTGCAGAATGAGGTCCTACCTTCCTGAAGGTGTAAAAAACCTAAAAAGACTATATATCAAGCTGTAGCAGAAAGGATGCAGTCAAAGGTCTTGAATGCAGCCTACTGACCTCCAGCAAAACTTATCAGGTCCGGGGTATGTTGTTCTGGAACTGCAGAATAGCAGCAGCCCCATTAGTATCCAGCAGTGAAAGTTCTACATGTTTATTGTGACTTCCTCAGTTTTATGTGCTTTGCTTTAATTTGGGGTTTTTTTGTTGTTTTTCTTAACTGTTAACTCAAACTATAAACTAAAACCAAAACTACAAACACCCCAGACTCTCATTCCTCTAAATCTTCTTTTATTAAGATTTTTTTCTTCCTAAAAAAACAGTCAAGGTTTCTACTATGTTCATATTCAAGATGGATATACACCTTCCCAGCATTAATTTTCAAATTAATATATTATTATCTGGTAAGTACAATAAGGAGTTAAAAAATCCTAATTAAATTAATGACACAGATGAAAGAATTAAAACACACAGAGCCATAATGGCATAAAATATAATTGCAGAACAAATTAAATAGTTTTTCTGGGAACCTATATATGCTCTATGCAGTAAAATTCTGATTTTCTGATTTTTGTTCAGTGTAAACTGAAAATAAACCACCTCACCATGTGGAAATACCAAAATAATGCAATGCTATTCTCACTGAAAATCAGATAATAAAATTGCCTGTGACATGAAAACACAGGCAATTAGGAAAAGTTGATAAAAAAGAGATTTGTGGGTAATGGTACAACATATGACACTGTGTCTTCAAAGAAGTCATCAGCAGAGGCTCTCAGGCATATGGGAATCCTGTTTTATAGAACAGGATCGAAGTTAGGTGAGGTGAAGTTTTTATTATTGTTTGTTTTGTGGTTTTTGTTGGTTTTTGTTTGGTTGTGGTTTTTTTAACAGGATTATTAAGGGGCATAAAAGAGCCTAAACTGTTAGAAAATAGAAAAAAAAAAACACCTTTTTAAATCTATAAAGTAATAATACTGGTGGAGGAGAAATAGAGTGAAAAAGATGGCCAAGACAACCTGATATGAAACAGGAAGGAAGAATAAGGTTTACTTTAATTAATGTCATGCTTTAAGATAAAGGTTAAGCAATGTCACTAGGGAGTAGAAGTCCATAACTGTTGAATGGAAATGTTAGAAAAACTGGTTTAGTATCATTTTCATGGAGTTCAGTTTTTACACTTTCTTCTGACCTCAGGTATCTCCACCTGCCTCCAAAGTGAAATAAGAAAAGTTGACACTTTCTTCTTAATTTAGTAATTCTTTTATTACATCTACTTCTCCAGCAATACAGGGAGATTAATTTCTATAGTTCATTGTGATTTCTTGGCAACCCAGCAAAGCTGAACCCCCTCTGTAATCTTCTTTTGTATTGGGTGAATAAATGAATTATTGCAACTAATAATGAATATCAGAAATTACAGCAGAGTGGGATAACCTGGCAGTAACAAACATGCTAATGAAGAGCAGAATGCTCTGTGAAGAGTACTGTGAAGAGTAAAGGTCCCTGATAGAAATTATTTGCTCTTGAAACTACTGAGTTTATTGAAAATGACCTGAATCAAATCCTCTCACAGCAGAGCTAAATACTGCAGATCATTAATAATTCTAATTATGTAGTGGAAAGAAAGAGAATTTTATCTTAAAACAAAACAACAACATCCCTCTTCAAAAATGTATTTTTAAGCAGTCTCTTCTGTGGATTAGGCCATGTGAGATAAAAACAGGCAGGAAGACAGACTTTCTAATTGGAATTCATTACTTCAAATAGAACGATTCATCAACTCAAGTTGGATATCCACATCAATATAAAAGGATACCAAAGGATTAGCAGATTTCAAAAAGCCTCATGAGTATCACTATTTTATTTATGTCAGTGTGGAATAAACACTAAACTTTTCTTTCCAAGACACAATTCTTTGCCTCAACTGTGATTCATACCACCAGATCTAATTATCTTTCCACAATATATGGATCAGGGATTATTCATCTGGATGTAACTGATTTAAACAGTAGATCAATTCAGATTATCACTAGTTTACAGATTTCTATAAAGTATCACTAGGCATCCTCTTTGTTTCTCTGTAAAATTCTGTTCAATGCCTCTACCACAGAGAATTACTAGCTATTTTATTTAAAAAAATAAATAATAGACTACATGAATTTAAACAAAAGAACCATACTAAGAAGCACCTCTTTATTTAATTACTCACTCAAAGTCAATCAATTTACTCCATTTAAGTATTTACTTATTCCCACATATGCATATGCTCACCATCATATCATAGTGAAGTTTTGAACCACTAAGCTGAGGAGTTCAGGAAGCTATTTAAAATAACCTTAGAGAATCAGAACAGTTTTGCAAAAATCTGCTTAGATTTTTCCTTTTAAAAACAGGGGAATAATGTTAAATACTACTGTACATGCAGTAATTCACTTTCAGACACATTCTTATGATCTGAATCCGGTGACTTATTACACTGCAGCCCTTACTGAAACAATGAAAAAATTCGAGGTGGGGAAGGGAGAGGAAGAGATATATAATCCCTTAAAAAGAATCAAGTGGCAATGCCTACAGGGTCTGAAAATGTAGGCACATTTTGGGTTTCACTCTGGCAAAATCAGTTAAAACATTTAATATGAAAATAATATCTCTCCCAAATTCCACTGTTTTCAGCACAAATGCTTTCATCTCCCACATACTGCAGATTGGACATATTTGAAATTTTAATCAAGATAAAAAATGAAGTAACAATTTGTTGTTAGAATGTTTTTTTCATAGGAGCCACCTCGAATATTGTACTCCAGTCAGAATAAATCTTAAAGATGTGACTTTTTTCCATACTTTCTGACATATTCCAGGCTATCCTATTATATTTTTTTAAAATATTCTTTAACTTCTCGATGCTAGATAACTTTAAGGATCTAAAATACTCAATTCTAAGATTATTATTAGAGAAAATTAGAGAAATTAGAGAAAATTAAAATAGTGCACTTCAGCTTAGAAGAAAAAAGACAAAACTGCCCTCCTTTTAATATTGTAAGAATCTTTTCCTGTCTTCCACATGCAACTCCAATATTTCATTTGGTTTACAGCTTGTGGTGTGAGAAATAGTACAATAAGTCAAGTTCTGTCACTGTTTAATAATGCTAAAGTAGCCCAAAGAGACTTCAGTCTTTCAGGTACTAGCATGTGATCAGTATTACAATGAATTTAATCTCAGAAACATGCATTTAATTATAAATTATTTAGTAATCTTAATCTTATTTAAAATTCTAATGTTTATTATCCTGCTACCTACAGTTATTTTTAATAAAAATAGGAAATTAAATGACTTAAAATTATAACAACGTTTTTCTTAGAAAAGAAATGAGAGATTATACAAGAAAGGACATTTCATTGTTAATGATTTCATAGCTAGAAAGGATAAAGCTATGTTCTTCTTCTATTAGCTTTTCTTATTCAATTTCCCAAAACCTTGTTCTACACTAGTGACCTGAACTATGAAAGGTTATTTACAATAGAATTATCAATACTCAGAACTCAGTGAATGGCAAAGTCTTATGATCTAATGGTATATTTTGTATGGTATTTTGAACTGGATGATGTAGAATTTCCAAACACAAAGCTCTAAGCTGAAGTTAAGACTTTGATTTATATCAGCAGAAAAATTATAAAGAATTCTACAGTTTAAAGACAGGACCAGACTTCTACTTCCATCTCTCTTCCTGATTTCCTGCACAATCTTAGAGAAACCCACTGAATTGTAAATTTTTTTTTTTTTTTTTTTTTTTTTAAGGAGAATCAATATAACTTAATAAAAAGGCACCAATCTAAGTTTCTCCATTATTTTCATGCTCTGTAGTCATGGGTATTCTAACAGAAATTCGTGGGATTCTGATTTTTCTGCCATTGTTCTAGGTGAATAATTGTGGCAACTTATTTGATCAATTTCCATTTTAAAGCTCATTTCACATTTAAAAGAATTAGATGTTTATGCCTTGGGTTGTGATTCTGTTTTCAAAGTGCTGGGCATCCATTCCTCATTTGGAATTATTTGTGGATATATGAAAATATGCCAGGCCAGGATCTGATGTCTCCTCCCAGCCTGGACAATATCTTGTTTCTGCATCACCGTATCTTTGAGATATCTTTGAGTTGTTGTTTAACTGGGGCAGCACAGTAACATTATCCAGTTACATTATCCAGTAACTTCCCAGCTGTGAGGAATGAGGTTAGGTTGTTTAGAATTGCCACAGCAAAGACATGATCACACAACAGTCATAAACAGACTGGTGTTGGACAAAGGCAGCAAATTATTAAAAATATTCATAACTACAGATTATTCAGGTAAATACAAAGGCAAATAGCCACCTATAAAAGCCTAAATTTTGTGACAGAATCAGCAATGATACCTGATCAACTGCAGGTTGTTCTTCACAAAGAGTTGAGAATTCTTACATAAAGACAAAGTGAGTCTCATGGCACAGTAAGATGAGAGATCTTCTCTTATTTGCTGTTGGGTCATGAATAAATCATATTTCCTTCTGCTCTTTGAGAAGATTCAATAGACTGACCAGGTCAGAGGCTAGAAAGTATCAGAGGTGCTTCATGATAAAATAAGTTTTTTCTTACACAG
This sequence comes from Heliangelus exortis, assembly GCF_036169615.1. NCBI lineage: Eukaryota > Metazoa > Chordata > Aves > Apodiformes > Trochilidae > Heliangelus > Heliangelus exortis. Next base: position 12,744,147 of record NC_092429.1, on the reverse strand, counting down.
CTAAGAAAAATTATTTCCCAGTGATTCACATGAAGTTCCTAAGATGCTTCTCATGTTCTCAGTATGGAGAAGAGGTCTCTCATTTATTTCAATTAATCTCTATTCTACAGAGAAAGAGAGAGTTATATCTATTTAAGATCACATCATTTCATGAAGATGGCAGAAGAATGAACATGTTTTATGGCCAAGTTTATCATCTATGACTTTGACAATTATGTTCTTTAAATTTTAGGTTCACAGTGTAAGTCTGTACTATAGTAATAAATTATTCATTTCAGGCATGTGTAGGTAAGCATGAAAGCTTCATATCCATTCCTGAAAATCACCCAATGAGAGATGAGCAAAGCATCATTTTGTCAAGTTCCAGAGTGCAGTACTTGTTCTCAGAATTTCCTGAAATAATTACTCATTTGAAAATGAATCCTTATTATGCATGATAGCAAGAAATAGCAATCGACAGCAAAGAATAGAGGTCGTCACTCTCCCCTTATGCTATCATTATTGTTTGGCAGGTATGTACAACTGCTGGGCCAGACAATGTTTTGAAAGGGTTTTAATTCCAGCACACTATCATTTCTCAGTATGACAGGTTTGTATCAATTATAAATGAAAGGAAATAAAAAATATCTTTAACTTACCCTAGGTTAAGAGTATCTTCAATAGTTTCAGTGATTATGGATAAATCACTGAAAAGATTTTCATGGTGTATTGATATGGAAACATTTGAATAAAAATAACTAATAATAATAATAATAATAATAATTTTTTTTCTCATAAGCTCCAATATGTCATAAATCCAAATACATCTTCCAAACAAAGTCTGCTAGCTTTGTTTCAGGCTAAGATTAATATTTTCTCCTCATTGTCTTACAGCAAGCTCTATCGTGCCTTTATGTTCCTTCATACATAAAAAGATCCCCAAGTACTCCACAGACATCTTATACTTTAAGACCCAGAAGCTCCTTCTGAACAGAGGAAAGGATTCCTACTTGACTGGCAGCATTGGGTATTATTTCCCACTCTCTGAATTTTAATGTGACTATGTCCAGGTGGAACGACAAGTCTTGGTGTTACAAAGTCTGATAATTGACAAGTGTGGATAATGTTTCCTTGATCTGATGAATAAAAAATGGAAGGGTTTTATTTTAAAGAAAAAAAGTGATTTTAGTATAACCGTAATCAAGACTCAATTATATGCTTCCATTGAGGCTAACCAAGAGAAGCCAGTACAAAAAAACACACTTTACATAAATTTCATCACATCTGTGTGGATGTGCAAATTTTGAATAAAAAAATCCACCTTGAATTTAACTGCAGATATTTCTGCTCATGCTTAGAAATACCACTAACTAAAGGATTTATATGGTTTTAATGTTTACATTATTTACACCATTTATAAAATAAATAGCTGATAAAACATTAATGGCTGCTATAAAAATTACCTGCCTGCCCCGAAATAAATATTATTAGCATCTCCAGTTATTCTTTACTGCTGCTAATGATAGTTCAAATTGATAGTGAACTGTGTTCACAGTATAAGCATGTATATTCAGATGTGAGGCATTTACAATTTTTCCCCACATGAATTTACTCATTTATGAAAATTTACTCCTATGCATCAGACCAAAGTATTAAAAGAAGGGGGGGGGGGAGAGGGGTTGGTGGGTTGGAATTTACAGATCTATAGAGTACAAACTCTAACCAAAGTCCTGTGAAATGACCACTTATGCCAGACAGCCTGAAGCCAAGTGTAATCTTGGTTACTTCACTTGCCATATTCTCCAAAAGTTGTGCTGGAGGTCTGGGTTCTTGTTCATTTTTCAAAACAGAAGCTGTTCAGTTACTCCTGTGTGCTGCTATTTGCAGCCTAAGGCTACATGAAGCAGACTCCAATCCTCTACATCAGGCAGCATTGGAAAAACAAATCTCCAATATTCTGGATATAATTTCCAAAAGGAGTATTAAATCCTGATCAGTCCAACACAGGAACATTAGCATGTTAGAATTCACTTCTTAGCCCGTGCTGCCTTTCAAAATGAGGCACTAGCACATTTTTCATGAAAGCTGCCTGAAACTGAAAAAACCCCCCTGTGTTTATTTCATTTGGTCTGACATGTTTCTCTTACCATCCAAGTGTGGGGCTGCGGCCTGTGCCAGCTTCCGGGTGCAGGAGCCCAAAAGGCCCAGCAGGGCCCGCAGCCCCCAGCGGGGATGGGAGAGGGGATGGCAGCAGGGATGGGACCGGGGATGGGATGGCAGCCGGACAGGCCCAGGTGTGTGGGGCCCAACGCCCACCATGGCCGCTGAGGGGGCCGCAGAGGGTCTGGCAGCTCAGCCAGGGCTGTGCTCACCTCCCCCACAGGCTCGAGGAGGTTTTTCGGGGAAGGATGGTGCAGACCTACCTGGCTCCTCTGCTGAACAGGGAAGTTGTTACTCATCAACACTGGATACATCTGTGACTGTAAGTGTTTTGGTTTTCTGAGTATTTTTAGTCTGCAGGGTCAATTTCATCCCCGATTGCAATAAAGAGGAGAGAAGTTTACTGTTTGTGGGGCAGCAGTGTGATTTTACTACGCCCTGGATCTCAGGATAGTTTGAGTAACACAGAGGTAGGCTCACGGTTCTGCTGCAGCTTAGCCCTTAAAATCTGTGTGAACACTTGAACAGAAAGCTAAGGAGAAACATATTTTGCTTCAGGTCAGAGGTGGGTTTTGTTGTTGTTGTTGTTTATTTTGTTTTGGTTTTCCTTGTAAGGTCTTATCTTGGTCAAATATTAACTGTAGGATACGGCCAGCAAGATCTTCAGGTTGTTAGCACTCAAAATACGTGTTGGTTTTTTTGTTTTTTTTTTTTCTCCCCTTTGTGTAGTGCAAAAGTGAAATTTTTGTAGGAAGGTTTTTTCTTTCATCTCTAAATATCTGCCATACCAATACTTGAAATCAGAGTACACGAAAGTTACCATGATCCTGAAATCTCATGCAGGTGCTGTTTGAGATCCTCCCACCTCCATTTCCACCCCCTGATGTTGGCTGAGCTCAGGAACCTTGCTGTATCCAGACGGAATTGGCCTGGGATAATTGCCTGAGCTTGGGTCTTGCACTCACTCCCATCAAACCCCTGCTCTCAGCGGGGTGCCTGCAAAGCCTGGCCAGGAAGTCACTGCAGAGCCCCTGCTGTGCTCAGCAGCTTTAACCCTGCATCCGAGGCAGGCACTTCGGTGGCTGTGACAATGCTTTGAGAGTTTCTTTTGAGTCACTCTGAGCTCAGGGATTTTGCACAAAGAGTAATTTCCCGTGAGTAGCTTCAATGACTTTAGTTCTTGTGAAAAGTGGGCGCTGGGCCTCTCTAAATGTGGGTTTGGACTATCAGGAGGCAATGCTTTAAGTACTATTACTTTTATAAGTTATTTGTTCTGCCTGCACTGTTCTAAAGGAGACTGAATTTTGTACCCCTACATGAAAGCACCATTTGTATTTATTTTAAGTAGATCAAAGTCTGCATAAATGCTTTATTTCATCAAGACAGTTGAATTTATTGCTGTAAAAATAGGGTTTTATGGCTACCAAACTGTGTTTTCATTATCTGCCCTACCATGTCATCAGAGGAACAGGCTAATGTTCCTCCTCACATCTTTCATTATTCCAGGCATCTTAGTTAAAATCCAACACAGTAATGAGATTGTTTGTACTTTTCTTTGTACGCTTTGTAATTCTTGATAACTTCTCTTTTACTGGGAATTTTCTGAGATTGTTACTATAGTGAATATTATTTCTGAATACAGAAATCGTAAGTTGATTTCTTCAAGTTTCTGTTTTATCTGTGTTATAAATTAGGGTTGTACGTGTCTGGAAGAACCATCTGAGAAATGAGTACAGTATCTTTGACTGCTTAACTTTATTATCTACACCTTAGTTAAATATCAGTCAATTTCTTTACTTTTGATCAAATTAGGGGGATTATATTACTGGGTTGGCTGGCAGCCTGAAAAAAGAGTAAGGATTAACTGATAATTTAATTGTAAATGTGATGCCACCAAGTACCTGCTATATTCCCTGCACTATTGCAGTGGGGATATTTCCAGTGATGAGTTTTGTTTGTTTCAACATTTGATGGCAGTGTTGAAAGGAGCTCTGAGCTCTTTTATCTGAGCTTTATCAGAAGGTAACAGAATCTGGTCTTCTTTCCACCACTCATGTAGAATTTCAAATTTATATCAAAGGAAAAAGTAATCTGGTAGAAGACTTGCTCTGGTCCCAAGGAGAAGGCAAGCTGGGGCTGGGAGTGGCACAGCACAGGTGAGATGATGCCTGCCTGACAGGACACAGCCCACAGCTGGGCAAGCAGGGCAGAGCTGGTGATGCCAACAAGTCAGGGCAAATGGGGGATTCAAAGGGTCCTGCCAGAAGATGTTGGATAACAATTAAAGAGCTTCTTGATTATGAGTAGTTTTATCTGACTGGTGTCTGTAAAGAAGCCAAATGCCACAGAAGTTTCTTCATTACTTTTTATTCTGGAGATAATTTTTTTGTTTTAATACAGAATATTTCAGTTTGAAGGAGCCTCCAATAATTGTCTAGTCCAACTGCCTGATCACTTCAGGACTGACCAAATGATGGAGAATAAGGTCATTTTCTGAATGCTTCTAAACCACTGACAGGCTTGGGGCATTAACCCTGTCTAGGAAGCCTGTTCTAATGTTTTTCCATCCTCTCTGTAAAGAAATGCATCCTTATAGCTAGTCTGAGTCACCACTGATGCAGCTTTCAGCCAATAATTTATATTAACAAAATTAATATTAATGCAAAATAATATCTCAGCATTTTATTTGTGCAACTTAACTGGCTGGATGGCAGATTTATGCCATAAAATCAATAGCTGCGATACTAACTCAATGCACCTATTGTCTTCTAATGATTTTCTGAAATCATGAATTGGTTTAACTCTGTTATTTTCATGTTTTGTTTTCATTTGTTGGTTTTGATATATTTGTTTTCAACACCATTTGCCAGTGAGGTATAGGCCTCAAGACATAAGATCCTTTGCCTTTGGAAAGTAAAAGCAATGAGAGGGAAGACAAGGTCTCTGGTCTTAGTCCAAACGTGCACACATTGAGAGAAACCACTGACTGATTAGTAGACTTACTGTTTTATAAAGCTTTTATTATTGCAAGGACCATCTTGTATCCTGAGCCAACAGGGTACACTACAATAATACAGGTAGCCTACACTCCAGACTGTTGTGTTAACCTTAAGTTTATTTATTTTGTTATGAAGGGAAAGTCAAATTGTATCCTTGCCCTTAGGGATTTTAGTTCTTTTCCCTTTTCCCTCCCATCTGAAAATTTTGTGGCAAGCAGATTCCACCATCTGCTTTTGCTTATTTTTTCCTAATCAGCCGGGAGATGCTGCAGTGGACTCCAACAGAATAATCAATAAAGGAGGCCTAGATGGTCAGCCATGTGGCATGTGGGCTAAGAGCCAGTTTCTCTCCTTATTAGCACAAATAGTCTTTGGATTTCATATTAATCCCCCCTTGAGAACTGTCTAAATGAACTTGCTTTGGGGAAGAGCTTGTGGGGATACTGATTTTTGCTGAAACTCTTCTCAGGGAAAAATTACTATGAAAAGAATTGTTTTGCAGACTTCTGATCCTGTACAGTCACAGAAGGTATATTTTGTGTCCCAATCAGAACTCCTAGATTAGACAATGTGCATTGGCAATGGCTTGATGTGCATTGAACTTGTAAAAAAACTGAAGCTGATATAAATTACAGTAAACTTTAATACATCAAAATAATTGCCTAATCAATACTAGTTCCTCTGATATCTTTTAAACAGCATTAATCACTATGAACTCATTTGGTATTAATGCAAATGTCGCAAGTGCTTCAATTGGATTTCTGCTGTAACTGAAGATTAATTATTTGACTGGGCATTTGTGCTGGAGTCTTAGCCAGGATGCATGCATATAGAAACAATAAAAATAATGCAGAGTGGAACTATACTTCCATGTAAAAGTTAACCAGTTTTTGCTGTAAAATAACATTATTAATAAAGATGTATTAATTTTGCAAATGAACCTGTAAAACTTATCTTCATGGAAACATACAGCAAATATCTAACTCCATCTCTTGTTACAGTGATGGTACTGCTCTTGAGAATCTATTTCTTTACATTTACAGAACAAACTGCCAGAGAAGCTATTTAATGTAACTGTAAAGACATAACTAATAATGTTATTTAATATTTTACCTATCTTTCATATGCCCTACATAGATTCCTAATAAAATACCAAATACCAAATAAAATTTCCTGCATTTGCCTTACCAGAGGCATGTCAGCAGAATAAAATTTAATTAAAGGAAAAAAAAGAGCTTAATGAATATACAACATCTGGACATGTTAAATAAAATTTTTGAAAATTATCTGAAGACATTTTCAAATTTTAGATGCTCAAATGGCATACATTTTGTGGCTGTGTATGTATACAAAATTTTAAATAAAAGTTGCTTGTGGACAGTCGTACAGTTTCTGTGAATAGGAAACACGATTACAGCTCCAGATATTTAGCAATTGCTATCTAGGAGCTATTTCAATCATAACAGTAATTTCAAATATTTTTTCATGAGCAGAATAATTAAGAAGCTCAAGGTAATATTAAATTCCAGAAAACTCTTTTCAGCTTTGGAGATGTGAACAGTTGAAGTTTGTCTGGAAAACAAAATAGATACTAATGAGGCATAAACACATAAGAATATGAACACGTAAGAAAAAAAGAGAAAAAATGGAATTGAAAATGAGGTAGTTTCTGAGAGCTTGTGTTGCAGTTGTTTCTTCTGAAGTGCTTTTGCTACTTGGATTGCTTCAAACCTTTGGAAAAGATTTTTCCTTATAATGTTATTTGAATAATATATTATCAGACCACATCAAATGCTTTTATAAATACTTTGGGTGTGGGTGTTTCATTTTTGTTGTGTTTTTACCCTATGCGTATTGAGGACAAGAAGTTTTGTGGCAACAAATGTTTTGGAAAATTAGCAATTTTCATGGACTTCTAGAAGATACTCATGGTGATCAAATTCGAGCTTGTAAATGTAAATATTCATCCTGAAAACTTGATTTTTAAGGGTTCCAATCAGAGAACAAACATCCTGCGTAATTCATGTATCTAATCAAGGCTAACCAACACAGCCTGAATTTCAAATGTCAAATGTTTGCAGTAGGCAAACAACACACATAATTCTTCATCTGTGCATATTCAAAGAATCTCTGCATGAATCAAACAAAAGTTACAAAAAGAAGTGGTATTCATCACAGTATTTTCTCAGCTCTTTTGAGAAACATGGACAGATGTAATACCAGGTTTCCGGTGTTTTTTCGATAGATCTATGTCTAATTAACAACTTTTCCTAACACTCGCTAACAATTTCTCATAATGAATATTATCCTTATGGACATAAGTACAAGGCAAGGAAAATCTCTTTTTAAGTTTTCAATCAGATCCTTATTTGGATACTCACGCTTTCCAGGCATCTTCTCAAGCTTACTTTGTTTTTAGTCTGATTAATTGAAATTTTAAGACCCTGGTCTATTTTAGGTTGTTGGGTGTTGGGGGTTTTTTTTGTTTATTTTCAGGTTTTGTGTTTGTTTGGGTTTTTTTTCCTCTTTTCCTTCTCATTTCAGTTTACCTGCCTTAGTTTATCTGCATTATTCCTGTAGTGCTTTTTTTCCATTTACAGGCTAATTCTGATGTCACTCCATATCATTATTATACCACCCCTTAAATCTCTCTATTGGCTCTTGTTGAAACACCCCATTGATTTAAAGATCTTGTTACTTACCAGAGTATGTTCTGACTCTCTGACCTCTTCAAACTCCTTGGTGGTGACTCCAGTTAATTGCGTGATTATCAGATGTTAATGTGCTGGCATTAAAATGAATTAGAATGTAATTGCTCTTGTTCCCAAGAGAGATATGGGACTTAAAATATAACAGTGCATGTTATTTCATGGTTTGCATGAATCAGTGTCATTTCACTGGTGAACTCAGTTTTCCACAGTTCTTGCATTCTATTGTGTGTCCACAATGCAAAATCCTGGAGGAGTTTTGGAACAAGCTGAGCAACATCTGCTTTTGCACCTTAAGTTATTTTTGTCGGTTTCAAATTCTGAATTTTTTACTAGTATGTAATAAATTGATTTCGTAATATGTCATTTGGGTTTTCTCATAGAATCATAGAATTGGCTGGGCTGGAAGGGACCTCAGAGATCATCAAGTCCAACCCTTGATCCACTACCGCTGCAGTTCCCAGCCCATGGCACTGAGTGCCACATCCAGTCTCTTTTTAAATATCTCCAGGGATGGACAATCCACCAGTTCCCTGGGCAGCCCATTCCAATGCTTGATCACCCTCTCAGTAAAGAAATTCTTTCTAATATCTAACCTAAACCTCCCCTGGCACAACTTAAGACCGTGTCCTCTTGTTTTGCTGAGAGTTGCCTGGGAAAAGAGACCAACCCCTTTGGCATTTGTTTACAATAAATAGTAACAAGAATAAACATTATAGACCCCAACAATGAGTCACCAGAAAACTATTTTAGATAATACAAAATTACAAATTCATTTTAAATATGAAACAGTAGTTCAAAATACATTGTTTCAGCAATGTTTCAGATCTTGAGCCATGAATATGAAGATGTGAAGAGAAGAAAAATTATTAATTTATGGGGTATATTATTATTCATTATTATTCATCTGAAGAATTTACCTTTCAGGAATCACAGTGGCAGTGTTCTTATGCAGGGTTAACTTAATGGATTTCAAGCAATTTGCACTGGAGGGTCTGCACACCTAAACTGGAAGCTAAATGGAAAACCAGTTTGTCTGTTAAGATTTATTTGGTTACTCATCACCACATTTTACTGCTCTGAAGTGGTTTCTCAAGAGTGTTTCTTTCAATTGGTGAGAGATTTAGAAATTAAAATGCATATAAGCTGAAAAAATACACAATTGATAAGGAATAGCTCTAGCCCTAATACCAATTTTTCCTTTTGAGATGAAGCTCATAGAATCACAACAGGAGGTTCTATAATAAGGGGCAAAGAATAAAAAAAAGTGAGCAACAGAAAAGAGTTTACTTGCATTACTCTGTTGTATAACGTGTCATTAGAACAGCACTAAAGATGAGGCTCCCAGATCCTGTGGAGTCAGGGTTGAGTGTCCACTTCAGTAGGGGATGCTTTCTTGACTATGGGGCCTAATACAGCTACATGCAGGGCACATTTCTAGAAATATGCAAAGTTAAATGTTTTCAGCACCTAATTTGAAATAGCTACTATCCAGAAAATCTGAGCCCTTAGTTTGTAAAAGTGCTTTGTGGAAATTACAAGAAAATATCATAAATTCTAAACTGTAAAGAGCATGTTTGCTATTACAGATAATGTACATGAAATGCAGAGTGCTAAATTGCTTATGATAATGAAACAATATTCTAGCTGACATTCATTTAGTTACTTTTTTTTTTTTTAATGTTAGAGCAGTTTTTAAATTTGTACTGGAATGCCCAATTGGAAGTCAGGTTTTTGGGTTTTTTTTTTTGCTATATGAACTTTCACAGACACGGCTGACAAGAGAGAATAATAAAAATAGCAGAATGAATGAATCCATTTCATAAAAGAAAAAATTTTGAAAAATCCAATGAAAATGCTTACATCCTTGCAGGAGAAAATGAGTGGTAATCTAATTTCTGGCAAAAAAAAACCAAAAAAAAAGCCCAAACCATTTTTTTGCAGGAGAAAAAGATGGAGCAACAATTGTTTCTTTTCTATATTGGGTCTTAAGGCAAATTGCAGGTCAGATTGGTTAAAATATTTTATTTATATTTTTATTTTTCTTTCTATAAAAATGTGTACAAGATGGGTGGATGACTTTTCAGAGCTTGATGTTACCACATTACAGATTGTTTCTTCTAGGGTGCATGAATTAATAATATTTTTTTCCGGCTTTTTCTGGTTTTATGGCAATTTTTTTGTTTACTTCACAGCCCTTTGCATAATCCTCATCTTCTCCACCTTGCCTGTATTTGTGAGATTTTTTTCTCTCTCCTGCATGTCATTATACACACATGGCTATGAAAGGCTTCCAGATTTTACTTTTCACAAAGTGTGTTATTTATTATTTACAGTCTCCACAGTATAATGGTATGTGTTTATCTTCTCATAACAAATTCTGGGCAACTTACACTGTTCTACTGCTAAAATTTATAGGAGTTCTGAGAAGAATGTGAATGTGGCATATTAGAAGGATCAGAAAACAAGCCCATGAAAACATTTGGTTTTCAGAGAATCCTGACACTCAAAAATACAAGAAAATGGAAAATATGAAGCTGTTTGGTCTGGAGATAAATATAAAGGCATGCAGAGAGCACTGAAGCAATAGATGCTTTACAGAAGGTGAAATGGGCACTAAACTGCTAGTTTTCCCTTCTGGAACAATAGAAGGGAATTTCCAGAAAAACAGCAATGTAGCAAATTCAAAACAGAACAGTTTTTAGGCAAACTAAATTATTACTTTGATACAAAATTCTGAAACAGTAAATAAAACTGATGTTTAGGCAATGAAGAAATGCCCTTTTGTAGAAAGGGTATGAAGTTTATAGAGACTCAGATCTCAAATGCTTCAACTCTTTTCCACTGTAAAATTAAACTTGAAGTAGGGACATAAATTTTGCATTTTTCCTGTTTCATCAAATCCAAATTAACTTCTCTCTTAGAAAAATACAAGAATGTGGCAACCCAGGAGAATTTTGCAGATGTCTTGAAAGAATGAACTATTTCTGATTTGGTTCAATTTTGTTTATTGTCAGAGGTCTTGGGATCCTTGCAGAGTTCTTGGGCAGCAGAGTTGTGGTAGCTCTAGAAAAACAGTTACTGGTAAAGGTGGTAAAGAATTTTGAAAGTCAGAAGGTGCAGTTCCTCAAGCTTTTTTGTTTACCTGGAGTTCATTAGCTTTCTAACAGGTTACTTCCACAAGTACTATTACCCAACAGGAGAGAAATATTAGCTGATTTTCCTCACTAGCTGCAGGGCATTAGGTGCTGACTAGGATTCTGAAACCTTAAAGTTCTTAAGAATTATTTCCAGTATTATAATAACCTATTTCATGATACTTTGTAAACTTTACTGATAAATGTCAACCCATTTCTCTCTCTAAATTTTTGACCTCTCTGAAAAGAGACAAAGTTACAAGACTTTACATTTCATTGAAATATTTAAATTGTTTTATATCTTCAGATTAAAGAAACTGTGCCTTTTGAATTTTTTTTAAATGCTGTCATATGTGTATGACTTGTATGCATGCATGTTTGTAAATCTCTACACTGCTTCATCTGAGTTTAAGAATCCAGGTTTGTACGAGTGTCATGCAGTTTTCATAATTATTGGATCAGTGCAGCTTGGCAGAGTTTTATGATAAACACAATCTTTTTGGTTCTTATCACAAATGGTGCAGCTGATGCTGGAATAGTGTATGTATGCCTGAGTGATACATCATTTTTATCAGTCTAAATACATGAAGAGAAAGAGTTTTAATGTATTTTAGGAACAGCACAGATGGGAATTAGCAAACAAGTGTTTAGAGAAGTATCATAGTGTTTTCTAGGTATAGATTCTTCAGTCTTGTTGGACATGGTCCAGTTTTCTCTCCCCATAGCATAATGATCAGAACAGTCATGCAGACTGAAAAGGGCTTTTAAACTAGAAAGGAACAGTGGCGTGTTTAGAAGTTGCTTCTCTAGCCTCCAGATCTGTGACTGAACTCACCTGGGATGAGCTGTATACCAAAACAGTGAAAGCTTTGTTAACTACACAGAACTCAGTATTTGTGGCAATACCTTCAGGACTCTTAAGAATCAGCTATCAAAGGGCTATCTTGAGAGGTGAATCAATGGAAGTGTCCTGCTTGTCAAGTGTTTATTCTTTGCAAACAACATTGCTTTGATGACAGTTGTTTATGTTGCCACTCATTACATAACTATGTATATGATTTTCCTTTTATGCCTGTGTCAAACGTTTAGCTCTGTAAAATTAAATGTGAGCTGAGCCTTCAGTACTATCCTGAGACCATTTGGGCCTGCTGATGAATACGTTTTCCAGTGAACTCTGGAAGACTGGTGGAGGAACTAAAGGGAGATTTTTGTTAGTTAGGTAAAATTTACATGTATTTACTCCTTGCAATGTTCACCTGCTCATAGTAGTGATATCAGTGTTCCAAATGATGGGTTTTCTTCAGCTTATGGCCTTGTCATAGGAAAACACACCTTATTTTAAAAGCTTTCAATAAATAATATTCAAGTGTATGAAAGGTGCATATATTGTCAGCATATTCTATGAGGAACAGAGGTGTCCAGTTTACCAGAAGTGATAACGTTCTAAAAATACTCAAAGCATCCTTCAGAACTTGCTAGAAAGGTCGTTGTTGCTATAAAGTTTTTAGTGCATTTACCAAAGACATAATTAATGAGTAAACATTTTTGAACAATCTTGAAAACTGCTATCCTATTTCAGAAGTATATAATTTGGGGGGATCAAAACACTTTAGTATGCGAGTAAACATTTCATATGCTCAGTAAGGTGAATTTAACATTATAGAACAATATAAAACTATTTGGCATAGTGTGCCCAGAGACCATCTGCTAAATCCCCAGCTGGACATTTGCATGAGCTCTTACCCACTTCATACACTGAATTTGCAGTGACTATGCAGACGCAGCAGTGAATATTTCCTGTATAAGTTGAGACTTTCTTACTAAAATCAGTCAGTTGCTTGTAAATTGAAACTACCTAGCTGGATTGAGAAGGGGGTTGGGGGTAGGGTTTGGTGAGATGGGAAAGAGGCAGAATGCTGATATAGATTCATTGTACCTGCAGTAAAAGGCGTGTGATGGCCATGAGATGCAGGCTTTCTTCTCTGAGGGAATATTTCCAGTGCAGTCTGTTTTCCCAGTGTTGTATTCTGTTAGTTCAAAATGCCACATACAAAGCAGATTTATGCTGTAAAAGGGGAAAAAGGTAACAAATGTAATGGCAACAACATTGAGGTAAAAATCCATTTTTGATCAGAGATTCACCGAAAGGAATCAAGAAAACATCCAATAGAAACAAGCAGTAATATGAAGTTCAAAAATTTGAGGTTAATATGCCTCCAGACAGTAGCCCACTTACAGATTTGGAAGATTGACAGGCCCAAATGTTGCTACTCATCATAGTAACTATCATAGATAATGTCAGAATTTTGTAACAGACACTGTATAGAAAAAAAAACCAACCTAGAAATCAGATAGACGAAATGTAAAATTGCTTTAGAGTTTCAAAAGCTGCATCCTGTGCTACAAAAATAAAATATTTTTCACGCAGGTACCAGTACTGTGCTGCTGCAGTAAAAAAATTCAGAGATGTCAGAATGGTTAAAAGAAAATTTGTCTAGGATAGAGAAATCATAGGGATATAATTTTTTTTTTTTTTTTAATCCATTAATTAGTTTAACACGCTGCATAGCTCTCTATTTTATAATCTGCTTCATTTAAGACAGAGAAAGTGAGGAGAAAGACAGATCAGAAAAATTCTTTTCAGAGACACAGCTCTGAAATAATCTTGTGCTCAACATTAGATAACGGGTTCAGTGTTCTGGTTATGGCACCCCTTGGCACCATCTTTTCTTAACAGTCACCTTGAAGCAATAGTTCTGTTTCTCTGTTCAAAACAAACATAAAGGAATCTTGTTAGATCTTTGGTTTCTTGAGGACGCTGAGGCAGCAGATGAGGCCAAGGTTACGTTTTTATTTCTGCTTTCCTAAAAATGATCACTTTTTTCTTTTTTCTCCCCTCCCCCCCCCCATATAGATATTGGAACAGTAACATCTTTGGGGTTTTTTTGGTTTGGTTTGGTTTGGTTTAGTTTAGTTTTGGTTTTGGTTTGTTTTTTCTTAATCCTTTAATAATTTAAATTCATGGTAAACCTACACAAGTTTAGAAGTACAGAATGAGTTATAAATTCATTAAATGACATTTGACATTGTGTTTTTCTAGCATCAGTTCCATTTCATCTTATGCTTCTCTCAACTTAGTGGTGACAAACCCATTTAGCTAAGAGCCTTGGTTTGTATTCTGATCTTGGTCCTGAATTACAGTTTAAGTAGATACAGGCAAATAAACAGTTGAATAAAACACCTTACAGTAGTGGACTATTCATTAATACTGTCTAGCTCAGAAACCTCTGATTATTACTTTTTTCTCTGAAATTTGAGAATCTTTTTTATCTAGTGTTCTGACTGCAAACTGGAGATTATATGGGACCAGGAATTTTTCATGAACTCTGATTTTTCAACTTGTACTCCACCCTGGAATTTCAAAGCCCCAGATTCTTGAGCTTTAATGTTTCTTCCTTCTTTTTTCTTTCCTTTGGGTGGTTGCTGAGTTATGAAATAGGTATATCAAAGTGCTTTCTGCAAAATATATTTTAACTTTCAGTCGTTCCATAGTCCTTTCACACGAATATTAAATTATTTTAAATTATATTTTTTAAAGTTTGTATGTTTTAAGTATTCTGTATATTCTCAGAGTGTCTGGATCTACTTTGAACTTTGAAGAAATACAAAATTTACTTTATTTCCTGCTTGTTATTCCTTTCATCTGATACAAGCATTAAATCTTAATAATATATATGTTACAATACAAAAAGAATGGACATAAGATACAAACAAGTAAAACTTAAAAAAAATATCTGTATCAAGCTGTTTTTCTTTGGTCTATACCAGATCTCAAGCAGTAAGCTTTATTTCTCCTCAGCTTGCATGAGAATAATACGGACACTCTTTGTATATCTAGAAAAGACAGGTCTTGGTCCCCTGAGGCAGAGCTGGGTTGCAGATGATTGCTTATATTCCAGTTTTCCATTTTTTAAAAAGTTTTTTTTCCCATCACATTCTTCTAGCACCTTCTTTACTCCCCTCAGGAGTCAAGTTTAATATCCCTCAAACTCCATGAAGTCAGTGTTGGTTTTAGCATCCAGTATCAGGGAGAAGCTGGTAATATCATTAGCACTGAACCCACTGCTGTAATGGGTGTTTTTCAGCAAATGTTTGATGCTTTCGGGGGTGTCTGCTTCACTGTCTGTTACTTGCAATAGTAGGAATATTGTCTCATCTGGGTAAGCTGTGCTCCACTATTAAAATAGAAAAATCCAAGAGGAATAATTTGCATGTGGGATACTAGAGCATCATGGAAAAATTTAGACCCATAAAGGACCTGATATGTGTTGTCCATAACGGTGTAAGTTGCTGGATTCAGTCCTAAGAGCATCTTTCCTTAAAAACTGCATCTTTCCTGAATAAAGAATTCTGAGGATTGCTGAAGCCTGTAGATCTTCTGATTCCCTAAATCTCTCTTCCAAGCATTTGAATATTTGAAGAATAATTTCTGTCTATTAAATGATCCTCTCAAGCTCCACTGTCACCCTCAGTTCTATGAGAAATATTATAGATGTCATTTTTACATACATCATCTGAACTTGGAAAAATGAAAACTACAGAAAAAGGATCCTTCTGTCTTTTTAAAGGTGTTTGTCCTAATAACACATGAGGCAACTGCCATAGCAAGATACGAGCTCCTGACTGAAAGATGAATAAGTAAATGAATTCTTCAGCAAAGTCTGGTGCCATATGTACTTGATTATCATAAAAAATTAAACTATAAATTAAAATTTCTGTTGTGTATGGAGCTCTGAGGAGAAGAGTCTTGAGCATAAGTCTTGAGAGAGAGACCCAAACTACTTGGGCCACTTATTCACTTATTGCTGCTAGAATTGCTGCTAGCCAGTCCTCCAGGGAGCAATAGCCCTGGCTCATGGAGTCCCAAATCAGCAGAGGAGTGAACATAGGAAAGGGCAAAAATTATCCAGGACCAGGAGTGTGATGTTCTGAAAGGCTTTTGCTAACATATTTTACAGTGGAGGAAAGATCAGAGAATCATAGAATGGATTGAGTTGAAGGGACCTTAAAGATAATCTTGTTCCAACCCCCCCTACATGGGCAGGGGCAATAGCCACAGCTTCCCTGGGTAACGTGTTCCAGTGTCTTACCACTCTCAGAGAGATATATTTCTTCTTAATGTCTAACCTGAATCTGTTGTCTTTCTGTTTAAAGCCATTCCCTTGTCCTCTCCCTAGAGGCCCTTTAAAAAGTTCCTCACCAGCTTTCTTGCTGTAAGGTGTGGGTTATGGTATAAATAAAAGCCTATAGTTTAAATATATATATATAAATTGGTTTCAAAAGTAGTATACAGTAGGGTTCAGAAACCTAGGAGACTTTAAATAACTGCCAACAGCTATTAAAAAAAAAAGAAAAAAAGAAAAACAGGAATATTTTTTTTTTTTGTGTGTGTAAGGTTGAGTTATGTCTAGGACCACGCTCCCAAACCTTTTAAACTGACTCTCAGAAAAAGCATATAGGTGAAGCCCAGCACTCCCAACAGAGACCTTTTATTTATCTGCTAGGATTCAAATGTCTCACCAGCAGATCTAAAATTAAGTAAATACTGTTGCAACCTTATAATCTGCATCATCTGAAATAATTGTGTTTCTGTAAACATCATCAAAAAGGTTTCTACTAGTTCAACGGCTTGCTGTTTTGCTTCCTCACTTATCAATGAGTCTTGGGCACCTGAAAATCTTGGTGCAAGTATAAGATACAAGAATAGAACTGTACTTTTAACAGAAAAAGCATTGAGGTTAAATGCAAATAAATTAGGCAAACCATTCGCTTTAAGCATGTTCAATATAATTAAAATAATTGCAGATAAAATTGGTAATAACACCGGTACTGTTTTCTTTCTCTTACAAGCGTTCCAATGAAGAAAAAGTATTCAGTGGTTTTGCTTCTGGTTAATTTATTACCACAGTCTCTTTTGCCAAAGCGTTGTGCCCTTCATTCCTGGTATATGTTCCTTATTAGCACACTGCATACTAATGTGGCTGCTTGCATAGCACCTGTCACTTGGAATTCTATAATGTAAACCCCACAGATTCTGATGGAAACCTACACAGAATATGAATTTGTCAATGCAGTAGGCATCTTTGATAATCTGTAGAATTTTTAAGTTTTCAGTGCTACTGAAATGACTGTCAGTGTTTTAAAAGAGGCTTTGCCGTAAGAAATCAGGTGCAGGATGAAAATGGAATATTTCTCTAAAATGTAGCGTGTCATATGAATATACATTATGCCTTTCTTCACCAAATAGTCTTGGTTTCCCCATTCATTCCAGTGCTAAAACCATGTAAATTTCACGTTTCTTTTCATTTTATCAGTGTGACTCAAATTTAGTTCAGGCTTGACCACTGTGGCTCCTGAATTGCAAAGTAATCAATTGTGCTTCCTGTAAAATGAACTCAGGAAAAGTTTGTCATTTTATGAGCTCACTGCCAGCGCAAGGCAGTTCGTTCAGAACACTTAGTAAACTCCACTCTAATCAGATTTAGCACTTGAAACCTGGACTGGCTGTTAATGGTCCAAAAATAGACCAGTCCCTTCTGGAGTACATTTGCCTACAAAATGCTATCTATTGATGTTTTCTTGAAGCAACTGCTTGTCTTTGTCTATCAGGAATATCAGATGTCAGTTTGGGAGGAATAATTATAAGAAATCTTGCATTTATAAAGTTACAGTGTTAACCCTGTAAATTAACTGTCATTGTATGCATGCTAAGTGTGTGCCAAATAAGCGTTAATAGGATATATGCAAATTCCCAGAATGTAAATCTAAAACTGTCAGATTGCTGATGTTATTTCAAACCTTCTTCCTTTTCTTTGGTAATTTTCACTCAAGAGAAACAGCTCTTTGCAAATTGAGGCAGTCTCAAGGGGCATACAGGGGGATGGTGTGCAGCTGGCATTTACATGGCACCACAGTGAAGCATTTCTGTGCCAGTGTATGTAAGTGACAGGTAAGAAATAATGAAACAGAGAGAAGGTGACATTAAAGGGGAAAGTGTGTCCTTCTTGTAAAGCTTATGAAATGAAGGTAGGGTAGAAAGTGCATAGGGAATGATTGTGCCCTGATACTGTAAACCAAGTAGGCTTCCAATTTAAGAAATGTGTAATACAAAACTGCTAAGGTACAAAGCATGCATAGTACTGAAGTGCCTCTTTATGGTAAAGCCATTTGGATTTTTTGTTGAATGTAAGCATCTTATGGTTTAATTCAACCTGAAAAGTTGTTTGTTTGCTTTTTGTTTGTTTGTTTGTTTTTCCTGAGACTTTACATTTGACACTCTGGAATTAAAAGGTCTGCTGGTTTCTCTCTCAGTCTCTATCCTGCTTTTCTCTGCAATACATAAGTGGAAGCAAATAAGGCCACACAAAGGCCCCTGGCTGTACTTGGCTTTGCAAAGGAATTTAGATTGTTCTCAGAAAAGTATGGAGAAAACTGATTATTTTTGAAATAGGTTTCTAAGTGGAAAACTATAATGTAAGGACAGATATACAATAAGATACAGCTTCAGAATCATCCCATCCCTAAACTGTGTGTGGAGCTGAAATGGTAATTTCATAGTTCAGTTCTTTGCAAATATAATATATGTAAAATATGTCCAGATAATGAATAATTGCCATAAAACTTTGACCTAGGTATCTGAAGACTAGTTCTTCATCAATGTAATGTTTTTATGGTGAACCATGTCTGTAAATTCCTGCTCTCAGGAGTCTTTTAAGTTAGTAGAGTGTGCAGAGCTGGAGAATGTCTTTTGTTGAATGATTACTGTATAGTAGTATTTAATCTTTTGGAATCTTACTGACATAGAGAAGAATTCTTATTCTTGCCCTTCTACCTAACTTGCATCTCGTCAGCTTGTGGCTGTGATACCAATACATGGCTCTGTTAATGTTGTATGGATGCCAGATTTACTGAGCAACTTAATAATGTTGTGAAGAAAAAGCCCAGGCTGAGCAGAACTGCAAATTTCTCTGAAAATCTTGTTAAACTTTCCACTGTTAAACTTTGCCCATTTTAAATTTCCTCTAGGGTCAAGTTTTGAAGCGTAAGGAGCTGTTTCATTACTAAAATTTCCAGTGAAAAGTTAAGCTTCAGAAAACTGATAGCAGTTGTTCTTCAAAGATGTAAGAACTTTTGTCTTAAGTACTACAGTCTTTCTTAAAATGATCTCAAAATAAGATCTACCTTTTGTGATTTAAATTTGAATTTCAATGTTCTTGAACTGCTCTGATTTCCTTCTGTATCTTAAATATTCAAGACAACAAATTTTGATTTGAACCCTTCTAGTTCAGTCCTAGCAGTGACTATTACTGAAATTTGTACAGGTTATTTAGGCTTTGAGTTTGAAAAATTCTATTTTAAATGAATGCTGTTCATACAAATTATGCAAAGCATGAGCTGCAATTATATGTGCAGAATATCAGCTGACCAAAAATAAATATGTGGCATGTGAGTGATGCGATTTAATCTGCACAATATAGGCATTCAATTGTTCTGAACATAAAAAGCAGGACAGTCAGCATCTCACATGAACTGGTATGCAAATAGAGGAAAAAATATATGCATATTAAAAAATTAATTCTCTCTTAAAATACAGGTCAGTTTTATACCTATACTGTTCTGATGTTATGTTTCACATTGAGATTATCTATTTTCAAGATTCTGTTTTAAAAAGATTTTGGAGAAAAAACAAGTGGTTAATAATACGTGCCAATTAAAATTTTTTTGTCTCCATATCTATTAAAAAAACACCCTTGAATCGTGGCAGTTTACCTTTATAGAAGCTTTTTTCTTGTAATGATGTACAATTGAATTCTTTATTAATCATGTACTTCTGTGTATAAATATTTCTAATTCCTGCCTTCAACATGTGCTTAAATTGCTTTTATGTAAATATTGCCATTTATTTTGCATGCAGTTGCACATTTGAGTACTTTCAGAACACAGTTTCCATGTAAAACAATACACTGGAAGGTAAATTCCATCTTGTACTTCAGAAAGTTGTGTGAGAACATTCTGAGATGTTCTATATTTATAAAAATATAATTACTTTCCTCTTTAAATTTTCTTTGTGAAAATTTAAATATGCTGCTAATGTAACCTCTTAACATTTCAGTTTCTGATACTTTTGAAATCTAGGACACAGGCCTCAGTGACTCTAAAGTACCATAAAGCATTTCTTGTGTGTCTCTTAGACGTACAAAGTCTTCAAAATATGAATTTTTCAGTATAGATTTAAAAATTAGAAGGTCCCATCTGTCATCCCAACCCCAGCTGTATGGTTTTTTCACCTCCTTTTTTGCTGGTTCCGGTGCTCATCACACTCTGCTGGAAGTCAGTTTCACTGAGATTTTAGAGTTTACAAAAGGAACAGTACCAAAATGTATGACAGAGATGAGATACAGGAACACATCAGCCAACACTTAGGATTTGAAAGTCTGTGACTTGGGGAAGATTTTCATCTGCTTGAGAAAAGGTGTGTGATTAATAAAAAAAAAAAAAATTATGTTCTGAAAAAAAATTAAAGCCACACAAGGAAAGACTAATGGCCTTCATAAGTTTCATAGAACTTGTATATCTTTCTTGATATATCTGTATGCCTATATCTCTGTAAATGGTCTGTGCAAACAAGTTTAAGTGCCTGGTGACGAGACAGTCATTTGGGAATCCAATGTAGTATCAGCACACTTGCAGTTACTGTGCTTCTGGATCTATTTGCAGAGTAATCCCACTCTTGGGTTTTGCTGTTTAGGGGATAAGAAATAGGTAAAAGCATAGCCTTTTTCTTTGCTATTTATGATTGAACAGAGCCATGCAGGGGGAGTACAAAGACACAACTTTACACTGAAGAGTATGGAATGATTTTTTAAATTTTTCATAAACCCTAACTCTGTACCACAGAAATATTTTATGTGCTGTTCTTAGACTACAATCTAATTGAACTACAGCTGCATTCTAAACATAAATGCACCTCTTAAAAATCCTAAATCAACACAAAACCACTAGAGCTGCTGAACTTGTTATGTATGGATTTGTGCTTTGTAAGCCCTGAGGACCCTTGCAAGGACTATCTTTTGAGAGTAAGTAAGGACCCCCATCACCACCTGTGATTCTCTGAACTGCTATACACACTACTTGCTACATAATAAAACTTTCACATCAGACTTAAATTGTTGTTGTTCTCTCTCTGTCTCATACATAACAAGATATGGCCTCCAGCAGAACAGACAGGTTGCTATACATCTCACTGTTCTGCAGTTGTCACAAAGTGTTGTGTTATTGGAACTACTGCTATTAGTATGCAAGTTCAGTTACATCACATTACTGAATTCAAACAAGTACTTCGTTTCCATTGTCCAGGAGCTGACAACTGTTGAAAAGGTTCATTGCATGTGTACAGAACACCATTCAAGTGTAATTTTACTGTTGTTGCCAACCTGAGTTTGGACACTTGAGAGAGTGTCCAAAGAAATAAGTCAAACAAAGTTTCTCACAATTTGGTTTGTCCAAATGCATGCTCAAATATTGGAAGCTTTCTTTTCAGTTCAGTGTTGTGTGCAGTCCAGTACTTTAATATGTGTAGCATTAATTAAAAATTTATTATCCCCCTGCTTCCTGTAATTGTTCTAGGATACTTGGCTTTGGAAAATTGTCAAATGTTGCAGAGAAAATACAAACATATGCATATTTCCAACCTGAAGACATTTCAGGTACTTGATTGTGATCAAGTAACTTTTAGTTTGTCAAGGAATCAGTAGCTGAGACAGAAATAAAATGAGGGAATATATGATTCTAACTCTCTGCTGCAACTTCTGCACAACATTGTTGAACTTAATTTGAAACAAAAGCCTACTGGAAGAATAGTGTCTTGTGTGTTTGTAAAGTGAATTGTTCTACCATCTTTGAAACACGCAGTTTGTATGTCAGGTGTTTGCTACTCCTCTTTCCACAGTTCATTAACATGTGGACTGAAAGAAGCCCTCCTTTCCTCATCTTTGTTTTTCTTTCCTCTATTTCAGCCCCACTTCTTTGATGTGATCCAGTACCTGATTAACTTTTGAGACTGTCTCTGGAGGGATCATGTGGAATGTTGCTTTTGTAAAGTACTTGGAAAATTAATGACAGCATTCTGCAATCTGCAGAACTCTAGATATACTTTGAAATGTTTTTGTATCTTGTTTTTCTTTTGAATGCCCATGACTTTGACTTTTGGTACTGGCAGGAAGAAATACATTTTATAGGTCTCTAGATACCGTGTCTCTAAATTGCACTTTCTGAAAAACTGGCAATTTCTGTGCACAACCCAGAGATTGAATGCAAGGCTATAATTCAGCTTTGGTTTTCTGCTGATGACATAAACCACAAGAGCTTGTTGGTTTATGAACAGTAGCAACAACAGTACACAGAGACTGAATTACCGCCTGTGTATTCAATTAAAGTGGTGTTGCCCACAATCAAAAAATAATGTGTACATGTACTTTCCAATTTAATTGTAAACAAGTAAATTAAGACTACTTAAAATGTTAGAAATCAGTTGCATAAAATCAAAATGGCTGACCAGTCTGTGACATATTGACTAAAAACAAATGTGTGGCTATTTTAGACAGAAAATATTCAAATGGCATTTAATAATTTTTCTGATGCCACTTTTTTCCCCTCTGTTCTCTATTCAGCTAGAACAGTTTCCAAAAAGGAATTCCTTTATAAATGACTAGCACAGTATATAGCTGGTGCTGAACTATTGTTCCTCTAAATATCTTTGAGACAATTAGTGACATCAGAGCAGCAGTAGTTAAAATAAGAGTAATTTCTGTAATGTGTGAAGTGACAGAATACAGCATCATCTTGGGAATTTAATTTTCTTTTCCAAGTTCTTTTATCTGTTCTGGGTTTTAGTGCTCCAGCACAGATTTGTGAACCACTAGATAAGAAATAAGTGATATTTGCCAAATAAAGCCCAATTCTTAACCCAGTCATCTTTTACAGATTCTGGCAGCAGTGAGAGGAAGAAAATCTTGTTTGGAATGGAATTTATTGTCTTCAGCTTAGAGAGGTGACAAATAACAACAGGTTTAGCAGAGTGGTCCTAGCAAAAATCCATCTTGTAGCAGAATTTCAGTGGAAATATTAATCTTATGTGATTAATGCAGATTATCTACCAATTTCTGTCAGTATCACGTGACTATTAGTATAGTCCTTATTTGTGCTTGAAAGTATCTTCATAGGATTTTTAGGGTTGGAAGGGATCTTAACGATCACCAAGATCCAACCCCCCTGCATGGGCAGGGACACCTCTACTAGACCAGGTTGTACAAGGACTCAGGGAGCCTGGCCTTAAACACTTCCAGGGAAGAGGTGTCAAAAACATTACTAGACAGCCTATTCCAGTAACTTACTACCCTCATGGTGAAGAATTTTTTGCTAATATCTAACCTAAATCTATCCTCTTTCAGTTTAAAACCATTACCCCTTTTCCTACTACTACTTTCCTGTAGGCCCTTCATGTACTGGAAGGCCTCTAAAAGGTCTCCCCAGAGCCTTCTCTACTCTAGGCTGAATATCCCAAACTCTCTCAGCCTGTCTTGGTAGCAGAGTTTCTCTATCCCTCTGCTAATGTTTGTGGTCCTTCTCTAGACCCTCTACAACAGGTCTGTATCTTTCCTGTGCCAGGGGCTCCAAAGGTGTACACACTATTCCAGGTGCAGTCTCACAAGAGCAGAGTAGAGGGGCAGAATCACCTCCCTCATCCTGCTGGCCATACTTCTTTTTATGCAGCATAGGATGAGAAATATGAAAATCTTATGAAAGTTATTCAAAGAAATAAACCTAAAACCTAGATTGCCAGGTATTTATTTAAGTTATATCTGTATCACTTCCCTTACTCCCTTTGTCACGATGACTTTTCTTCAGAATCTAGACCCTTGATCATGTGTTCTGTCATTTTGCCCACCTAAGCTACACTCATTAGAAGAAGGCACCTCGTGGAGCAATGCTTTGGATTTTATAGCTAATGATCTTTTGGGACTCCTCCAGGAAGTCTGGATTTATTTTTTTTCTTCCAAAGTTATTTACTTCTTTATTACATAGGTGGTAGCCTGGAATCTTATCTCAACTAAAATAAGCACTCTTTTCACTGCCTGGGTGGTGCAAACATCATTTTCCTAGACAAGTTGTCATCTCAAGAGTGTGACTGGTCATTTATCATTTGACTAAAAGAGCAGCAGTACTCACTGCATTTTCTGGTGTGTCATGGTGAAGTGTCTCACTCAGCTTCAGATGTTGTATCAACCTTTACAGTAACAGACCTACTTGAGATGAGCATTTAAATGGAGTAATGCATATACTTCATTCAAGCTTTCATACACAAGCTTTTACTCCCTTACCCTCTGAGGCCTTTCTTCTAGGCACTGTAACACCTATAAACCATTCAGGAGGGAGGTGCTATGCAAGTTGCTATAAACCACAAGAGTAAAGAAGAACAATCCAAATAGAATTAACACCTATGGCTCTTCAGTGCTAGGAGAGAGTGTTTTAGTTAATCAGAAGCTGCTGAGAGTGTCTGATGTCTCATAGAAAAGAAGAGCTTTAGGGATTCTCATGAAGTGGTTTTCTTTTGTGGGTTTGTTGACAGGTTTTTTTTGGTTTTGTTTTTTTGCACAAATGAGAGACACCGAAGGATAAAGTAGCAAGGTTGAAAGCTTGAAAGTGGTCTTTTAAACAACTGAAAGTGAAGATGGTGGAAAGTATGTGTTGTAATGAGAAGTCACTACTTCAGTATCAAATGAATGATGATAGACTATAAGCTAAGCAGGAAGAGAGATAGTAGATGAGTGCGAAGAACTGAAATGGTCAAAATAGCAAAGCATTAAAATGACTTAAAAATACTAGAAATATTCAAAATAATAATAAAAATTTGAGAAAACATCATCCGGTTGCCAGTGAACTGTGTCACTATTCAAAACCAGCACAACAGTTCAGGAATTTTACATTCATAAGAGACATAACTCACAGCAGAGCAAGGACTTGGGGATGAGGTGCCTGAAATCTGAGAGAAACTGCATGCCTCCTTTTTATTTAAAATTTTTTGAACAGATGCTTTCATAGCAATCATGCTCATGTTACTGAATGCAGAGTTTGGTAACATTACATTGCTGATATTTACGCAGATGAGCTATTTCAATGTCATTTTCCCAATATATTTCTGTAAAGGCTAGTTCTCTATCTATAGAGATAGTTAGCTATCTCTATAGGTATCTATATCTATAGACTGGTCATACTGGTCCATGGCTAAGTTTTAATATATCCACACTATAAACAAAATTCATAAAAATTTTTTTGAATTGTTTTTTGTTTTTTTGTGGGTTTTTTTAGTATGGAACCTTTAGAAAATGCTGGACTCATGGGAAATGGCTTCCATTATTTGTTTTAAGAAACCTGTGGGTTTGGCCCTTAATCTCTTTAGTGTTTGGTAAGGAAGGTTTGTTCTATAGGACCGAACAAGAAAGACATTTTGGAAATGTCCCAACATATTTAGAAATGACAGCCAGATTGGTTCCTGCTACAAATGGTGAGAATGATCAAGAAACACTTGAGTTTAACTTTTCCCTAAGAAAACTGTTTGCATGTGTTCTAAGGCAAAACCTGTGATTTTCTAGTGCAGCACCCACTTGTAAGGTAAATCCTAGATTTGCAGAGTTTGCAAATGCTTAGCTTACCTTATTATATAGAGATATTTTTGTGAATGTGCAGTTCTCCTTGGAATTGCTGTAAGCACTCGAGAGGCAGCTGCTCAACCTGCTCTTCCATCAAGTGCCAGTCACAGAGCATTATTTAGACATAAACACAGATAACAGAAAAAGAATATTAAATCTCAATGGGTGTTACAGACCTGTAATTTCCTCCAAGGTGTGTCTAAAGTTGTATGTTAGAGAAGCCAACTCAAGCAGTTTGGTCATAAGCATTCTGACATGAAATGATAGGCTTTATAATCTGAAAGAATTTTCTTTTTTTGTATCATAGGGATAGTAGCATTTTACCCATTTCCTTCCTATTGCCCTACATCAGGAAATTTCAGTGCTCCTTAGAAAACTGTAAAACATTATGCATTGGAAAATTAATGAAAGGGAGGGCAGGAGAAAATATAATATTATACCAAAGCCATTATAGCATCAGCTAGAAAGGTACTTTTTCTCAAGTCTGGAGTTACAGCAGATGCCTTCATAATCTGAAGCATGAGGTAGCTTTTTGGTGTGGTGAATAAAAAGCTTCTAAAATATAGATTAGCGGAACCTACTCATCATCCCCTTAAGTATGTGGTAGACCTTTCTAACTAGATGTAAAAGATATATTTCTTGTATTAAATGTCACAGTAGATAAACAAGCTAATGCAACTGAATAACAAAGAATAAAAGTAAATGTCAGGGGATAGTGTAAAGCTTCTATTTATTTTCCCAGAGCTTCTGTAATGTTGTAATTGTAAAAGTAAACTTGAGAAGATTGGTTGATAGTAACACTAAGAGGAATAAGAGCTCTTACAATATTCTTTAGAGTGTATGAATTATATATAACATAGTATTGTCCTTTAGCCTAAAATAACCTGAGAAAAAAAAATAGTACCTGTTAGTATGTTGAAAACCACCACAGTATTTTGGTTGTGGTTTTCCTCCTTGAATGCCTTATATTTGGTATTGATAGCACATGGTATATTTGGTTTCACAATGGCATTTAGGACAATGTACTGTATGGGGTGACATTGGCCAGGAAACATTTGTAGTAGATCTTTCATATGTCGTTTAGAAGGGTAATCTTCTCAATGGGCTTCTAAAACAACTGGTACTTTGATGTTTGTAACAAATAACATTTGCAAGAGTGACTTTCATCTTCTGCTCCTTCCGTAAATGTTAATTAATATTTGAGAAGCACACACATGTGATGGATTCTGTTGAGGCCCGTTGACTATGAGAAGCACCTTTCTTCACTCTAATACATAGTTTACTTGTCATTGAATATCATTTACCATGTTAACAACAGCCTGAAAAGGGATATGTTTTTTTTCAGAGTTGGCACTTTTTTGAGTCTTGAAACACTTGATGAGAATTTGGGAAGGGCAAGAGCTTTAAAAATTGTGTTCAAATTAACCTAACTGGGCTTAACTGTGTATTTATTGATTTCAAGGTTTGCTCTTTCAGAAGTAGCAATTGCTCCAACATCTTTCACCTTCAATTCTGATAAACTTTTAAATAATTTTTTGAGTTGTCTGTAGTTAATTAATGGCTAACCTAATGACTACTAACTTCCACTGGATTGATGTCTAACATCCATCTGTTTCAGTGCTATCAGAGATCATTAATCTTTGTCTAACATTACCAAGATTTTTAATATACTGCATTCTCAAAACACTGAATGCAACTACTTAGCATTGTAGAACAAAGACATGCAGTATCAGATGTATCAGCAAGTTCTCAGCCAGGTTTGTGTGAGTACCTGAAGACCTGAATTGTAGAAGCAACACAAGGCAGAATATATGTAAATAGACTTCTTCATTTGGGGCTGCTACTCTTGAAAAAGCTGAAGGGAAGAAAAAGATGAAGGCATTCTTGGTACTTATTTTAGGATGTGGTTATTGAGTTTGTGGGTTTTTTTAATTCAACAGATTTATGAATCCTTCATTATGACAGTATTTTTTTTCTTTTAGGATGCAGAGTATGTACCTGTATAGCATTTCCATTTTTTTCTTAATTGCATTAAATTCAGCTTGGCTACTTTGGCTATGAAGGAAAGAAATTGCTATTCCAGGTGTTAATACCTGTTTTAATTTTACAAGACCCAAAAATTTATTTGTGAGAAATATGATGACTTGTGAAAAATAACATTTATTACTACTAGACTTACATAACATAGTTTTAAATATTTTATCCTACATTGTACTACTATGCATTATTTCAGTGAACAGTTCTCATGTCCACTGTTTGAAATGTTAGTAATTAATTTTTAATATATATGCTTTAAATTGTTTGTTTAGGGTTTAACGTAGTGTCAGGATATCACTAATACCACGTGAAGTGTTGGAGCTCACTGAAAAAGGATGGACACACAAGTTTGTCTGTTAAAAATTTTAGGGTAGTGAAGCTAGTGATTAGCTGATAACATTATGATAGACTATAATAGAAACTCATTTTAGTTGCCCTTTCTGAGGCACATCTGTTGTAAAGTTCAGCCTGAAAAAACAGAAACTGGTGTTTCTGTTTGTCTTCATTCACAGTATTGGCATTAGCAAATATGTTGCAGATCTCCCAGTCATTACTGTAATGTGAAAAAAAGGTAAAAAATTAATACTGCTCAGTCGGTCACCTACAGGGTATATGTTATCCACAAAATGTCCAGTACTAGACTTCCTTCTTCCTAAAGAATGACAAATATAGTTAAAATTAAATTTAAAAAATATATTAGCTGTAACATACTGATTTACCCCAATTCCAAGGAAAAAAAGGCACAACAAACAAAGAAACAAATATCAAACAGAAAAAAAAAAAATTACTCATGACTCCTCAGAGTCCATCTCAATTTCCCTGGCAAATGTTACCTGGAAATCAGTATTTTCAGTGCAGCTTTAAAAGGTATTAAACAAATCTAGCATTTGGATTACTACTTGTCAGTTTGCTGTAAGGTCTCCAGCAGTACAAATCAAAATCAGTTGCGCCAGAAATACAATTCATAGCAGCAGTTCTAAAATAATTTGAGTGGACTGATCTGGATAATAGAGAGATAGAATGAGAGATTTCTTTTTGTACAAGCTCTGTATGAACTATATATGATTTAATACTTTGAGTCCAGCAAGTCCCTTAGGTACACAAAAAGCTTCAAATACATCTAGGGTTGTATTACTATCACAAATTAATATGCCTTGTTTAATTGGCTTATCTAGTTGACCACTTCCTATGGAACCAAAATTTTGAAGGAAGTTGAACTGTCCTGGAAACACACAATTTTCTCTTATCCTTATGGAAAATCATATTTATTTATTTATTAAGAATGTGGTAATAGGAGATCTAATTCATTGTGATTTATTTCACATTTTCTATAAACTATGGATTTAAAGTTGCAATTCAATTTAATTTCTATTAGAAAGTCTGATTTTTCTGTTGGTGTTTTTGATCAAACTGCTGATTTTCTTAGATTATGATGAATAATGATGAATAAGGCAGAAGGTAAAATGAAGGTCATAATTTGCCAATACTATAATACTAAAGATTTAATTTATTTCTATCATTATAAAGGTTTAATATATGAGGTATAGATGTTTAAGTAGCATATGTACAAATAACGTGAGCTAAAATTGCATAAAAGCATTTGATTAAAAGGTGTGACTCATGAGAAACACGTTTACCTCCTGCATTCTATTACAATAAATAACACTTTCCAATCCTTCTTCAACCTTTTATGGATTGTGTGCACCTGGCAAAGGTAATATTTATGGAATACATAGCCATATAAATGGCACAAGCTTTTTGCATCATAATTACATCATGTTTGGATTTCTGTTTACTTGGTTTGTGAAATTTACAATCATGGCATTTTATAGTCATGCCATGATACCAAGCCATGAAGAAATGCAAATTCTGCATTAGTCAGCCAGGGAGAAAAGAGTCAAACTGCAGCATCCTATCCTGCATTCAGATGCCTTAATAGATTTATACTGCTATTAAACACAGTGCAGTTCTGACTTGTGTATACACAGGTCAATTTTGTCAACAATTAAGTGGCAGCAAAGTTCATTACCTATCTTTTTCAAGCTTCTACCAGGGTAACTGTAAAAGGAGGTCCAACTATGTAAAAAAGAAATACCAATGTGTAACACTCATTTTTATTCTGTACTCAGATTCATGTGCATTTTGACACACACACACACACACACACACACACACATAATGTTTGTGTCATTTTCTCTTCTGGGAGCTGCCCACCATTTGTGGCATTCATTGAGAATCATCACAGCAGCTGACCAAATTTACCATAATATCTGTATTATCTATGTGTCTATATTGAATATCTATGATTCTACAGAATTTATGGAATGTATCTGATTCTGAAATTGCACAAGTGTTACAGTACCATAACCCTTTGATTCAAATATGGTCATAACAATTTAACACTTATACCCAATTAAAAAAAAAAAAAAAAAAAAAAGGATATATCAGAGTATGAATTAAAATTGAGAAAGTTACATTGTGCTTAGTGGAATGAGTTTTACTGTTTGAGATGATGAAGGGGAATAACAGAGATTCTCTAAATTACTATAGTGTTCATGTATAACTAATGTTATCTATTCTAAAGGTAACCTTAATTTATAATTATTTTTTTTCGCCCCTAAGTCAGTGTTAGATGCTTTCAGACTGGGAATACTACTTTCTTTGCTGCATTTACTTTTGTCCTTGTATACCCTTCAGCTTCCAGACAGATAGATTATTGCTTCCATCAGAAATAGGATTTGATTAATCACTAGATCATATGTTTTATTCAAAACCAGTGCTCCATACTTCATCCAGAGTAAATTAATGAAAAAATGAAAAATTCACATAATTTGTGTAGAATAGTTTAATAAATGCTTTTTTTGTTTTTTTTTTTTGTTTTTGTTGGTTTTTTTTTTTTTTTTGTTTTGTTTTGTTTTGTTTTGTTTGCAGCCTCAGAATAAACACTAAAAATCAAGAGAGAAGGAAACTACATTGGGTCTTGATTTTTGAAGAGTAGGTTGAAAGAAGTTAAATTTCATCAGATTCTTTTTAACTGTCTCCATAAATTCACCTTCACTAGCAAAGTACTTGGGGATTTGAAATACCCCTTACTTGATTTTCCCATTCCCCCCCAGGTGTGTCTTTCACTGAAAAAAATCTCTCTTTTAGAGTGCATTTACACAGTAAAATGCTACTAAAGTCCATGATACTGACAGTGAGATTTGAGGTCTCTGTTATGGACATTCCTATTTTATATTTGTAAAAAATATGAGTTTGGAATCACTGGCAGTTTCTGCATTGAATATTTGGAGAAATATGGAATAAGGCAAAAATACTCCTTTGTAGTTACGTGTTATTGCTCAGTTAATATAATGTACTCACTTTTTAATATAGCCATGTCAAGTCACCTGCCACAGAGAAAATTAAATATTACTGTGAATACTTAAGACAAAGAAATTACTCTTAAATAGCAGCAATGCTTTTCAGGTTAATTTGTCATACCGTTCCCTTTGATAAATTATTGAAATAAGTATGTAATCTGTCCATGTTCAACTTACCTGTATCATGACATCAAGCAATTTGATTCCATTGTGACTCCTGCATTGGCCAGCAGCCTATCTAAAACTGAAGCAAAAGCAGAGTAGGGCTAAAGAATTGGGCCCAGTTCTGTTTAATATCTTTATAGATGATTTAGATGAGGGGATTGAGTCCATCATCAGCAAATTTGGAGATGACACTAAGCTGGGGGGAAGTGTGGATCAGCTGGAAGGCAGGAGGGCTCTGCAGAGGGACCTGGACAGACTGGAGAGTTGGGCTGATTCCAACGGGATGAGGTTCAACAAGGCCAAGTGCTGGGTCCTGCACTTTGGCCACAACAACCCCATGGGGAGCTCCAGGCTGGGCACAGAGTGGCTGAGAGAGCAGCCAGGCAGAAAGGGACCTGGGAGTCTGGATTGACAGGAAGCTGAACATGAGCCAGCAGTGTGCCCAGGTAGCCAAGAAGACCAATGGCATCCTGGCCTGGATCAGGAACAGTGTGGCCAGCAGGTCCAGGGAGGGGATTCTGCCCCTGTACTCAGCACTGGTGAGGCCACAGCTCGAGTACTGTGTCCAGTTCTGGGCCCCTCAGTTCAGGAAGGAGATAGAGGTCCTGAAGAGGGTCCAATGGAGGGCAACTAGGATGGTGAAGGGACTCCAGCACAAGTTCTGTGAGGAGAGGCTGAGGGAACTGGGGCTGTTCAGCCTGGAGAAGAGGAGGCTCAGAGGAGACCTCATCGCTCTCTACAACTCCTTGAAAGGAGGTTGTAGCCAGGGGGGGGCTTGGTCTCTTTTCCCAGGCAACCCTCAGCAAGACAAGAAGGCATGGTCTCAAGTTGTGCCAGGGAAGGTTTAGGTTGGATATTAGAAAGAATTTCTTTATGGAGAGGGTGATCAGACATTGGAATGGAAGTAGTGGATTCTCCATCCCTGGAGATATTTAAAAAGAGACTGGATGTGGCACTCAGTGCCATGGTCTGGTAACTGCAGCAGGAGTGGATCAAGGGTTGGACTTGATGATCTCAGAGGTCCCTTCCAACCCAGCTGATTCTGTGATTCTATGATTCTATGAAAGGTGTCTCTACTCTTGATACTTTGAAACTGCACACATCCAACACAGTCAACATAAAACATCTGGGTAGGACAAATTGGAGACTATGTCCTATTGAACCAAATGTATGTTTTTCCCTGAAATAGTCACATAAGCCATAGCTAAGATATTCAAAGTTGAGATCACACACAGATTCCTAAGGTGTGTATGTGCTAAGCAGCCACACAGATAAGGCCAGCAAAACAAGTTGAATGACCCAAAACTACTGGCTTCCTCAAAACTGTATTAATTTATTAAGGTTTGTTCTTAAGTTGGCCAGCTACAGTTTCCTACAGCAAAAAATGAGTGACCTTTGGCACTATGACAGACTGTTGAATGGAAAGTAGTAGATTACGCTCACTGTTTGTCACAGATGGATGATTTTTTACCATGTTGATGGTCAGCATCACAGTTTTATCTGTCTTATAAGTTAATTGTTCCTATATAAAAAAAAGTTGTTATTCATGACTTAAAAGCCCTTATGTAAAAACAAAGTATTCCTTAGAAATCAATGTTTAGCTTGTATTGGCTTTCCAAATGCTGTCCACCAAACTTGGAATTTATCCATCCTTTTTTCTCTAGCAGCTATACCTATTTCACACACAGTATAATTGCTTTCAGTATTGTACTTAAGATAGTGAAGGAGACTTATGTCCAATCCACAGAAAAAGAATTATGACCCTGAGAAGAGGCTTGCTCAAGTATAGGTGTGCTTATGAGTCAGTTGGCATAAGTGTTGCCATTCATTGCCTTTAAATAAATACCAGCTTTACCCCTGTGTCTGCTTTTCAAACAATTAGATTTAGAAAGTGGAGGAATTTAAGCAAATTTTTTTAATACTACCAGTTAATACAGGTCATTAGTAATGCTGAACATCTATTAATAATATTTTGCATGTTTTATGAAAATCTGCAAATTATTTTCCTATATCTGTTGGACTGGAGCTATCCCCTTCATTGAAATATTGATCATTAGTAAGAATTCCTAACAAACCTTTTCCTCACATTAGATTGTCTTAAGGCCGAGAAAAAAAAAAAAGCCACTGAAATTAGGTATGGATCTCCCCACCAGGAGCTATGGAATGAAGGAATTGTATGATATTAGAAGCCAGAGGAACTGGTA
This sequence comes from Heliangelus exortis, assembly GCF_036169615.1. Taxonomy (NCBI): domain Eukaryota; kingdom Metazoa; phylum Chordata; class Aves; order Apodiformes; family Trochilidae; genus Heliangelus; species Heliangelus exortis. Next base: position 12,710,628 of record NC_092429.1, on the reverse strand, counting down.
AGACACATTGGTCAGTATGTATGATAAGACAGGCATATCAAAGAATGATTTCTGGTTTGGGCTTGAAAGATAGGGCCTAGGGGAAGGAGAAAGAGACAGAAAAGTGACAGAAGGGAGAAAGAAGCTATCTCTGGGTATGCTGACAGAAGAGGGTCAGGAAATGGATTGATTTCAGGAGACAGATGTTTTTCTGTACATTTTAATGTAGCTAAATATTGTCCATTACTAATTATATTTGTAGAATTTATACATTTTACATTTACATTATACATTTTCTGAATCATTTTAAAGACTACTTTGATATATGTATTTTTGTGGAATACTTCCCACATTGTGAGAAAAGAAGAAAAAAAGATATGCTTTAATAATACATTGCAATTTACCAAGTTGAGGGGAATAAGAGAAGACTTTTTGGAAACTAGGAGGCTAAAAGTACACCTAAACTGAGAAATAATAGGGCCTGTTTTCCACATCATAGAAATTAAAACGTATTGAGCTAAAATTCAGTTCAGGTGGCTAATAATCCTTGGTTAAGGTGCTTTCAAAATAATACAATAAGATACAAACCACTCTGTGATTATCAATATAACTGTGCTTAAAATAAAAGTTCTGTTTAAAAATGTTTTAAAAAATGTGTTTGTGTCCATATTGAAAAACAAAATTATAATTAAGTTGGATTAAAAATTCATAGAAATATTTAAGTTCTGTACATTCATTATTTTATGTATTATATATATATGTATTATCATATCTAAAGATATGCAGTTTTTTAAAAAATCAAATGTCATTAAAAAAAAAATAATAATCCATTTGGTAAGTGTCCAAAAGCAGTGTTTCAACATAGTCATGCTTTGGAGTCATATTTTAAAAAAATGTGCTTGAAATTTTGAAAAACCGATCAGAAGGGATATCTATGGCAGCTCTGTCTTGCATAGCAGCAACTAGGGTGAAGGACTTTAGGGAACAAACACCAAGATGAGGATTTGTACCTAAACTGTCAGTCACTCTTCAGGCACAGACTGGGCATGCAGAAGAATTTTAACAGAGAGAGCTTGTGCATGTGATCCAGCAGCCATGCTCCCTGGCCTAAGCTTGCCTTTCCACCCTTTGGGGAAGTCACTGTTCACTTCTGTCAGTACAAATTAGTAAGACAGAAAAAAAACCCCACTAATAGGAATGAGCACAGTGCTGACCAATTAGTAACTCAAGGGTAAAAATGTAATGTGACATAAATTCATTCCATCAGTTCTGCCAAATCATTTCTATTGTGATTGCTACAAATAATATGACTGCAAGTCTCATTATTATTATTAAGCAGAAGAATTATAAGCAGACAGAGGCATCGTTCATTTGTACTAGGTAGTACCAGAGAAATACCTGTTGCTCTCTGAAGATTATTATAATTAGTTTTGCAATGACCCAGACCACAGAAATCAGGTTGCAGAGATTTCCTTTAGAATGTATAAAATGTGCTTGTATGCAAGGATTTTGTCACTGTTTTCTTAAAAAAAAAAAAAGAAAAAATTAAGAACTTTAACTATTTAGTGATTGTTGTCCATAAATAATAAGCAATAAACTGTTCTATTTCTTATTCTCCTAGGATGTTGATTTTCCCTGATGTTTTAGACCACAAAGTAACACACCATGGATTTAGCTGTCTTTTCTCCATTAGTTTGAATCCATGGCTTGTGCTCGATGCCTTAGTAAATGAGAGGTTGTTTAGTTTTTTGTTGTGTGTATGTTTAGTTACTTGTTCTTCTATAAAGAAAAGTCTTAATTAATTTGAAAGAGAAGAATGAATTACAAAAAAATACGTTGGGATCTTGGTTAGCTAAGTTTGCATCCTTAAGCTTTAAAAACTCACTTGGCTAAAAAGAGAAACAGTTTCAGACAAGGAGAGGTGCTGTTACTCTCAACGAATTAGTAAGATTGTATTTGGTTTCACTAATGCAGAATTAGATCCATGTTTATCCAGCTGATCAGCTGAAAATCCTACTGGCACTCACACTGATCATAGGTGAGATGGAGAGTAAGCTTTCTTCTATCTGTTGGTAAGCTATAGAAAAATTACACTGAACTGCTGTTCAGTCTCTGTCCTATGTACTTTTGTGTTCATATAGCTGGGCAAAACCACCCATCCTGCTTTGCTGGGCCTCTCACACCAAATGACATCTCACTGGTTAACAGTGACAAGTGAACAAATATTACTGTTAGCTAATTTTTGGGGTTTTTAGACAACTTCAGACCAGTAGGCATTGATAAAGCTTACTACTTTGACTGCTTTTACAGTTCTTTGAATTCAAACAAGATTTAAAAAAAAAAAAAAAATCAAATATTTCAAATTAAAAAAAACAACCAAACAAACCCACAAACCAATCCATCATTTAGGAAATCCTAAAATGACAATTTCAACCAAAAAAACCACCAAGTCAACACACATGGGTATAGTTTAAATGCTTCTTAATCTTGAGTACTGTGTTGAAAACTTTGGCCTGCTATATTCTGAGACCCCCTACACAAATAATACCTTATTTTCTGTAACTATCAGTTTGCTTTTACCCAAATGCTTGCTTTCTTTCACTATGAGTAGGTTTTCTGTATTAATGTTCAAATTCTTATTAATGAAAAAATGGAAAAGATACATTTTAGAGAAGCTAAAAGAAAACAGTAGTTTAATATTTTCTACAACTATAAAGAAAAAAAATATTCAAGCTCTTAGTCTTTGTCATGTTTTTTTTTTTTCCATCTGTAAAGTAAGTGTAGAAACAGGTTTTTGCAGGACACATTTCTCCCTGTTTCAAGTCTCCCTTCCCAGGGGAGATTGTGTGAAATTCATCCGTGTTGCACAGACAGGACAAAAACAAGACTCTTAGCAGCTGTGGATCATTTTGGCCTGAAGTACTTTTGAAGTGTTCTGCCTGAATCCAATCAGAATGAAACCCAAATAAATCAGCTTGTTACTGTGTTTCGGCTGAGCACCTCTGGCCTGCTACTCTGTGTCAGATAGGCAGTCATTTGGAGAGCAACAATTTTTTGTGCGGTATTTATTTATACAAGGAAGCACAGATCTTTTTAAGGGAAGATTGTAAAATACAGCCCTAAATCCTCTTCTGTATGGAAGTTAGGGTAGGCTGCCTTTGTAATTTTTCATTTTTTTGTTCTGAAGTGATGTTTCACAAAACTTCCACAAGTTGTTTCTAAACAAACTTCTTTCTAAAGAAGTTATTTGATTCAGTTAATTTTGAGGGATCTGTCTGGTGCTGGATTTCTCTGTTGGCAAATATATATGCTTGTAATCAAAACTGTATTTTTATAATAAAAAATATCGTCACATAAATTTATAAAAATACATGTAATGAGACAGGTATATGATTTGAATAAGTGAACTTTTCTGGACCAAAATAATTATTATGGGTATTGTTTTACTTTTATAGATTTGTATCCTTTCATCTTTCAGACTTTTCCATGTGTATGTTTGTCATTAAGTTAATATAAAAAATACAAATCTGGTGGCAGTGAAGACCCATCTTCACAACAGAGGCAATATACATCCAGGCAGGTTATGTAAGGCAGTTTGCATCTATGCAAGGCACCATCTTCCAATTCCACTTGTATCTGGAAAGTGCTCTGTCTGCATAGCAGGTCAGACGAGCTGTACAGGATACTTCCCATCCAAATCCTTGCAGCCCTGTTGCCATGCTGGCCTGCACATCAGCATTGATACCTACTGACATGTACAGCCCACATACCCTCATTTCCAGATGGGAAATTTGAGTACATTTCTGCACTTCTCCCAGTCCTGCAGAAACATTTCAAGCAACAAAAACTTTCAACAAAACTTAGGTGAATCATGACAGAAAACATCTTCATATAAATATATTTTGATTGCTCTTTCAGTAGCTTTGATGTGGTCATTGTTATACACTTCAGTCCTGCCTTCCTCAAATTACAGATTTGGTATAGTGATTTTATTTTTTTTTTCCCAAAATGAGAAAGGGAGAAAACTCATTCCTTCTACTCTTTACTTCTAATCTACTTCTGATGCCTTCATTTCTCTGGTTTAAATGCTATGTGTGGGTGCCTGTTGCCTGTTCTTCCAGTCTGCTATCTCCTCATTTTGAACCATGCTGATTTTTCTCATGGCAATGCTTCTTTGATGTGTACAGTGCAAGTTAATGAGCTCTCCTGGTACATACCGGGGTTCTGTGAAATCTTTGTAGAGAACGAAGAAGCTGGTTTTACTTAAAAGTCCAGCCACATGTAGAGTAAGGATCTTCTGAAGACATAAAACAAACATTATGTATATGTCTTCTCTTTTTTTCATGTGTAACCTTGGAAACTGTTATAAAGCATTATCTTTTGAAAGTGACATTTCTACGTAAGCAGTTCTGTACAGTATTTTCTTCTCTGTCACTATCTGAGGCTTACAGAACATATACCTCTATTCCATGCCAAAGGAACTAAAGTTTTTTTCCTTCTAGAAAAGGCTTTTTTCTTTGATTTCACTATGATCTTCCTTATCTTTTCCTAGCTGTTGTTTTTTCTGGCTTACTTTGGTATAACTGCTGCTTTTCATTGTCTGAAATCTTTTACTGGTTAACATCCCTCAGTTCCTGTTTCCTTGCCTTTTTCTTGTTTTACTCATTTCGTTGTTATGTCTCCTGCTGCTTAGCTTTTCTAGCAGTTGCTTTTCTGGCTTATTTTTGTTTCACTGCTATTTGTGATTTCTGTTAAAAGTCTCCTACTGTTTAACTTTCTCAAGCAGTTGTTTCTGGGTTTATTTTTTCCACTTCATGAATTTGTTGTTAAAAGTCTCCTGCAGTTTATCTTCTTCTAAGTGTTCCTTCCATAGGCGATTCTCTTCTCCCAAACATTCAATACATTCAATCTCTGGATCTAATTCAGGGGTGTGTTCAGAGGGCTTTTGCATAGCCAAGCTGATCTGAGCATTGAGAACAGAGAGATCTAGTTTGGTCCTTTAGTGTTTTAGAGTATGTTTTAAATGCAATAAAGCTGTCTTCAAATTCGTTCACTGTAATAGGAAGTGGCCTTTCTTGGGCTTTCAGGTTGAGTATAGAAAAAAAATGTCTATTGCTAGACTTATCCTTTATATTAGAGTAATTTTTTTATAATTCTTTTTTTTTATTTATAAGATATTTTAGAAATATATGCATTTGCAAGATAGGAATCCCAAGCTTTCAGAATTTCATATCACAATTGATGTTTTATTTCTGAGATTTAAAATGATTTTGAACTTTCACTTACACTTAACAGAAGAACAGTCATGCAGAGTCAAATGTGCACTCTTCACTTCCCCAGGGCTTTGAGGAGATACAGTGTGAGCAAGAGTTTCTTAATAATTCTTCCTGGTGCTAATCCACCTTAGGTAACTTACTTGGCCAAAGACAGCAGCAGTATTCAACAGCCAATATTCAAGACACTCATTTGGAAAGAGGAAGGCAGTAGTTCAAGTCTTTGCTCTAATAAACATTTAATTATTGATATGAAGTGGAACGGTTCCACCTGGAAATGCTGAGAAATACTCATGTCAGAAAACCTTGTAACCTAATATATTATAAAATACAGATGGAAATTCACCTAGAGTTTCCATACCTGAATTAATTAACAACTAACAATTTAGTTATTCTGGATTTGGCCTTTTTTCTGTCATTTATTTTGCAAAATATTTCAGAAGGTTCTGATTTAATACTAGTGGGTAGTGGGGCATGGAAAATACACAAATTTTCATAAGGTATTTGATACTCATTCCAGCCGGCTTCACTACAGATTCTAGTCTCTTCTTGACTTATCTGGCTTAGAGTCACCTTTTAGAATACTAATTTCTCAATGAATAGTCAACTAGTTTAAATTAAAATTAAATTAAATTATTAAATTAATTAAATTAAAAACCAGATAAAACTTATTTCATTCCAAGAAACTTTAAGAATCTTTATGAACTTAATGAAAAGAGGTGCTTTATATCACAGGTAGCCTTTATGTTTCTTACATCTTTCCAGTATGAATGTCACTCCCTTGTCTAGCATTTTATGAAATACTTATTCTGAAAAAGATTCCAAAACTTAATCAGATTAGAGTTATGTACACTATAAAGTAGTTGCAGAAGATACTAAAGACTGCTGGAAATCTTAAATGTGACTGGATGATTATAATAATGTGAAAGTGAAAAAAGCTATTGAATGCTTTTAAAAGTAATACAGTAAAAGAATAGCATTCTCCTTATGTGTATCCATTATTAATATATTCTCCCTGAAGCCCTGAAATAACTTTTTTACCATCACTAGAACTTTACCAAAGTCAGAATCTGCAGTTTTGCTGGTAGTTTACAGACTCCAGCAAAATGCTGCGAGATGATCATATTTATTCATATGGACTTTTTAACATAATTTCAGTTTAGTTTACTATGACCAGAAGTAGAATTCACTGAACTAAACTAAATATCACCTACTATTTGCTTTCTTGTGCTTGTGCAGTACAAGAGACCTAAATTTTAAGGTGTGCTAGCAGACTAGAACTCTTGTCACCTGCATCCCGTTCCAGTTCATGAGTTCAATCTTCTGCAGAGCCAGTCTGTGTAGAGATATAATGTCAACCTTTGCCTTTTCAATGACTCCATAATATTTTATAACATTCAATGGAGACATAAACATCCTAATATCCCAACAGCTGCATGGCTGTAAACTCACAGTTTAGGCAATAGCAAGTCGAAGGGGGTTTAAAAAAAGTGGATAAATAGTTAACAGATGTAATTTGTTGCCCCAGATTTCTTTGAAGAAAGTGACACAAAAGTAAGTCAGGATGGGAAGTGACATAAGGTAGGAAGATTCTATGCTTCTAGTATAGCTGTATGAGCTTACTGATAGGATACTAACAACCAGATCTTTGATGAGTTAAGGAGGCAGTGAGAAGTTGAGGGTAGATGGTGAATGTATTTATTTACATTTTGGTGTTCCATAATGTGGAGCTATCTAGAATGTAATTTTGATTGGGAGGATAAAGATATACAGAAGAGAAAGATAGTATTGTTGCTAGAGGGACTGTAGTAGAAAAAAACAGAAGAAAATCTAAGAAAAGCAAAGCAATTTCTATACTACTGTCTCTTTATCTCCAAGTGACTTCTTGCATTATCTCTTCAGGAAAACCACCTGTATTTTAAATAAACATAATTAAAACTCCTTTCTGTAAGGGAATGCAGTACAACAGACCAATATACTTGTGGATTCTTCCAACTCCCAAATTTAAAAGGGTCAGATGTTACAAGCATGTTCAGATATCTGGTGTATTTCCAAAACAACAGAGCAAGGAAGATTTAACATGCATGTGTTCTGGAGTGGTATTTCTTCATGAATCTGTGTCAGGATATGGCTCTGGTCCTAATGGTTAACAGCCTTATAAATCCCTGGCTCAGTTGAGGGAGATTCAGTCTTCTGATTTTTGTGAATTAAAAATAAACCTAAAATATTTCCTTCTTAGGATTTCCTAGATAGAGGCATAATACAAGTAAATCGTCATTATTTTCAAGATCGACACCAAACATAATAATCTCGGGCACAATTAGTCCTTATCTATTTTTCAAGAGTTTTTCCTTGCAAAGTCATTAATAAAAAAAAAGTTACCCTTTAACATGCAAGAGGGAGGAGCAGAGGAAAGCACACATCTCCTGTTTCTAACATATTGCATATTGTTTTGAGTCTGATCCTGATAAAGTGGATTTTCCATGTCTGAAGATGTGTGCCAGGGGTCTGTGGAATCTAATCAACCTGATCAGTTACTCCCATTTCAAGTCAGTTTGTTTAGTTTCTAAATTCCACTCAGGGATTCTCTGTCTTTAAATCTGTAGAGGTAGAACTTTCATTTGATTTTCTAAAGAAACCACTGGAAGCAATAGCTTGGTTAGCATCATCATCAAAGCTGACCAGAAACAGTTATTTTTTTGGTGCTTCTGTTTTGTTGCGGTTTTTTGGGTTTTTTTTATTTATTTTTATAAGCTTCCTTTCTTTTTCAAGATGGGAAATTGTGTTGGATAGTGAGGAGAAGAAGAAGAAATGTCCAGGACAACTATTTCATTATTTTTGATCAGATTTTTTTAACATCAGTTATGTTTGTTTGCTATAAAATTAAAAAATAATAATAATTTTTTCCTTTTGGTAACAGAATTTTCAAATAAAACAATTGTATCTCACAGTGTGAATTTTAACAAGCCTGTCCTGTGAAGCAAAACTGTATTTAAGACAGCTTGAACCAGCTGCACCTTGTAGAAGGAGAAAGGGAACTGATTTATCAGTAGTTTATAACTTACTAATGCAAGAATATAAGAACAACTCATTGTCTTCAAAATCCAGGCCTGCCTTCTGAGATACTTACCTTCCAATTTCAGCAGTGTATGCCTGAGGCATTCACAAAAGCTATTTGCATAATCAGTGTGGCACTGGATCCAACCTATAAAAGAAAGGCATTTACTCACTTGCAACTAACAGCAGAAATGAATCTACACTTCCAAAGATGAATTCTTAAGCTGTCAAGATTTTAGACAGCATCACAAACAAAATGTGTATATATTTTCTGGATAAAGGCACAGCCACTCATAGTGTTACGGTTACAGCTTGAAAGCATATTCTTAACTATTTGAAAAGGTCTTTAATGAGAAAATTGTGAAGCTTTCAGTTTTAATAATAGTCTGGTAAAGAATGAAGCAAGGAACTAAAATCACTCAAAAACCTTTCTTCTTACAGTCCTAGGTGTCAAAGGCATTCATTGTATTCTTGATAACCACAAAGATTGACATTGCTGATGTTCCAGATCAACAGCAGTGTATTTACTTGCCATACTATTTCCTCTGGTATGAGTGAAAGCAGTGTGAAAAGGTTATAGAAAGTAAGGGAACACAGGTGTTGATTATTTTTGTTGGTTTCAGAAAAATAGAAAAAGTTTTTTTCTTTATTTCCTGTACTTCAAATATTTTTCTGTTTCTGTATTAAGAAAAAAGATTGGCCAGCAGAAATGAAACTTGTAGTTGTTAGCAGAGGGAGTGAAAGGACATAAAAAAAAGCCAAGGACCTAACTCCTATTGACTTGGAATAGTAACTGGGTACCCAGTTGCCCTTACTACCTTTGAAAATCTCTCACTTCACTTTCTCTACTGTTTCCTCAATTTTAATGAGTAAGAAATAATGGGAATGTCATCATCTTGACAAGAAAGATAAATTAGAATTGGTGCAGAAGTTGTGAAGGAAACTGGAGACTAATGGGGTGAGGTAGCAGTTGACTCAAGGTACAAAGTATTGCAACTGTCTTAACTTATATGCCAGATCCAAAAATGTTATCCAGATTATTTTGGTAACTTCAAAATTCCTTATTCCTGGTTTTCTAGATTAATTTAAAATGACTAGTCTGATCCTGCATGTTCCTGTTGCCTTTTGACAACTTCAAGGAATTTGGAGCAAAAAGGGCTAAATTTGAATTCAAAGAAACATCTTCTAAAAGCCATTGTGAGCCCTGATTTTGAAACCTGAGACTTTCTGGTGCTCAAGAGGGTCACTTTACCAACTCAAACCTTGAATTAATTATCAAAGTAGAACTTTTTTAGTTATTTTTTTCCTTAATTAGAAAATAAAACCAAACTCAAAACAAAAAACAAAAACGCCAAAGCAAATCAAGCAAACAAAAAAAACCAAAAAGCCCCAAACTAAACCAAAATACATCTTCCATTAGATGGATATTTCATAAGCAGTCCAAAAAAACCAGACAGCAGAAGCCAGCTCCCATCTCTTCTATGAGCTCAAGTAGTAAAGCAGTCACCTAGGATGACAGACTCTGTTTCAGACATTTACACTGACTGGAGTAGCCTTAGCAGTAGAATTGCAATATTAGCTGCACATCTGAAATAATTCCTTGCAAGGTAAGAGATTTGGATTCTTATCTGTCCAGTTCATGCAGATTGAGAACCTTAAAGGCAGTTGTCAACATTTCAAGTCAGATTTCTGAGATTTGAACCATCAGAGGGGCTTTTCCCTTGGGGATGAGGAGGGGAATAATTTAGACATCCAGCTTCACAAGTGCTAAATGCTCCTAAGCAGGGGCAGGTGTCTTACTGGTTTTGAGATTAGTTTTGCTTTCTAGCTCCTAAAGTCTATTTTCAGATATTTTTTCTCTTCATATATTTTTTAAGCCTGACTGTGGGTCTGGTTATCAGGCAAGTGACATAAAGCATAGGTATTCCTGTGTGAAGCTCCTCAGGGTATTCAGTACCTGGATATCTTTTAAAAATCTGCCTATAGTATGAGTCTTCAAGATCTGCTGGGATCTTTCTGAACTGATGTAAGAGGTCAGATAAGATTTGGACCATCTTGTTTTCTTCTTGTAGCTACAAAAGCTTTCCTCTAGTACAGAGGCAGTGATAGCTGAAGCTTTATTTTTGAGAGGTAGCTGCTAGGAGCACTTTTGTCAAGAACTTTTTCTTGTGGTATGTTTCTTCAGTATGAGCTTTCTCTAGACAAACTTTATTCTGGCTACTACAATATTAATTGGGTGGGTCGTGAGTTGTAGGCTACCTATGGAAAGGAGACATCAGTGTGCCTATAAATGCCATAGTGGTAGGCAACTAAAATTTTAGGATGCCCATCTACCATAGTGTATTGCTTCCAGAAAAACAAGGCTGCTTTTAAAAATATGAACCTATACATTTTCTGAATCTTTCTATGAATTACACTAAAGCATTTTTAAATTAATAATATCTCTATATAAAGATCCAGAGTGTTTCCATCTACATAGGTTACAACTAATCTTATGACCATGAAAATTAATATATTGTAGGCAACTCCTACAAGTTCTGTTCACCAGAGTGACTCTATAGCAATACCATAAGGTTTTACACCTGTATGGTGTACAGCAGAAATGGACACACTTAGCTTAACAGAAACTTTCAGCCCTAAAGAGGGCTTGAACTTGCCTAACTTTTGCAAAACATAGGTCAGTCTTTGCAGTTTTCTTGAGATTTTTTTCTCCCTTTTCTCTGAGGATGGAAAGTTTGTTAAAAGAAAACAAACAAACAAAAAAACAACCTCAAAATTCTGTCTTTCTCTAGTCAGAAAAAAACCCCTTCTATTTTTATCTTATCTAGTTCAGCAAATCTATAGGATTCGGAGTGTATGTATTGTAAACAAAGTTGTTTACTTAAGTCCAATTAGTTACACTGTGAGAAACCAAGGTGTTTGGTATCACTGAACAGAAGTCGGGTTTTTACCAGTGTTTTTCCTAAAAATCATACTTTAAACAGCAGGATTTTCAAATCTTGTAGACACCTAACCAATCAATAAAAAAATAATGAAATAGCAATGGAATATATTTTTTACCCTGTCTACATAACATTATTCCATAGCTGAGGGATGTGATTCTGTACCACCTGTTCTGCTTTTTTTTTTTTTTTTTGCCATCATTTCTGCAACTAATCATTAAGTGGTAAAACATTGTCACATGGCTTAAAAAAACCCTCAGACACTCTCAGTGAGAGTGGAGATGAGACCACAAGTTCATCAGGAATTTTAAGTTAGTTTATTCTAGTGCCTAAAGAAGGATAAAACTTGTAGGTTTGATTTTGTTGGGGTGGTGGGGTCTTTTGGCTTTTTTTGTTTTTGTTTTTTTGTTTGTTTTTACAGAAAGAAAAATTGTCTTTTTAAAGTGCCTAAGAGGTTATACCTGAGATATGTTTTCTTTTGGTTTCTGCTATTACAGTGCTACTAAGAAGTTTAGTTGATGTGTTTAAGCCATCCTCCTTAGAAACCATCTTTGAAAAAATAATCACCTCTCAGGAGAAAAACCATCTGTACTTTGATTGGCATTTTTACTTTGTCTTAAAAGAACTTGCAACTCTGCCCTTGAGGGTTATCCTTCACCTTGTCTTCTGAAAAAGTGTTGATCAGATGCTACTCCAAAATTTGTTCTTGCTGTGCAGGGTATGCATAAACTTCAAATTCTTTCAGTTTATAAGTACACAGGGTTAACTAGCTTAATCCTGGTATTTTCCATGTACTTTTTTGATAAACTGTACTTATTTTTTACTTTTTTTTCCGCAAATAATTTATTGGAGGATTTGATTCCTAAATGGAAAATTATTTGCATAATTTAAACTTAATTCTGCTTTGATTATTCTTTGCTTAGACAAATCTTACTGATCAGAGAACTCACTGAGGCTTTTTTCACAGATACAATCCATTACAAGTCAACTTTTAACAGCAATTTTAAGTCGTAGTCCAAATTTTAGGTAATAATGACTACTGACCTCTCCAAGCCATAAGATTTTCCTGCAAAGGATACATTTAAATTTCATCTTGTGATTTATGAGATTGTTAAAAGGCAACTTAGCTCTCCTCAGTTTTGTGGCCAGTTAGGAAGCATCTCACTTGCTTTGTCATGTGAATGAATGTGTAGGGAAGCCACAAAGCCTTAGGTCTACCCTAATCTTCTGGTGAAGGCAAGAGCTGCAAGGAAAACTGTATTAATGGAAAGCTGCTAAGGAGAATAACTGGGAGCTGGGTTATCACATTGTTCTGAGCCTGTAACACGAGATTGTCTAAATAATTCCAATTTCTTTCCTAATTTATCAGGGTGATAGATCCTTAGGCAAAAGGCTACACAATTTTTTTTAAAGACAGTTTTGTTGCACGGCTATGGTAAAATGATTTTATTCCCTTGTAAACTTTTTTAATCATTGAACATACCAGTAAGAACCCCTGATGCCTGATGCTGGATGAAATAAGAAATTTTTAGTCTTTAAAGTAAATCCAAAAAGGAAGTTAACACTTTTAGGCTTTTCAAAATAGACCTCAGAAAAAGCTTCCTTCCAAGTTTCTTTGTTGGTTTTTTGTGTTTTGGTTTTTTTTTTCATTATTCTACCAGTCCTAGCATACCATTTGATCAGAATCTTTCACAGAGCAAGAATAAGTTGTAACATATGTATTAGGACAATTGCACAAATATATCTAACAGATTTGGAAAGAGATAAAAAAATGGTTTGAATTTTAAAGATTCAGCATAAGAGTAACTTTTTTATTCATTCTCTGCTTCTGCTGAAAGGCTAGGCAGAATCAACAAAGCAAATTTCACGTTTTTCGTCCAACTTTTCACCTTAAAAGGCAATTGATTTCTGTGCACATGCCTAATTTGGTTGATGAACGCCCTATCCAAATTAATGTAGATTGATTATCCATGCAAGTGGGTTAATTGAATAATAGCCATCGATGCATATGGCTACTGGATATTTTACTGTATGTACATCTGAAGCTTACATATTTTGCTACAAAATAAAACATAATGAAAACAACTATATTGACTCAAATTAAAGCTGATTAGTCCATTCATTAGTGTAATTCAATTGTCTTTAAAATTAGTTGCTAAACAGTAGGGAAAGAATAGTGATTTATTATAATTGTCCATGTTAGACTGAAGGAATTATTTTGTTGAGTGTTATACAAATAAATCCCAATTTCCCAAATAATAAGTATTGGATCTAAAGGATGGTGTCATTTGCAAGCATTGGAAATAATATAAATTTATAACAAATAGCTATTCGCTTTGTCATCTTATTTACCAGACTTACTGTATTCAGCAATCCATGTTATAGAGCAATTTAAAGTGAAAGCCACATTGGAGTTCCTTATCAGTGGGAAAAAAGAGGGCCTAATTGAGAAATGCCAGCCAGTGTCTGCATCCTCAATAGAAGAAAAATGGACTCCATCACAAAATGCCAACTCTGGCCATGTTCCCTAATATTCTTTTTGAGGGCACTAAACAGTAGATTGGATTAAAAAAAACTGCCAAAGCCATTATATTTCACTTCCAATAAAGTGCAGCGTCCAAATGAAAAATGCCAGACTTTATCCTTTCTTTCTTGAGGAAAATAGTAGAACCAGTTAAAAAAAGCCTGGTATGTATATCTTAAATTTCATGATTTCTATGAAAGAGCTGCACTAGCAAAAGAAGTTCTCATGAACTGCAAGTGGAAAATGGGTTGGGGAAACAGAATATCATAACAAAATTGAAGACTGGAAATATGGCCACCCAACAGGTCTAATGCACACGTTCGACTAGGTTTAATTTTCTTCATACATGCAAAATGCTGTTTTTCTTGTGGAAGAGAGGAGAGCAGAGGATCTTTAAGAAATGTCAGCAGCAAAATCGAGAATAATTAATTTGCTTCACAGAATTTCTAAGTAGGATTAGCCATATCCTATAGTTTCTTAAGACAATAATGTTTTTCCCAATAATCTGTAGATTAATTGCATTCTCTTAACTGAAGAAGAAATGGCACATGAGATTTTTTATTTTCTTTATTCAGAAAAATCCAGAAGCCTTTGTTGGGTACAAGTTATAGATGTCGCAGTATTCAAGTAGAGATACTTTGGCAACAGTGCTCATCACACACATTTTCCTTCCAAAGAGCCTAAAACCAAGTCCTAATCCATGGTCTGATGTCAGAGTTTAAAAATTGTGACTATTTTTCTTCTGTTTGTAATGTACTCTGTAGAGGAAATTTCCCAGAGGAAATTTGTCCACTTGGACAGAGAATGCCCTAAACAACACCCTTTTTTTACCAGTTGAGTCAAGAAATTTACATATGCACTGAAATTTCAGGCAGGAAGAAGGGTATCACAGACTAGTTTTGTGGTGTACTCAGGATCATTTTCTGTCAGCTGCTGTCTTTGCTTAACAGGGTGATGCATTCAGCGTGGATTTCATTTGCCACCTCAGTTTAGGTACATCTGATTGGGGAGTGCCCTTCATCACTTTGCAGTCATACTGCTAAGGTGTAAGTCGATAGAAACAGAATTCATCTCTGAAAGAAATGCTACAAATTCATTGACTAGATGTCATAAAATAAAAGATACATTGCTCTGTTCTCATCCAGGATCAGCTGGGAAGCAAGGGCATTTGCAGATTGTGAAGCTGAGGGGTCTGTATCTGAGAAGTTATTTAATAGATGATTTGTTGTGGTTTTTTGTTTTTTTAAAAAAAACACAACAACCCACCCTTTTGTCATCTCAACAGTCTGCCACTCCCTCATTGAGTGAAAACAAAAGCCTAGCTAAATATGCCTGCAGCTATGCTGTGCCATTCTGCAGCAGAGGAGTGACAAGGAGAGAATTACAGATTACTCTTGACCACACTACTTCTCATAGTGACCTTGGCTGCTTGTCTCTGTCCTTTCCTTAAGTTATTGTGTGTGCACAAATCCACCAAGGATATGAGAAATACTGTCACTGAAAGGAATGTTTTTTCAACTGAGTAAACAGGTATGAATTTTTGTAAAACAAGGCTGTATGTTTGCCAAACTTATACTTTCTCCTTTTCTGAATCAACAAAATGGCATTAACAAATGTTAATGAAAAAAATTGAAGTACCAACAATTAGATGTCCATTCATGCCAATGTAAAATTACATTATGTCCCACTTTGTGTCAACAAGTCCTGTACTCAGCATCTGTGAGGCTGCACTTCAAATACTATGTTCAGTTTTACACTCCTCACTACAAGGAGGACATTGCATTGCTGGGGCATATCCAGAGAAGATCAGCAAAGCTGGTGATGGGTCTGGAGCACAAGTCTTACAAGGAGTAGCTGAGGGAATTGGGGTTGTTTAGTCTGGAAAAGAGGAGGCTGAGAGGAAACCTTATAGCTCTCTACAACTGCCTGAAAGGAGGTTGTAGTGAGTTGGGGGGAGTCTCATCTTCCACTTAGCCAATTATTAGATGAGAGTAAATGGATTCAAGTTGCATCAGGGAAGGTTTAGATTGGATATTAGGAAAAATTTCTTTACTGAAAGGGTTTCCAGGTATTGGAACAGGCTGCACAGGGTTGTGGTGGATTCACCATCCCTGGAGGTGTTAAAAAACTTTGTGGATGTAGCACATCAGGACATGATGTAGTAGTTATGGTGGTGTTGGGTTGATTGGACTTGATGATCTTAGAGGTCTTTTCCAACCTTAAAGATGCTGTGATAACATCACCATGTCTTACTTATGGCATACAGTCAGTAGACAAGTATTGCATACACTACAGCACTCAGAACAGCTGCTCTTCACCCTTAAAAGAACAAATAAATAAATAAAACCTTTTTTTCGGTGATAATTAAGCAGTAACATCCGTTTTATGTGCAGTTGCAATAATATGTGATAGTGAGATTGTTTAGCTTATGCTAATTGTTTATGTGGTGGTGCTCATGCATACATCATCTAATGCAAATCCTCTTCAATCTGTTGCTAAGCAGTTTTTGCTACTGTGGATATCATGAAATGGTAACTATATGAAATAAATAAAATGAAAAAATATGGTTTCTTCAATTGCACAAACATTTCTCGCACATAATATTTTCTCTTAGCATATTTATCTCAACATCTGTTTTTAAAACTCAGATATTCTTTAGAAAAACTGCAGGACATAAAGTTCTAATATCTATCTATTAATCTTATGATAGGCTTCTAATGTTGGGTGGGTGGTTTGTGTGTGAGGCAGAATTCATGCTGACTTATTCAAAGACTGCTTGTTCCCAGATAGTTCTTTTTTTGATCCACATATACAATAAACATAGAAGAAAGCTATTTCTGAAGCTCAAATTTCTCTCAGAACTGACAGTTTAATAAGAAACCATGGTTCTCAGTTACCTCCCTATTATAATTTATACAATACAAGTCTTTGAAATAAGGACTGAAAAGCACAGGCAAGCTTCATACTAAGAGGCTATCATCTTCGTTTAATCAATACTACAAAGACAAAAGATCACAAAAATTATATTCTGGAAGTGCTTCTGTGTAGTGTTTGAATGAAGTTAATTTCATGAACAGAGGTAATTTCACATGATTCTTTGTCTGGATAACTAATAAAAAGATGGTTTAGTATATACCGGGGGGGGGGATTTCTTGTTGCTGGGCAAAGGTAGCGATGTTTTGCTTTCCACACACTCCACTCATGCAGTTGCCTGTCTACTAGCTGATTAATTGACCATCTATTAGACTTCCCTGTTGTACTCTACTTTCCAGCAAATTAGATAATCCTGTTCTCAAATTATTGCTTGTGGCAGTGGAGGTTCAGTCAATTTCAGAGACATTGTAGTCTGAGGAGAGCTATAAGTAGTGGCAGTTTATTTTTTATGAAGCTTTACAGTGAGTATCATAAATATCTGATGATTTTAATTGAGTCTTATTAAGATATTTAATCTCTACTGATTACATGGCAAATAATAATAAAATTGTATCTATTTAACACCTGTGAAAGGCAAAGTAGGTATTTATTACACAGATTTTAACATTAAGTAAATCTTGGGGCTTATGTATTTAACATACAACCGTTGTGTTTCATATCCTTTCCTCCAGCTCAAAACCAGTAGAACAGATATTTCAAGCAGCCACATGGTACAGTGTAGTTTAAAGACCAACTGAATAACCAAAGCATGCTAAGTGAGATTTTGAACCCATCACATTTATACTTATCTGTTATATAGCCACTTACCATCAGTAAGTAGTTTATTTAAATGGTGTTAATCATGAGCATTTAGCTTTCAACATATGGGTGCTGTCTCCAGGAAAACTTAAAAGCTTCTTAGAGAATTTATACTCAACATAGAGAATTAATACAATTTTCTTACAAGTTTAGAAACATCTGTGCTAATGTAGGGGAGAAACCAATATTGCAGATCACCAGTTATCTTCATCTTGTGTTCACACCAGAAAAACACTGGTGACTTTAGATGGATTTAAATTATAAAAATTAAAGCTATGTAAATAGACAGTTTGTGCAAGCCTCAGTGGAGCATAAATGCTCAGTGCTGTTTACTGGGGAGACCTTTGGCTGAGTAGACTGATTCTCCTTGCACATGTAGAGAGTAAATATATTAATATATACATCATGTAACTGAGCACCTTTATTTCTCATTTAAAACAAATGGCCAAAAAATAGTGTTCATGCATTGCTTTGTGTTAGTGTCATGCTGTGTTGCAAATCTATATAATGTAATATTATTTTTAAGCAATTGAAACCAAATGACAAGAGAATTTGAACAGGTGGACACTTAGTTTATGGAGTCAGAAAGGGATTATCATGGTATGTAATCCATTCAGTCCTAGTTAAAAATGGCACCACTGGACACTTATGGAAGCACAACTATATGGAATATAGAAAACAAGTAAAACATGGGATGCTTAAATTTATGAACATCTAATATTGCATGTAAGTTCAGCAATGACTTTTCAGGACTGATTTACTAAAACATTTGTAAAGTTAGGAGTCTAGGTGCAAATGTTGCAAAATGATGTGAAGATCTTTCAATCTGCAAATTTTAGACACTGAGATATTATGGAGAAATCCATGTGCTATCTAGCAGAATGGAGCAAATTCTGCTAGGACTGAATGAAAGGAATATTAGGGCAGATTCAGAAGAGGTTAGAAAAGATATTTTTTAAAAATTTAATTCAATATGATTTATTTTTATCATTTAATATCATTAAAAGCAGTGTATTTTATGGTGAAAAATTTATTTTCTGTTACTCATATTTTATATCATTAATTTAATTTTTTAAAAAAGCTTAATCTGTTCTCCAAGTCCCAGAACTGTAGTCAATATTCAATAAATGCTATTAAATAACAGTGAATTTGTGAATCTTCCACAACTTTCTTATCCTCCATAGTATCTCTCATGTATTTTTTTGCTACTGTTCTGAGAGTAGCAGATTGACCCCAGAATTTTTCAGGTCCATTTTCTGAGATCCTATCTTTTCTCACACCATCTCTTCCCTAAGACTCACATGTAAATTCTTACTTTCTGAAAAACACAGTCCAGTTCCTTTTTTAGAACACTTAGCTTTACTTTACAGATAAAAATAAAGCAAAGCTCATTACTTCCTTGCTGAGGAGTGGTACTCACCTTTGTATCCGGGAGTGCATTCCCCCAGCTCTCAAGCCATTTCAGGATTGAGGATTTGGTTTCTTTCCTGGAAGCCCTGGTGCTAATAATGAGCACTGTCACTTGAGGCCAAAGACAGAGGAGTCTCCATGTGGAACTCATGTTAGGTGCTTGTAGGGCTGGGGGCTAAGAATCTAAGTTTGCCTTCATAGAGGCTCGTTAGCGAGTCAAAGGAGTGTTTTAATTGAGTGCTTCATGATACAAGGATTTAGGGAAGTGCTTTCTGTTAGCTGCCACTTATCTCTTATTCTCTCAAGTACACTGCTGGCTGAAGGGAGACATCTCTCTTTGATCAGTTGTGCTGGGTGGCTTATTTATCGAGCACAGCAGCAGGTAATAAATATGATTTTTTTAAAGATTACAAAGTAGCCTAGAGTTTGAGCCAGAAGGAACCCTCAGATCATCTCTATCAGGTCATTAAGTTTTACTGAGGCTTTATTCTAAACTTTAAGGTGTTCATTAGACCAAAGAATTTTAGACCTCTTGAGATTTAACTGTGCTATAGGCAAAGACTGGAGCTAATCCCTAATGCCCTTTCAATGATAAGAAATTAATTAGATGAAATATGCCTGAATGATCCTATAATATAATCTTGCTTACAGTACTGAGGAAGGCAAAACAAAAAATAAAGGTTCAGCTTTAACTTCTAATCTCTGGATTTTTTTATATCTTTATCATCTAGGATAAAAAGCTTTCCATTACTGGAAATCTTGTCTTCCTTTAAGCACCTATAAACACAGATCACATTGCCTTAATTTTTTAAAATTTTTTTTAAACTAACTGAATACATCAAACTTAGTCTCACAAGGTTTATTTTCCAGTGTCAGGATCATTTTGGTCTCTCCATTTTGAATTCTTTATAAGATTTCCACCTGCCTTGTGAACTACATGTTTTCTGTGATCTTACTTCATCCACTTCAAGTACCTTATTTGCCAAAGTTCCATATAAAGGAAATAGAACTTATTTTTTACCCTATCTTCTCCTTGTTATGTCTTCTTGGATCACACTTGCTGTTTATTCGGCAGCACTGCACAAATGGGATCATTATCTACGATGAATCCTATATAAATACAAACTGTTATAAGCATTTATGGACAGAAACCTGTATATAAACTTGTATTACACTTGTAATAACTTTAAATTCTAAGTGAAGAAAACAAACATTGTGCTTTCCCTTGCCAAGACAAGTGTACTAAGGACAAATGCAGCAACACTCAGCACCTGACATTTGTAGACACTTCAGATACCTCCTTCGTTCCATATACTTTAGCTCTACATTTCTCAGTAGATTTTTTGTTTGATCTACTCTGGTAATTGTTAAAGTTTCTTGGTTTTGCATTGCAGTTTTCAGTTATGCTGGTTTTTCCATCTACCTGAATCTCTGATGTCAGTCACGTATTGTTTGATTTCAGTGTTTGGGAATAGTATTTCTTATTTATTTGATTTTTTGTGATATTATTCAGAATTATAAATAGTATTTTATCAGCTTTGTTATTTATTATTGTTTGGATGTTTAGCTTTTACTGTGGGCTCTCTACAGGCGTCATAACAATTTTGTCCTTTAATGTAAGCTGTTTTGTTGCCTCTTTCCTTTAATGTTAATTGCATGTTTCATTGTCCCTGTTTAGATGGATCCACTCCTTTCTGTTGCCCACTAATGGTTAGGGCCCAAACATATTTTTAAAGATTTAGTCTGTCTTTTGAGATAAAGGGAGATGTACAGGGGAGCTGCTCATACTGATACTGCATTGGAACTTTGGAAGAAATTCTAAATAAACCTGAAATGAAGCCAAGGCTGAAACTGTATTCTATAGAAGTCTGAATCTAAGGTCTGGTGCCTTTGTTTTTTTCCTTTGTGTAACACATGTTTACTTGGAGAAATGCCACCAGGAGCAGAATCAAAACTGATCTCAAAAGATGAGCAATATCCAGTTAGGTTTGTGTTTGAAGAGATGATATTCCTGGGAAATATGAGCAGCTTAGTGAGAGTGGCATATTTCAGCGTGTGCCATTCTTTCTGAACCTGTCTTTGGCCATGTATTAAAAACCAAAAAAACAAAAAAACCAACCAAGCAACCTAAAACTGACCTGAATAGGAGTTGCTAGATTTTTTACATCCGGATGAGCATTATGTGAGTGGAGATTTTATTTTTGAGATGCATAG
This sequence comes from Heliangelus exortis, assembly GCF_036169615.1. Taxonomy (NCBI): domain Eukaryota; kingdom Metazoa; phylum Chordata; class Aves; order Apodiformes; family Trochilidae; genus Heliangelus; species Heliangelus exortis. The sequence goes on along the minus strand of NC_092429.1, from coordinate 12,689,497 downwards.
GTCTGTGCTCAGTAGGACAAGATCCTAGCGATGATTCTGGGAGTGTCAGGGTAAGACTGATTGATGCTGCATTGGATAATTGTGTGAGTACCCAATTTTGATTAGCTTTGAAGCAGAATAGAAATCCTACTGCCTTCAATAATTGTTTTAATCCACTCAGAATGCATGTGAATGACAGGGCTGCTGTTGAGTGCAAGAAACAAACTTGAAATGGCAATAGAAACTTTGTACTGCACGTCAGCCTTTATTCACTCCAGTTTAGGTCTTTCCCACTGCATCCTAATTTGTGTTCTTACTGTTCCCAAGTTGCAGCCCTTCACAAATTCCACTTCAAGGAGATACTTGGTCAATGAGCCTGTTTGTAGAAGCTGGAATTCTTCCCTTTTTGTACTGCAGCCTCTTCCATAAGCACTGAAATACTTCTTAAAATAGAGAAGATTTCACTCTACCCATTTGATTTGTAGAAAAGTCAGTGTCTATAAAGCAATACAGATATTTTACCACAGTATGGTTCAGCAAAGATCAACAATCACCATGGATATGAAAAGTTTGTGCCATGTAGCATAATTAAATAACTCAGTGATTTTGGGTTTTCTGTTTTTAGGCTTAGTTAATATCTATATGTTTCATTGCAACTGTCAGGCTGAGAACTATTAGAAATAACTCTTGTTTTAAATAAGATGCAAGACTTGGGGGCAGTGAAGGGAAATGGAAAGCCTTGAATTTGAGAAGTCATTTCTACTGTTGTTCAATGGAGATTTTGCTGGTGTAGTAGACAGCTGATTTCACTGTCATCAGGAATTTTAGCCATATGCAATTTCTTACTTGAATTTGTTTATTTCACTGAAAAAGCAGCTAGAAAGCTGTTTAGAGGAAACAGTTGGCCACCTCTCTGTCTCAGTTGATTGACAAGGGTGAAAATTAACCTAAGTTCAAGCTCTGAGTGATTGTTTTTTTCATTCGTGCTAAAGCAGACCCACTTTGGCTTTGAACACGAAGTGTAGGCCTGTTCTGGCAAGGTAGCTGGCAAAAGGTCATAGACATGCCCTGAGTAAAGAAATGCATCCTGAATTCCTGAGGGCAAAAAACAAATTAGAGAATCTGATCTCACTTCTTTTTATCAGAAAAAATAGATTTTATCAGAAAGTAAGTATGGTTAACATAGGTACTTAAAGGGAGCTGCCACAAAATAGGATTGCTGTCCTGGTTTTTGATTCATGCTTCATTATTTAAAATTGTTAAAAGAAATTGTGCTAGTCAAAGACAAAGTGTTACTCTCTTATTAGTGAAATACAGTTAAATAGGTATCAAAGTTAGACAATTGTCAGTAGTACCTCTAAGTGAAGAGGGAGAGGTTTCCATCAGGTTTGCTTTCGGTTGTTGAAAATGAGAACAAAAATATAGTAATTGAGGCATTTATGACTTACAGGCCATGTATGTTTGCAAACCCATGCAAACTTAATGTGACAATAAATTAATGACAAGAGATCTAATTCCACTTTTACACATCTTCACTATCTTCGTAAGCCAGATTTCTGAATTTTCACATTTATGGCTTTAGGAGAAAGCTCTGCTATAAAAATGTCTTTAGCTCAGGTGGGTGAGCTTTCCATACCAAATGACATAATAGAACAGAATTCAAACCATTGTCAAAGGGAGGGCTAACCACTGACTTAATTGCCAATGGAGAAACAAGATTTATAAATTGTTAATACTGCTGAACTACAGATTAGAGCATATTGCTGCTCTTTGGAGTTTATAAAATAAAAGCTGTTCCTATTTGGAAGTTCATAAAAACAGTTTATTATTCTCACTTCATACTTTAGGTCTTAAATATAGGTATGCTTTGAGATTACATTGTTCTGTTTTAAAGAGTGTTCTAAGAGCACTAAAATATGTTGAATCATCCTCTTTATACAGTTATTCCCTATTTCTGTCAAGTAATGATGGGGCTCTTTTCTCCAAAATTAATCAATTAATAAAGTGTTTCCCCTTCAGAACCACTGTTGCCTTCATTACTTAGCTATGATGGGAATATAGAAAAATGACTTGCATTGTACAGAGCTTTACAAAACCGATCCCATCTTAAGGATTACAAGATGGAAATGAGCTATCCATAAATATTAAAAGTTATCTGCTTCTCACAGATGTTCCCTCTGCTTATTATCTGCAAAATTTCTGGATCAAAATGTTCAGTATGAATATGTTAGTATCCACTTAAGATTGCTTTTGGCAGCATATGTGTTGATATCAGCAGGAAATAAATAGGAAAACATTAAAAGGTATAAAACTTTAAAACAATAGCTTAAAGGTGTTTTATAAACTACAGATGGCTTATATCGTGCAAGTGGATGTCTTGTGTAGAATGAGAAACAGAGAAGACTGGAAAAAAATGGAATTGACTGGAAACAATGAGCCCTATGCAAAATGTTGTATTTAAAGTAGAGATAAGCAAAATGAAAATTGCCACTCTTTTCTTGTGGCTTTTCTTGTGAGGCTATGCTAGCATCTGTGAATTAAGAGTGGTCCACCAATTTTTAATGTCTCTATAGAATAAAGCTTTTCACTCTGGATCCTCTCCAAAAAGATGATGTGATCAACAATAGATCTATCATTTTTCTGTGCTCACTCTCAAGTGTTTGTAAGTAAGAAAGTGTTCACATCATGTAGAGGAACTGTTGATCTCTATAAATAAAATGGGAGTGAGATGAAGAAAACTTTCTTTTGTCAAATTATTAGAATAATCGGTATCACAGAAGCTACGCTATGTGAGCCAAAACAAATAGATGAAACCACTTTGCAGAACTGTTCAGAACAGTTCATTCAGAATGAAGAAGTCTGTCATGGAGAGAGTAGCAACCATTTACCCTGCTCTCCTCCTCAAGGGCCCAGTATTTAATGAACAACTCATGAAGACCACACTCTTGTCTGCTGAGTGCTCTTCTAGTGCAAACAAAAGAATTTCAGCTGTGGATTTTGGTATTTTATAACCACTGAGACTTCTGAGCAAGGCTTTTCCATTTTTTCATCATTCTCTGAATCCAGCATTATGACAAATATGTGATATGGTAAATGTTCCATTCCTTGTCAAAGGTAAGATACACAATAAGCTGGTTAAAAATGTCAACATGTGATCTTGAGAATACCAGTAATTTTATACAGTTAATAATATTTTCAAAATGCTGGAAAAAAAAAGACAAGTTAATAAAACTCATGTACAAGTTACCTCACGTTATTTCATTCTCCTAGTAATTCCATGTTTACAGCCAATCAATGCATCATGCTACATTCTCTGAAATGCTTTCCCATGAATTCAGTGGAAAGTTCTACAAATGTATGGCTTTAGTGGAAATTAATATTATGTGTGGCTCTTGCTTTTATCATCCAGTTTTCTAATTGCTGTTTATACAAGCACAGAACTGTGTCTCTCTAAACCTCACAAAATAAAATAAAATAAAAGTAGAAGGCTTTTCCTTAAGTGAAATGAAGGTTAGCAGGATCCATTTCTGTAATAAAAGCAAGTGGAGGATACAGATAATTTAGACTGACCTTGGTTATTCAATATGTAGTTAAAGCACAGACCTGTAGACAAGAAACTATAGAGCGTCTTATGGTAAATGCCTCTTTTCTGGGACTGTTTTTTACTGACAGTCATTACTTTTCTGTTGTCATACTCAGGGTGTTTTCTGCCTCCAGGCACCTAGGGGAGAATTCTGATGTCCCAGAATCTGTGGGTCAAACAAAACACAACTTAAAGAATGACTCATTTAACTTTTTTGTACAGTTTCTGATTCATACTTTTAACACAAAGTGTCCTCTTATTTATTGATTGTTACAACTTTGGGGGACAGATTCTCAATGCTTCTCCTGCCTGCAGCACTGCTTTAGCAGAATAAAGAATAACAAAAGCTCTCGATATTAAGCTGTAAGTCACAGACCTATCAGAGATGTCTTTAGCCTTGGAACTGAGCCTAATTGCAATGTCATTACCTTCCCTGCAATCAGTGAGAAGATCTGGGTGCCCCCAAAGATCCATTCGGATCCAAAGGATGATGCATCAGCACTTGGTAGCATCTCCATTTATTTACTGTTTTAATAGACACACTGTGGCAAATTGACAACTTGTGTTTACTATGTCTAGTACTACCTATGTCTAGTACAATGAGAGATGAGGGGGAAAACGCCACAGCGTGTCATCTACAGAAGTCTTTGTAGAGCAATTTCAGTCAGTACCATTTGAAACAACCCTGGATGCTTCATACACTAAAGCAATTCATCCACCAGACAGGTTCAGAACATTTTAAAATAACAATATCCTGGAGCACAAAAGCAATGGTATCACATGATTGTAATTTGATGCTATCTCAGCTATGTGAAGAGGTTAGCATTTCTTTTCAGAATATCTCAAAACTTTCCTGCAAAGTCTTCTAAAAGTTTCCAATTGAGTTTATTCACTTTTAGCCATATTAAAACCTTGCCAAAAATAGCTCTGTGCATATTGTAGGTAACATGAAATCTGATAAATCTCATTGTCATGATATTATAACACTGCTATGAAGACAGAGTGGGAACATCTGTGATTATTAAATTGTGTTATTTTTGAAGGCGTTCTGGATAACATTTACGAGTGTTACAGAACTGTGCTGAATTGAAACACCCTCGAGCTGAAAAATTGATTTCCTTGGAGCTCCTGCATGGAAACCTGAGACTATAGCACATTAAATGTTGACTTTCATGTATTAGATTGTTCTGCAGGAATTCAGAGGCTTCTGGTAACAGCTGATGGTTCCTTATAGATTTTTTTTTCTTACAGAGATTTTTCAGAGGGAACATTTAAAAAGGTGTTCTTTATCTATATTGTAATCAAAGATTGCTTGTGTCCTCCAAAATAAGGTATTCAAAGAGGAGCTTTTCACTGTCAAAACACAAATTAAGTAAAATGTTATGTCCCATGTACAAAGAAAGGCAATTTCACATTTTTTGTATTAATGCACAGTTCAGACAACACAGATAGCAGTAGACCTTTCAATAGCTTCAGAATTCATTTGAAATTCATATACATTGAAGAAATACTTTGTACTACTTTTATATGTGATATTTTCTTCTGAATAGAGGAGGAATAAAGCTATGTGTCCTAATATACTCTGAGTAGATGAAAACCCAAGAGTTCAACTCAGTTCTGTCCCCTGCTCAAGAAGATACTATGCCAAGACAGAATTAAACCAGGCAGCCTGTGGTATTTTTCAAGGCACTGTGCTGGGTTTTTTGATAAAAGCTGAAGGTGAAACTGTTGTAATATGAGATTTCTAAGAAGCCTGATCTTTCTAACTGATAATCCAGAGTGAAGTTTCCCTGCCTAAATTACAGAATTCCAGGTGAAAATAATAGTTTTTGACAATAAAAAATTAATTTTGTCTCGTTTCTTGCCTTGTTCATTAAAAATTACATCTTCATAGGAAGATATTTTCTGATCTGATAAGCATTTTTGATATCTCAGGTTTATCTGTCTTATTAGGAAAAAAGGTAAACCTGGATTTTTCATAAAGCAAATATTCAAAAAGCAATTAAATTTATCTTATTCAAAACTACTTTAAACAGTTTGATAATTTCAGCTCACCCTCAACATTTTAAATCTTCCCTTTTTGTCCTTATGCAATATACTTACATTTAAAAAAAATAAATTCAATTGATCTATTTCTTCAGGCTTATTCTCAATAAAGTATAATTCAGCAGTTTATCTTGGATATGGGCGACCTGACCTTTACATTGGTGGTCAGGTGTCTAAAATCTACACAACAGCTTTTTAAAGACAGCAATTTAAAGTCAGTAGCTGGTAGTGCAACAAGCACAGAAACAAAGAGCTTGGTGGAATGATATGACAGGACAATACCAGCCTACAGGGAAAGGTTGAAAGTTAAAGAACAGTGAAAGTAATCTGAAAGCTTCTCCACAATCTCAGTTAGGAGAAAGGAAAAGAAATAATAAAAAAAACAATTAAAGTAAGAAGACGAAAGGAAAAAAAGAGGCAGATGGAGTTCGCTTGGCTAATTTTCTACCTGACTGCCTGGATGAAAAACAGAGATATACTGACCTTGTCCATCTGTATTTCTTAGAAGTTCAGTCTGCTCCGATTAACCAAAAAGCCTGGGTTGAATAGTTCCTAACTGAACCCTAATCACTCATAAAATATTCCTTAGTATTACAAAGAGGTCAGAAATGTTTCTTGCAGGTATGTTCTGCTACTCATCCTGAAAATATCACTTTCCTATATCAGACGGGTGAACAGCTTTAGCTAAAATAAAAGCAGAATATAAATTGTCACCAAAGGCAAACCTTTTTTTTTTTAAATTCCCCTACAAATTTCAAAATAACATTGTACCTCATTGAGTTGTTTTTTAGTTTCACACTTCATTACCTACTTCTGGCCAAAATCAAAGTACAAATATGAACATATTGAGATCAAAGGTGGTTTTTATATTAGATTACCTCAAGTAAATTAAGCCCTGAGCTCATCTTGACTGTGACTTTCTGACCTAACCAGGGAAGAGAATTAATGAAAATACTATGTTTGCAGTTAAATTTTAATTTTATCACATATTCATCCACATTACCTGCTCATTATCAATATTTTAAACATTTAAAATTCCTCTATCATTTAAATGTACAATTTTTTTTTTAATGTTAATAATCTCTCATAACTGGAAATTAGTATAAATGCATTGGGTGAATAATGCACCTAACTTTCCACACGAAGTTCTCTGATGCATTTTCATTTCTGTTAAGCTAAGCATTGTTGTGGACATCTGGAAGTGCCCATTTTTTTATATACTGTGTAAAAGTGTTATTTTCTGGAGTTGCTAGTTTATGAAGTAGAGCTAAAGGATAGACACATAGCTTCCATTTCACATTGGACCCATCAATTTCCAGGGGTTTTGTGGCTTGCTTTTCTTAACAGGTAGTTGCAAGAATAAATTTTCCACTCCAAGTGATTTTTTTTTTCTAATGCCAAAGTGAAGTTTACAAGCCTCCTGTGAAATACCTGCAAAGAGTTTTAATGTAATTTTTCAAGAAATCAAATATGTAGCAGGTTTGGTTTTTCTTCAGTTTGTACAAAGGACCCCACCTTTAGTCACAGGATCGTTGATTTATAACAAGTGTCAGTGGGTTTTTTTGAATCTCAGACTGGTTTGGAACTGGAAGCTGTAAGAATCAAGTTATCTCCATTACTGCTCATTCCTGAGCTTAACATGAGTGGAAGCCCCTGGCTTATGAAGGGGAAGGCTGCTGCAGATGTGTTACACCACCTCCCAGAGTCACCACTTACTTCATGTCTTCAGATGTTGGAGCTTAAACTGTCAGACTAATTTATGGGAGATATAACCCTGGTACTGTGCTGTAGCAAATATCTGCATCAGCAGAGCAGCTTTTGAAAACACAGTCTTTTCATTCTGTTTTTCTTAAATAAGAAGTTATTCTGATTTATTTCAGACAAATGAAAAAGAAATCCAGACCTTGTATCATGAATATCTCTTGATTTTTTTATTTATTAAAAAATAAAAAATAAAGATACTCAACATCAATAAGTCTTCCTGAGAGTAAGGAAAAAGGAGTATTGCATATATGCCTGTTTCTTCTAGCTCCTTGGGAAGTCCGAGCAGTTTTAGTTTCCTCTTCAGCTTTCAGTAATGCCAGGAAGGCTGACAGGGTTGGGATCATTCTTTTACCACATGATCCTCAAATTGCTGCTGTTCTTCTCAGAGCCCTGAACTGCTCATGCTTGCATGCTGTGCTTTAAATCATTACATGTTGCTTTAGCAGTTCAAGTATTAACCAAGTACCTGTCACTCTTACTTGAGAGATTTCTTCCTCTGAGCTATTTACATGTTGGACTTATTAAAGGGTTGGGACCAGCCTAATTCCAGCTGCTGCTGCTCACTTTCACAAGTTGTTTATTTTCTTCTGTGCTTTCCTGTTTAGGATTCTTGGCCATCTCTTGCAGCTAAGGACAGGTCTATGTGTCTTGGCCACCCATGTAGATATTCCTTGTTTTGACCTTGAATAGAAATGGTCTGACTTATGTACTGCTGTATAAATTTTATAGGCATTTGTTTCTACTTGTCCCAGAGCAAACCTCTTTTTTTGTTTTGTTTTGGTTTTTTTTTTATTATGCCCAAACCTAATATATATCTTTTAACAACTCTTAAATTTCAGCTGCTACCTTCTCTGTCTTTTTTTACGTTGGTTTTTCCATATATTTTTGTGAAATTTCACTAGTTGTCTGCATATTTTGTGGCATTTCAAAAGGAGCTAATGTACTGAAAGTGTAGAAATGTCACCTTTCTCCAAACGTGAATGACTGTTTCTTTCATCACTCCTTTATTTGAAATTTCTGGCATTCAGCTCGTTAGTATTACTGATAAAAAGAGGAATTTTGATGATCATGACCATGTTGTACTCTATTATGTTGTCTCAATACAGAAGTGATGAGGTCCACAGTTCCTAAACCTAGGAAATGGTCTTCTGACAAATGTAGCATTACATTTAATGTTGTGCTCCTAGCTGAGAAAATGTAACTGCTCTGTATTGAAAAGTGGGCAACCTACTGCATATCAGGGACAGGCAGTGCCCTAATGGCAAATTCCATCATGTTTAGTGTGTGACCAGGTTTATAGATTCTCCCAATTTATTGTATATAGTAAATTGATATTTGCCTTGTCTCTAAGAAAAAAAATCCCAGGAAACTGGATGAAATATTTTAAAAGATTTAACACCTTTTTTTCCTTCTTTCATTTTCCCCCTTGGTATTTTAGCCTTATTTCCTTTTGGTCTATCTCTACTTGTGGCAAGCATGACTGATCTGTTTTATGAAAGTCAGTAGGATTGTGCTCTGTATAGGCAGATGATTTAAACTTGTGTCCTTCCTATCTTTTGTGAGACCATTTGGGAATTCTTAGTTCTGAAATGACTGTGGATCACCACAGCTTACTGTAATGTAAAGGGAAGTAAACTCCTAATCAGTGTTGCTGTTAATGCTCCTGATATTGGGCTGTGAGTTATCTGAGCATCCTTTCATAAAGACTTGAAACTGGCTGGTGGCCATTTCTTGAAAACACTTTGAACTGAACTTGCCAACAAGGGGTTTTATTTTTCACTTCTTTATTGTGCAATGTATATTGTAATTATTTGGCTTAGAAATCCACTTTTGACTTAACAGTATGACAAAATGTTTATAAATGTTGAAACATCAACAGATTTAGTATGCAATTAAAAAAAGTATTACAAGGCTCTTTTGGAGTTTCAAACAAAGCTCTCATAAATTCTCCAGTAATGCTGTTAACAATGAGAATTTTAATTCTGATCACTGAAAAATGAATCTTCTGCAATCGTCTTATGTTTCTGCCAACCGTCCTTCAGGCTTCCAGAGGTTACAGATCTTCCTGACCAATTTCACTAATGTTTAAACAAAGAGGTAAAGTCTTTGAAAGTTCATTCAGGTAAAACACAATGGGAAAATATGGTGGGAAAAGTTGCTCTCTTTGGCATCCTGACTAAATGAGTACAATCCTGATTCACTTTAGTTCAGCCAATAAAGAGGGAATAAGAAATACTGACAGACAGGGAAGACAGTTTTGTAGGAAGATGGTCTGCACAGGGAGAATACAGAGTCACTGAAAAACAATTTTGGGGATGCAAGAAAACAGACATCACTGGTCCTACTGCTCATTGAATAACTCTCTTCTTCCCGTTTTCATTAGTGAAAACCATATTTGTGAAAGTTATTTGTTTAGGATATAAATAACTACTCAATGGACTTAATAAGTACACTTTAATAATTCTAAACAAAACACTTTGAGACCCTCATTAGATGTTTTGTAAAATTAAGTATAAAAACAGAACAGATGACACTGATGGAAAGCCACTGTGATCGAGTCAAAGTTTTATCATCTCCCGAAATGATGTCCTAACTCTGTAACTGAGGCATGTGTACCCAGGGAGGTATGCAAAATAATTGCAGCAGAAACACAGATGCTAGCTGTGTGGCTTGGAACAATATTAGAAGCCAATTCTTAGGGATTATAACTAAATGTACACACCGAAGCTTTTTAAAACATTATTTTCTCATTCATGGTGAGCTAGGAAGGTAAAAGATTCAGTTTTGTGGAAAGAAATTGAACAGTTGTCCAGCTCCCATGAAAATGAATGTGAATTGGTCATTCAAATTCCCTGAACAACTCTGAAAACATCAAAGCCATTCCTAATTATTAAAAAAGTACAGTGGTATCTGCAAAGTATAACTCTGAGTTCTAATAGCACCTGGGGCTAAGTTGAACAGAATTTGGTTAAGTACAGTACAAGTATGATTTTTTTTTCCTTCTGAATAAAATAGAAGGAATTTTTATTTTATTTAAATGTCAGAGGAGAAATAGTTCTGAAGCATATTGATACTGTCATAAATTAGGGTCAGGAACCAAGTGAGAAATGCCCTATATATTAACATTTCCATCCTACTTCAGTCTACAAGAATTATTAGAATAGCAAAGAAAAAAGAAATCTAGCCAAACTCTTTTCATTAAAACCCAAAGTCATGCTATCTGGCTTAATGTAGATGTCCTGTTGCTGTTTCTCACTGCTTTCACATACAGTTTTCCTTGAGTCATCTGTTAAACTGCTGAAAGCTCTGGAGTCAGTTTTACAGTACATTCTAATGAGGGGCTTGTCAAGGACTGAATCTATTGCACTTCTCTTGCATTGCATTTATGGTGGAAAAAAATGGTCCTTCCGTCCTTCCTTCCTTCCTTCCTTCCTTCCTTCCGTCCTTCGGCATCTGGAGTTTTATTTTATCTAGGAAAATGATAGAAAACTAAAATTAGAGGTTAAAAAAATCTCAGGAAGTATTTGAAGGTAAACAGAAAAGCAGTGTGAAATGGAGAAATATAGCAGTGAAAAATTAGAATTGAAATAGAAAATGAGGGATTGGTAGAAGACAAGAAAAGACAGGAGGCAAAATGTAAATGGGAGAAGATAAAGGATTATGATGGAAAGACAAAATTGGTACGGAGAAGAGATAAAAAGGTGTGATGCATCATGTTATTTAATCAAACAATTGTTCCAAACGTTCTAAATATTGAGAATTCAGCATTTGTTTCATAATGGTGCTTGAGTCTGAGTTCCAATGGGAATATCAGTTATTCAAGCGTCAGTGAGTTTAGATATGTGACAAGGTAATAATTAAAAGATGGCAATATAATAGCTCTGGACTGCTTTTGGCAGTCAACATTCTGAGTGAAAAAAATTAGATTTAAAGATTTTATTTCCCCTTTTAATTGGAAAACTCTTCTAAATAGTCATTCTCCCTTGGAAAATCCCAAACTAGATTTGCGGCAAATAAGAAAAATATGTTTTGTCTTATCAAAAGAAAAATAAATTAAATGTGGCTTGAAGTAAAAATCAGGTGTCACAAGGAAAGTGAATCGTGCTCCATAATAAACAGGAAATTTTGAAAATAAAGCAAATACGTTTGTAATGAGAAAATTAAAAATGAGAAAATTTCAATTTTGTTTTACCACACAGTACATACTGAGAGGATGGAACCATCAAAACATGTCTTAAAGAAATAATGAGAAAAAGACCTTGGGGAAAGTGAAAGTTTTACAAAGTTACTCAGCATTACTGAAAATTTTAAAAAGTCTTTGAAACCACAAACAGTTCAAGGAAGAAGCCATACACAGGCTGAGGGTAGTACAGATGCAGCAGAAGAAATCAGAAAACATGAGAAGTTCCTTTTTGGTTTATTACATGTAAGATTTCATGCCAAATAGTTACAATAAATTGCAGAATGGTTAAATGCAGTATATAAATTTGAGAAGCTGAGTATTTGAGGCAGTGTTTGCTTTGTGCTTTTTTGTATATAGTAAATTGCAATTCTGCAATCCTAGCAGAGCATATGCAGGCGCTTCTAAAAATACTTTTAGTGCTTTTATGTGCTCAGTATTACGTGGAATTGCCTCAGTGAAAACAGTTGCACATCTATTTGCTAATAAAGCAAAGAACACTTCTTCAAGGCATATTAAGGAAATGTTGCCAACCCAGTACCTCTACTGTTGTCCCATTTATTGGTCTGTCTCTCTATCCATGACAATGTGGATTTTCTGATTGAGATGTGTATCAGCAGTGACATACATTAAGTTGGTGTGTTTAGTTCAGAGACCTATTTTGTACTTTGCACTTGGTCAGGGCAAGAAGCAGATTAGGACAGAGCAATGTAATCCTGTGGCCTTCCTTCAACTCTTCTCTGCTTTGAGCCTGCTGGTATCTGGCTCAGTGCTCCTCTTTCAGTGTGGTGCAGGAAAAGAGAAAGTTAGGATTTTTATGATTGCTGTTCCAGGGAAGATCTGTCCTCCCAGTCTTTGTCATAGTTTCTTAAAGGAATACTGGTTTTGCTGTAATCTGAACACATCCTGAGTCATATTGCAGTTTTTTGGAAATGTATGTCAATAGTAATTTCATTGAACACTTCTAATAGAAATTTTAAGTAAAAAAGAAAAATGGAGTCATGTGAACTTACTCTGGTGTTTTTAAAAGTAGGTTTTTAGATTTCTGCTTATGCAGGGTGGTCTGTTTCAGTTTTGAAAGTTCACAAATACTGAGAACAAAGTGCCTTTCAGAAATAAATGTATAGCTGACTTTTTTTTTTCATTTAGAAACAAGCAAAAGAACAAAAAATACTCCTCTAACCAACTTTGGTTTCTCTTTGTTTTTTTTTTTTTTTCTCCCCCCTCCAACCCTGTACATGAAAAAAGAAAAAGTAACTGCACATACAACAGATGTTACCCAGTCAGAAGAGTACACAAAATTAAAGAAATTAAAGACATTTGTAGTGGCTTCCAACTTTACCTACTGTGTCAACAACACTTTTGGTGGCCTTTATAGTTTTGACCTCACTTTGTTTTTTCTGTAGCTTTTCTGGGTTTGGGGTAATGGTGGGCATCTTTTGGCTCCTTGGAAAAAAATTTTTAGGTCCCTCTTGAAAACAATTTTCCAGGTATCCAATATGTAAAACATCATCTTATAAAAATAATTACCTGTAATTCTTGCAGAAAACATTGCGGGTACAGTTAACATATATATCATGCCTTCTGATCCCACCTACCTAGCCACATTACACCATTGCCTATCAACACTCCAGCCAAAGCCAAAACAAGAACCTAAAGGAACTTTATTTGGGGCCTAATTAAAAGAGCTGTGATATCTAAGGTTGAATGAGTGGGGTTTCAAACTCCATGGTAATCAGACCATAGCCCATGCACTGGCAGTGGAATTGTCCCTTAAAGTCATTTAAGAAACATCCAATAAATAGCCCCATAAAAATCCATCCCAGAACATTCCACAAAGAAATTATGCAATCCAATATATATTAGCATGTTAAAAAACTCCCTCTATATTGCCATAGTGGCATAGAACAGTTTACACAGACTGGGAGACACAGGTAAAGACTGAATGTGGTGTGAATAAGTAGCAGAAAGTGCCATTTCATAATATTGGCTCGCTCCCCATTGGAAGGAGGATTAAAATTTCAGCCTTGATGTGTGACTTTCATTACTTTTGAGGGTTTGACTCGGGTTATTATTTATTGCAGTAATTCTTTGTAAATTATAGAAAAAGTGGAATATCCAGATACTATGTAATTATTTCTCCATATTGATAATTAAGCACAATTGAACATATGGCAGATATAGTTAACTGTATTTTATGCTAATCTCTGAATACTGTTTAGCTCACCTAATTAACTATACATGGTATACTAGACACTGCCTTGCAGAAAGAAATCAGGGAGGAATTCTCTGGGTGAAGCCTAAGAGAGGAAAAAAATCAGTATCATACTCTATTATTACTTCCCTTCTTCCCAGCTGCCCATTTGTTTATTTTTAAGCATCTTCTTTCTTACATAGCCAAGACATAGAAACATTGGACTAGATCTGGCCCTTTTTATCTGTAGAATATAATCAGTTCCTCTAATAATTGTATTAGAGACTACTCAGGAAAAAAAAAACATTGAAATAAAAATACCTGTCAGAAACTGATCCAGTAAAGAAGCCATGATCAATTCCAATTGGCCTATACATGTAATCACATCTAATAATTGATTTTTTTTTTAAAGGAAAAAATCTGGTTTTTAAAATTAGATTTAAATCTTACCATGTGATTTTTATGCTTATTAGAGAAAATAAGCAAATTCAAAATAATTGTTAAAAGTTAAATGGCTGTTTTATTAGTTGTCTTAGTTGATGGAGAAGAAAAATTTCCCCCAAAATATACACCTCTTTTGTTTAAATTTAGATGATGAGCAAATGAAAATAAATTATTTATAGTAAAAAAATCTTTTACGGTTACTGATATGCAAATAGCGAACAGCAAATAGCAAACTGTACCCGAAGTACTGTCCTTAACATGAAGGGCACAATCGTTTACTAGGAACATAACAGACTCCATGGATAGCTGTATACCTGCTCACAACTTTCAGATGCATTACAGGAAAAAATATTTTAGCAATTATGGACCAAGCTGGGGAAGAACTGGCCTCACTAACAGATGGTAGAGTAGGTGCAAAATCCCCTTAAACCAGGGGAGTTTCAGGCAGAGTGGCCTATTCTGTGTTTACAAACTACTCTTAGCTTGGGCTGCCTCCTGACCCAGGTTCTGCAGGATGATTAAGAAAGAAGCCCTCTCTGGTAGCTTCTTTCAGCTGATCTAAAATGCTGACAGCAAGTTCAGAGCCCATCTTTAATGGTATTGTGATCTCATCAAGTATTTGATACTGCTTGCATTAATTCTATTTTCTTAAGGTTCCGAGCATAACCTTTATCTAGAGTTTACTGCAGAAATGCTATTTTTCATGTAGCAAGGGTATCCTCAGCCAGAGAGAGCAATCATAGACCTCTGTGTTCATGTCAGAATACATATACTGAGTTCTGTGTTGCAGCTGTCTGATCTTCCAGTATATTGCACCCCTTAGGGCAATGGTGACGAGTCAATGATCAATATACCCGTGCAATTAAAGGGGAAAGTATTGCTTTTACCATTTCCTCCAGCCAACCTCAAATGTTCAGTCTTGTCAAGGGGATGACTTTCCAGCTTGTACTAAAACACACCAGTGTTGGGCCCTTTGGCTGATTCACCACTATTTCCTATAGAAACCTTAGAGAAAATACCAAGCATTCTAGAAATAAACAAAACAAAGACCCAAACAATAATGAAATAAAAAGAAAAGATATTTTCTTCTAGGTTGTTGGGTTTTTTAATTTATTTCTGCCATGGGGTTCTAGAAGAATTTTTCTTGACAACAACATGGTTGGATACAGAAACACTTAGACAAGCACAGCGTTTGTCTACTTGGTTGTAGTGTAACAGTGATAACTTCACAGAAACCTCACATTACCAAGATACATTATTGTTTCATTTAACAAACAGCTTTTCTTTCCTTTGTTACCTGCGTACTGAATACACTTGCTCCTTCCTGCACTTTATGCTTTTATACTGCTGTTGTAGAGGGTTATGACTTAATTAAAGATCTCTTCCTTTTTTCTTAAGGTTTTATTTCTGGACCTTTAAAAAAAATGGCACTCTACTTCTTGCCTGTGATCCACTTTCTGCCTCTTGTTTACAATCTGAGAAAAAATCAGCACACTGGATACCTCCTAGTGAGAGGCTGACAACTAAAGATGAACAAAAACTAATACTTTGTTATTATCTAGCCTAGAGAAAAGTTTACAGGATAACCAGCTATTGACCTTTCTGGGTAAACATGTTTAAGAATTAAGTGGTTGTGGGAAGCTTAGACAAGCCACAGCATGAACCCTACAGAAAATGTCCAAATGCTTGGACTTGAAGTTTAAGTGCATCAATGAAACAATTTTTCGTTTTTACAATTTTCCAACTTCTCAGACACACACAATGAAGCTGAGGTCCCATTTTTTGTGTTATGTATATTATAAACTAGATGTATAGTTTGAACATTTCTTAAATTCAGTCAGTACCCTTCATTTACTAAACTTGCAGAAATGCTGCAGCAGTGCTGTTTGAAAACCTATACTGGTGAGGAATTACGGTGATTTTGTAGTATAAGAGCACTAGATCTCACTCTCCTTCCTTCCTACCACTCTTTTTTTTTCTCTCTCTTTTTCTCTCTCTCCATCTATTTTTTGCTATTTTTTTTTCTAAAATTATTTTTTCTTCTTTCTTATCTGTCTACCTTTTTATTTATCTCCCTGTCTGTACTTTCTTTCCTTTATAAAGGAAAGAGAACTTTCAGTTTAACTCATACAAATCAGGTTTTCATTTAATTGCCAGGATTAAAGCAGGCTGTTTTTCTTACAAATTTTAAAAAAATAATAATTTCAAAAGGAAGAGCATATTTGTCAATTGCTGCCCATTTGCCATGGTAAGTTCTGAGGCGCATGTTGATATATAGAGAGCAGAGGATTGTTTTTCGACATGAGTAACCAGAACAGATGAGCTTTTCAAGGTTGTTGTTTCCCTTAACTCTTCAGGGAAAAAAAGGTTGAAAATTCTCACAAATCTCATTAACTGTGAACACATTTGCTTTAAATAAACTTTCATCTGTTGCCTTGAAGTTTTTCCATACCTTTCTATTCAAGTTTTAAATATACATCCAAACTAGGATACCTATATTTTTTCTTTCTCCTTAAAATGTTACACTTGTGTTGTTCTCATGTCTTCCTGAACACAGTAATGTCAGAGGGGGTGTGTTATGTCTGATTAAATTGTTTTAGGTGTTCTGGTACTCTTTATTCCTTCAAGTTGGGGTTTGATGTTTTGGGTTTTTTTTAAACTACATTGTTTATTTTAATGCTGGCTACAGTGTAGTATATTGTTCCTTGTTAATGTTTGCAAGCTGAAGCATACATGTGTCACAAATCCTGACAGTAAATAATTAAAGCATTTAAATAAACGTGAGTCTGTAGAGTAGTTTTGTGGCTGTACAGATTTGTAGAGCAAGATCTTATCCTGATCTATAATTATAACTGCCACTGACTAGCATGATCCTTACTGAGTGAGATTAATTTAAACATTAAGCAGCCATCTGTAGAAATTTTCCTAGTACCTTGTTTGCAATGCCTATTGCAAAATAGTTAGTTCAAAAACTAACTTGGTCTCCAGGGATATTTTTTTTTAGCACTGCTATTGGATACATTTGCTGTGAACAAATCTTGACACTTACACCTTGTACCCTTTGTCACTGTTTTATAGCACGATCAGTAGAGGTTTTTAATATTTTGCCCACATAAGAACATAGCAACTGGCAAGCTAAGAATAGTATTTTTTGCATACATATATGTGTATTTTTTTTAAGTCTTTAACATTTTGTTAAAAATCTTTACAATACTTTTGATCACAAACAGATTTTCTATCATCCGTAGTCATAAAAGATAAAAACACAACATATTTTGGCTACAGTAAGAAACATATTGCAATTCTGTTGATGTTAATTCTCTACAAAAAGGGTAACAACTTCAATGTACTGTTTAAGAGTCCTCTTATGTGTATTTTCTAAGTAAGCACAACTTGTGTACTATAAAAGGGAGATAACAAAACCTACTTTACCTGATACAAAATAAGAATAATAAACTTAAGTATAAATACAGTGTGTAAACAGTTTTTGAAGATGAGCAGTGTGTTCTTCAGTTATCTTCAATCAAATACATGAGCAAGAGAGCAGCTGGAGTTAGACAACAAGGGTTATAGTCCCCATTTCTATCATCAGCAGGCTCTGTAATGGGAAGCAAGTAACTTCATTGCTGTGCTATGCTTTTTTCCTTTCTCACTTTTGTGTGTTTTACCTGTTCTGAGTACCAACATTTTCAGACAGAAAACAATCTTCTAGCTCTGCTAAAGCACCTAGCACTGTGGAGCTTTAATCCACATGGGGCCCCTGAACGTTATTGTAATACTAGTAAAAATAACTGTAATGAAACAGCAAAAGCACAATCACCTGCCAAATTCAGTCACAAAAAAAGCTCTCTAATATGTGGAGAGTGTTCTAGTATGCAATAAAATATTTATGATACTGAGGCCAAGGAAGTCATGGATATTCATGGAGTGGATCCAAAAATAATATATTAAGTCACTTTCCATCTTAGAGCAGGGCTTTTAATAAGAGGTAGAATCATTTAGGGTAAACCTGTAATATTTAAGGGATTCTAACTCGTGGCAAACCAGAATCCAGTATGCCCCTTTCAGATTCCACAGTATATGAAGGATGGTAGCAGGAGTCCATACAAGATAACTGAATCTGTTTACACACTACTCTTAGATTGGGCTAAGAAATCAAGCTACATGAGCTCACAAAAGAGCTTAATGCCATTGAATAGTTGGCTAGCTCTTGCTAGTATTTCCCAAAAACTAAGTAAGCTAATCACAAACCCAAGGATAATAACCGAGATCCCAGTTACTACAGTGAGTAGGAGAACCAGACCACGTCAACCAGCAGATTTTTCCCAGCCACCAGCAGTCAGATGCAGATTCTTAGGAAGGGCATCTAAGAATGGGGCAAATTTATCAACCCACAGTAGTGCTTTCTAGGCTGTGAATCAGTAATTTAATATTTCTGAGCCTCCTATACAATATGTTTAGCAGCAACCAGTAGATATTTCCCTCAAATAATCCACATCCCTTTCTGAATTAATTTTACTCTTGCTATCTACATCAGACTGTGTTAGTGAGATCAAACAAGATGAGTGGAATATTCCCCTTTTTATTGATTTCTTTTGTTTGTTTGAAAACTATAAACCGATCATTTAATTAGAATAATTTTATTTCATTAGAAATACTGAATGCTATTATTTTCTGCTCATTTCCTCCCCATTTATGGTTGTTTTAGCATTTTGGACGTAGTTGAATTCTAAAACTTTTTATTTTTTTCTAATTTTATCTCAAACAGGGTAGAAACCAAGCTCTTCAATAGTTCTTTTCTTTGACCAAACATTTTTCCATTCCCTCATATTATTGATGCATATAAGGTGGCCAGAATGGAACACAGCGTTTGAGAGAAGTAATTTCCTTTTCTTACTTACATTCAATTAATTCTGCCTAGGTATGTAAAGCAGATCTCTCTCTGTTGGTCTTCCTAGATCTACTAACTATGTTATTTGATTTGGCACAAAAAAAGATCAGATGTAGCTGGTAAATCTGTAATTGTACAAGTCACATCCAGAACCTAGATACTGACAGTGTTTCATACCTTCAAGTTCTGTGACAGCAGCACTGATTTAAGCAGCAGGTAGGCACCACAGTTTACTGAGCAGCTATTTCGTATCTGTAGCCCTTCAAAACTCCTGAGGAACACCTGGATACATGCTACCATTTCTTTTAATGATTTCTTCTTCAAATTCTTCTGGTGCTTCACTCTGAGTCTTGATCTCTCTTTGTCATTCTCTGAGTTCTATTGCCCCATTTCCTTGGGCTCCATTTTTACCTCAGTCATTTATAAAGGCTGATAATAATTCGATAAAATTTTCTTTGCACTAATATTAGTGATGTTAATGTTTATGCTGTGTTATTTATTACTTTCCTCATCTGGTCATTACTTTCCCTTTAGATTTCTAAGAAATTCTTTTGTGAGAAAATACCTTTATTCTGCACTTTAACTTGGTTCATTTTACCATGTTTTCCTTCCATTTTTGTTCTCTTTTTAGTTATGCATGTTTTACTCTCAGCCACTTAATGCTAAAAACTGTGTGATAAAGTTGTTGAACAGAAAAGGCATCTTACAGTTTGACTTATGCTGAGGATTCTGGCCTGGTAATGACATAAAACTTTCATAACTCTGCTTGATAATAATAAAGTGATTGTACAGAAGAACCTACCAGAAATTGTGGTGGTGACTAACGGGCACTGTCATCTCTGTTTTGCATATTCTTGGCACAGCAGAATTTCTGCTGGAGCAGCCTCCCTCCCACATAGTTCCCCACATGCCTCAGCACTGTGGTTCTGACCAAAAAAAAACAAAAAAGGGAAAAATTTTATTTGCTTGGACTAATCTTACCCACAAATCTCAGTAGGATCTTCAAGAAAATCTCCCTATTAGATTGAATGGGATGTTTGTGAGAACTTTCTTTTCATGAAGATTTAGAGTGGGTATAATAGGATCTCATAATTTTTTTCAATATTCGATTTAATACAATAATACAAGACAATCTCTTGTTGTACGAGATAACTGTGCCTGCTAAATGTGATGCTTGATTTAGAAACAGACAGGGACTGAACAAAAAACCTGAGGTTCATAAGGATAATATAGGTTACTATTATAATATAAAAACTGGGTACATGATTATGAGATACGTAATATCTGATCCTTGAAAATCAACTTCTTACAGAATATCTCCTTTGGAAATTAATGGTTAAAAAGTCTTCTCATCAAAAATCATACAACTCACCCCTTGGGGCTGGCTATAGGGAAATAGATATAAGATTAAAATTAAAATGTCACTCTGAAAGAAATTCTGTCTGTGATTACAAGAACAATTTGCTGGCAAAGAAGAGTTTTATTTCAGTTCAAAGATGATTTTGTACAAAAACATCTAAATTCTTAGAGAACCTTCAGTTCTGCCCAAGTCCATGAGTTAATCTATAATATAAGGGAGGGTGTTCAGGATCACTTTTTCTTTATGGGAAGAGCTATGAGATGAGAACTAAAATAGCTGCTATGAATAGGGAACATAGGAACATATTACCTCAACATGGTAATCTGTCAATACCAATTTTTTCAGCAGTAATTGTGATATCCCAAGTTATTAAATTCCAAATAATTTAGGGAAAGTTAAATGCTCTTGTAATACATGCACAAATAAGTTTTACATCTGAAACTGTGCTTACTGTCATTACAAGATGGACAATTACTATCACACAACACAGTTTCAAAAAATTCTATACTTATTCCAGCTACAGGAATAATACCCCTATTGGGTATTTCTGCTATGTGATGGTGCAATTCTGTACTGCTGGTCTGCTATTCTATCTGGGAAGTTTCAAGAATATTCTTGTGTACGCTCTAATTATGTATTTCTACACTTGAACAGAAGAATTCTAATAAAAATGTGCACAGTAACATGAAAAGCTTAACAGTTGCCTGGAGAGTTAAGGAACACATTTCCAAATGTACATTAGCCTTTGGTTAGGCTGCTTTCCTAAAATACAGCTTGTCATACGGGATTCAGAGGAGTCATAATTTGCAAGACCTTCTTCTAGGTATGGAATAACTATTTACACTGTCCCCAGTTCAAACCAATCAATGGTTTAGTCTCAGATTTCTCAGGAGAAATAAGCAGTGGCAGGATCAAGCAATTGACCCAGGAACTCGACAGGATTTAAGTTAATCTCAAATTACAGTGCCCAAGGCCTTTACTGCAATCCACCTCATCTAAAAAATACCTAAAATTTACTACGTGCCTGCCTGGGGCATTGTATCAAGCCTTGCCTCCCAGATCCAGCTGCTGTGCTTCAGGAATGCCTGTCAGAGTTTGGTGCCTCACTGCAGAAGTGCAGAGGAGCATCTCTGCACAGCCAGACCTGAGGGCATCTCAAGAACTTGAAAGACAAATCCATAGTATTAGGTAGTTCAAGTGCTGTTAGAAATTCTGCAGAAGTTTTTTCATTGCTATCTTGGACTTACATACCCAACATCTTGGTTTTGCTGAGAGTAACCTTGCCTTCAATCTGATGTAAAACCAGTCTGAGCTCCCTGAAATCCCCCAAAACTCAAAATCAAGTTTGCACAAGGATGACCCAAAGCAATTACTTAAATAGGGAACAGCAGAATGTAAAATGTTACCTGTACTAAGCATAGTTAAGAGCAAGGAAATATTGCAGAGGCAGATGAGTTATTCTCTACCTGGAGAAAAATCAACAAGATTTTAAAGGCTGCTTCTGTGTTCTTTTACCTGGCAAATATCTTCCATGTGATAGTATTTGAAAACATGGTTTCAGGATTATTAACCACCTCGTATGCCAGTTACAATTACTTTTACTGGAAAGTTAAAATGTAGAGAATATTTGAAGGTTGGAACTAGAAAAGGTGGTCCTAATCTAGGTAAATTGGGAGGACAAACTGAAATTTAAAAATATATGCAATCTGTAAACCAGATGGCTCAGAGTGGAATTTAATTGTAATACATAAAATCTAATCTACTGCAGACACAGTCAGTCCAGATTACTATTTTTCCCCTAAAACAAATATTTCAGAAAGAGGACATACTGTAAATTGAAATTACAGAAGAACTCTAAAACACAGGGAAGCAATTTTTTCCTTAACTAAAAAATATTCTGTGAGACAAATGTACAGAAAAAAACCCACTGTAGTCTTCTAGAACAATCAAATGTTCTTTTACAGGAAAGCTAGGCTAGAAAAGTATGCCTTAGTTTGTCAGCTGTTTTGCATTAAATCCAGATTTTTTTAGGCCATTATATTTTTTCATACTGTGCATACATGTAAACAGAGAAGTTCAATTCTGTGACAGTCTGGAGACACGATAATGAATTGCAATAAAAAGAGAAAATATAAAAGGTTGTTTGAGGGAGATGATATGCATTTGTTTTCTGGAATAAAATTTATTTGAGAAAACTAAGAGTATGGCTCCCTGGAAATGTACAGACAGCCAGAACCTGACTCAGCCTGGGCTCTAACCTAGCTGGGACCATGCCAGATTTGGTGCAGCACAGTATAACCATACAGTGTGTTCCAGGTAAAAAGTTCTGCTGTGAGATCTGTCTGTATCCGTCTTTGTCAATGTGCTCTTAGTGGAAAAAAAAAACCAAACAAAAACTTCTCATTTTTGCATATACTCTGTGACAAATTCCTAGAGCTTGGCAGCTAAACTCTCCAAGGATTCCTCTGTGTTAAGCAAGCACTATTCTTGGGCTGAGCAGGATTCACTGCAATTTTCTCTGCAGTTGTTCCTTCTACCATCTAGAGGTTAGGGAAACACTTGTCCAGGGAGCCTACAGTCTACCCCGTGATGTTTAGGGAAGGATAAAAAAACAGGTTGCCAGACCCAGGACTGTTGGTAGCAGAGGGATAAGGCATGCATGAGAGCCTGGAGACCATGGGATAGACCTGCCCCAGGGACACCCTGTGCCCCAGCCCCCAGTGAGGGACTGGTGGTTGCCATGGCTTCCAGTGTATTGGAAGTTTTTGAGTGTAAGACCTCTGCATTTTGACTTTGCCTATAGTAGGATCTTACTTTTTCCAAAGGATCTTAGGACTGTTCAAGAATTTGTAGAATTCTTAATAATAAGAGCTGCAGCTTTTTGGCACACTGAGTTGTTCCTGCTACACCCTGCCATTTAAATGTGCACCCAGGGTCACAGCTGCTCATGAGCCACCTTGTAAATCCTGCTAGTCCTAAGCAGTAGCCTTGGCTGAGCACAGAGCGTCCAACAACTGCACCAACACCATAACCACTACAGCCAGAGATTTTCACTCATGATGCAGTCAGCATTGTGGTGAAGAAGCACAGTCATGGGAGCAGTGCTTAAATCTGCTTTCCACTTACATTGTATAAGGAAATGTAAATAGTAAGTAAATGCCTCACTCTCCAGTATTCCTCTCTATTAATGTAATTTCTAAGAATCTCAATCATTACCCAGGAAAAAAAAAAAAAAAAAAAAAAAAGGTCAAGACCACAAACCCTTTATAGCATCGTTCATCCACTACTGTTTGTGAAGATAAGGCTCCAATGAAATAATAACTTAATTTAAAGAACAGATGAAGTCAGACAGTTGTGTCTTCTTTAAAACTATAGAAAACTATAGAAAGGAAATTTTTTTCAACTATTTAATTGATGGAAATTTATTGTTAACATTTGCTAAGAAGATCTTAGACAGAAGTTTGCATTGTTTGTCCTAAATGTTTCCTGGCCTGCTGTCTGTGGAACAACCTGCGTGGAAAAGCATTTGAGAAGCACCAGGAAGAAAAGAGCAAAGAACTAAGTTTTCACTCATATGGTTCAGAAAGGAGGGATTGAAAAACAGTATTTTCAAGTCCGTTTGTGAACAGCCCACAGAAATTTAAAAGGACTATTTAATAAATGGTCTGCTATAATAACAGTGATAGTTCCTGAAGAGCCACAAACTAAAACAAGGACACATGAGAGATAAAGGGGTTCAAATTAATCCTGTCAGATGTTTAGAGAAACTTCCTAGTTTACTCTTTTTATTGTTTTTTTTAGTGATGACAAATATCATATCAGTGCAGTTACCATTTCTACTAATGGTAATAGCACAAAGGGAACTGGAGTTTTTGAGTCCGTATGCACAGATGTTAATTTTTTACTTAGGTGAATATACTGCTTTCTGTCATTGGGTTGAATCTGTGCATGTATAGATCTTGGCTGTTCTGCTCGTGCAAAAAGAGCTGTGATCTGCCATAGGGACACACACAGGAGTCCAAATTTAGTTAGCCTAGATTTTATCTGTGTTTCCTTGTAGCTTCTTGGAGGCCTTCAGGGGCACCTAGCCAGTGGGAAACATTTGATTAAGGAATTTATGTGGAATTGAAACCATTGGAATCTAGGCCAATGTTTCATCATTACTGCATCTGTAGAAGTGTTTCTGAGGAAATTCATTCTAACTATTAATTTTATTCAGCTATTTTTGTCATTTATGTGCACTAGTTCATTCCCCAAATTGCCAATAATTTGTAACAATCACAGCAATGTAGCACAGCTCAAGTCTTCAAAACAAATTCTTTCACATTCAATAAAATCTTGACAGCATTTTCTGCAAAGCTGGAAGAGCCAGTGAGGTGGGGCTGTTTATAACAACATGGCTAATCAATGCCCACACATCTTTTCCTGCAAGGTTACTCGAAGTAATTAGTAACAGAGAAATGGAGAATTAGAAAACAAAGCTGAAAAATAGTGGATATCGGCTACAAACCACTCAAACGTAAGGACAGCAGGGTACAGATAATTCTTGGCTAGAAAGTACTTTCTTCATGGGGGATATTAGCTGCTCATAAATCTGTTGGGAAACAGATATATCCAAGCATGCTGTGTCAAAGAGAGAATTTCATCATTTGCAAAAAAAGTCAAAACTGCCCTAGATCTAATTCTTAGCGAGAGGATGGAGTTGCCTGAGGATATGAAAATAAAGCAATATCCTAGAGCCAAGGACCATAAGCTGTTTAAACTTGGTATGGCAAATGATGGATCCATTGCAAGTACAAAGACAAATGAGAAACCTATATTAAGACATCTAAACTAAGTTGGCCATTTAAAAGTCAGTATCGATATTGCCATTGACTCCAGGCAGTCCAGATTTCCATTTCTGATAAATAAAATGCATGGGACATGACTGAGGAAGGATATTAAAAATTTTCCTCTTTTCTACTGCTTTTAAACAAAGAAGCAGATAGTGTTGCTTCACAAGAAAAGAGCTTGAAGTTTAGTAAAATAACTCCAAAAATCTACTGAAATTAGAAGATAACCAAATTTGATTACTTTATAGCCAGCAGAGTACCCTCTGTCACTGTAGGATAAAAGTAGTAAAAGAAAAGAGGAAGAAAAGAAATGTTTAGGGGATATGAGAACAAAAAAAGATTTGAAGTGTTCCTAAAACTCCTAATGAGAAAGTCCTTTCAGTAGAAGATTACAATAATAACAATTCAGAATTATAAAGATGATGAACTATTATTTAAAAATATGCCCTTAACAATAATAAAAATGAAGCAGAATGGAAGACAGTAAAGATAAATGTGAACAATTAACAAAGAGGGCTTTGTATTAGTTGACTTTTACAAAAGAGCAGATAAGAGCATGTTTCACAGATTTGAACACAGCTGCATGAGCCCTCCTTAATGTTGTTGTCTTCTGATATTAAGAAATTCTACAGACATGTTTTGTACCACTGACAAATATTTTCAGAAAAGCTACTGGAAGAAAGGAGGAAGTTTGTCTACAAGAAAATTACAGGAAGCCTGGCAATTACCTTCCACTTAGATTAATCACTGAAGTCTTTGTCCTGGAAGTCATGGCTCAGTTTAGGTATCCAGAGGCATATATATATATGCACATATATATATATATATCTTTCTGAGACTCAAGCCTACTAAAAAAAAAAACAACATACCAAACTAAAACAAAAAAGAAAAAAAAAAAAAAAAAGACCAAACAAAGAAAAAAACCCAAACCAAACCAAAAAGAAACCCAAACCAAAAAACAACCAATATATTCTAAATAAACCTCTTGTCCAGGTAGACAAGGGCTAGGTAGGAACAGTTTAAAGAATGACCAGGTATCAAATAGAGGATCAGGAGAATGTCACTGTGGAAAAAAAGAGCAAAATCATGAAGGAATGCAGCCAATTCCTAGAAACTGAATCTTTCTGGAGAATCCTTTAAATAGAGTTCAATAAAAACCCACGATTCCATCTTTTAGACGATGATTATGATGAAAGCTGCTTTCTCTGCTCTCTTTATGTCTGTAAATAAATTTGGTTCTAGCACTTTAACAACAGGAACTGCTGGTTTCCCTGTTTTCTAACAGCTTCTCTTTTCTTATTACTTCAGGCATTAACAGTCAGGAATCTGTTAATCTGCAGAGCATGATTTAGTTTGATTAACAATGTATTACTTCTTTACTGGCAGAGTTACTGAGAGGGAAATTTAATGACCTGTTCACCTGGCTTTTTTACCCACCTTTTTGTCTTGTGTTAAAATGTAACAAAAAGCACACGAACACTCTTCTGCTTTTACAAACGAGGAAGTTCCTCATCTCAGCATGATCAGACGCTGTTGTCACAGAAGCAGCACTGAACTGAAATGGCAGCAGCTCCCAGCCTCAAGAAAAGCCACCTCAGGCACCCGAGGGGCCACGCTTTCTATGCCCAGCTCATCCTCCTCCCAGAGGCCATAACAGGACTATAACTGCGTGTTCTGGTTTGGGCCAGGATAGAATTGATTTCCTTTCTTGTAACTATGTATTCAGAGAAGTCACCTCTTAAGTAGATGCACTTGCTGAAATTAATGGCATGTTTGTCATTCAGTGTCTGCTTCTAGGACTGACAATGCTGGATTTTTATAGTTACTGCTAGAGAATGGTCTGCAGAACCAAGGCCACCACTCAGTTCTGAAAAACAGCTTATGATCCAGAAAGAGAAAAGTAAAGGGGTCTCACCTGCAACCCTCCTTTAGGGAGGAGCAGACAAGACGGGTGGCCAAAATTGATCAAATGGTGTACCCCATGCTATATGCATCATAATCAGTGTAAAGATGAGGCATCACGAGGGTTAACTTCTTCTTTGCCCATGGCAGCATCCTGGGAGGATTCCATTCAGTTGCCTGCCCAAGGTCCTGAGCCATTACCTCCTGAATCCATATGTCCCTACCTTCAGCTCCTGGCTGCTGCTGGCTCCCAGAGTCCAGTCTGGGACTTTTCCAGGGTTACCCAGCAGCCTCAGTGGTGATGTGAGCATTACTGGGGGGTGGGAGAAGAATGTGATACTGCTTTTGTGCACATTGGTATATATTTAAAAATTTTTCACCATTACTGTTTCATTAAGGCTGTGTAGTTTAGTTTCCAACTCGTAAGCCTCTCTCCCTTATTCTCCCTCCTTTCTCTACTGGGGAGGGGGGTCAATAGAGAGCATCTATCATTTGTTTAATTGCAGGCCCAGAGTTAAACCATGACACTCTGTGATATGGGCAAAGAGAGGTATCAATGCATTCATTAGTATGTATATGGAGACACCTACTCTCTTGCTTTTGAATTTCTCCACCCGAGGCTCTTCCAGTGGAATCACTAGTCAAGCTCTCTTATTTGGGAACACATTCTATAATTTCACTGCAGATGGAGCAGAAAGAAAAACTCCTTAAACTTGAATTTTGAAAATACTGTAGTCTGCAAGCAGAGTAAGCTATTTAGACAAATTCTTAGTCCTATTCAAGCCAAGTTCATCCAATCCAAATTGTAATTACATGTAGTTAGGAAAGTCATACTGTAAACATAATACCTTGGACTAATCTTGCAAAACATTTCTCGTAGAAACACAAATGTTGAGTGTGTTGGTTTATAAGTTGATGTGCAGAAGGACTGCTGATAAATAACACTGGAACTCAAGTAAAACTCCTCCAGAAATAATCTACAATATGACAAAATGAAGGCTACAGAGTCATTGAGATATTAAATATGAAAGACCTTCCCAATTTACTTACAGCATTCAGTATAACGGATTTATTAGCAGTTCCTATCTTGATGGTAAATGATGCATAAATTATGGCAAAGGTGTACAAGAGAACTGTATAAAGACCCTTGCACAGTGAATAAATTGGTTTAGTGCCAGCTTTTCTAAGGGTGAATGGTTCCACTGACTTGTTTAGAGCATATCATGCAACGATGGATGTAAATCTACAACATTTTAGAATGCAAGCAGTTCAAGGAAAGATTCCAAATTTATGAGGGACAACACTCTTATCCTAATAAAACAAACCCATGGATTCAGCCTTTTCCTGCAGGAGAATCATTTTTCTTCTCTAAGGTTGAAGAGGTGGAACAAAGAGTCTTGTAAGTCTAAGAGCTCAATTTTACTGCATAGAGCATAACGCTCAGCTGAAGACCAGACAAAGTGGCTTTTTTTTTGTTGTTGTACCTGTGTGTTTTTAAGGCAATCAATTCCACATGTACTAATGTCATTTTGAAATGAGACTAGCATACAAGTGAATCTGAATCTGACTTCTTTTGCACCATAGACCACTGCCATTTCCACAGGGCTTTTATAATATACATAGGGAAAACGTCAATTCAAATACAAAGACAGAGAATACCTTTTTTGATGAAGCATCCTGTATATCATGTGCTAGCTGGAGGTGTTCTCTGCTGCTTGACAGGGAACAATGACATGACAAGCAGGGAGAGAAGGAGCTTTTAACCAGTTTAATGTGCAGAGAGTTGGCACTCATTGAAAAGTCATTTGCCTGTTTTTGATTTTTTTAAAGTATGTCTCTTTCCTTTGACTTGTCATTACTCCCCTAATATACAATTTTGTTTTCTGTTTGTAATTTTCTGCTGCAGTGATTCTGAAAGTTCAAAACAATCTCTTTTTATCTTACTAGAAGCAAGATAACAAAATGTGTATCTAAATAGTTTGCTTATTCCAAAATCTAAATAAAGTCCCATTTAGTATAGCTTCACGGCTATACTTTCCTTACTGCTGCTGCAGAGACCTTAAGTGAGTGTTACAGTGCTTGTGGTCCATACTTTCCATACTTCCTGGGAGTGATTTGGGCTTTTTTTCATGAATGAAAATGGTCAGGATTTGTTCTAAATGGCAATATGTTAAGCACTGCTCTGTGAACAAAAAAATAATATGAAAGCCATTGCCCTT
Source organism: Heliangelus exortis (assembly GCF_036169615.1). NCBI lineage: Eukaryota > Metazoa > Chordata > Aves > Apodiformes > Trochilidae > Heliangelus > Heliangelus exortis. Next base: position 12,660,103 of record NC_092429.1, on the reverse strand, counting down.
TTCTTCTGGGAGAGAGAACTAGTTTATTAAATGTAAGGCAACACAGAATTCTACTTCAAGCTAAGTAACATATTTTGAGCTGTTATCAGACACATTACATGACATTAAAGATAAAATTTAAGAATCGGTAGAATTTCTGTCATTCTTCCATGCAGTTTATTTTTCAAGTTAATCTTTCAAATATTGAAAGTTCACATTCAATGCCTTGATCAAAAATGATAAATGAACTACTGAATTAGAAGAAGATGCTGCTATTATTTTAACCAGTAAACTAACTCAGGGTTAATCTGGGTGCTATTTAACTTATTGAAAGTGTTTTGAGTGAACATATGGTTTCTATTGTGAAATCAAGGCACAGTTTTAACTATGAATATAGATAATTACCCTTTGGACTTTAAACATTTATATGTGTCATGTTATGTTGGAGCATTTTTCATGGTCAATAGGTTGAAAGGTTACAGAGTCGAAAATGTAAATTGAGTGTGTTTGAGTAAAACTATCCAGTGTAATGATCATACAATTCTCTACTGCTCTCTCTTGGAAAGAGGTAGCAATAACACTCAGTGAGCATGAGCAATGTAACAGGCTATTTACTTAAACACAGTTTGTTATGGTAAAATATTTTAATATGAGAATTACAGGAAATAAACCGAAGTACGTATTGCTAGAAAATCCCTGGTTACTGAAGCTTAATTTGATACATATACACAGTATATTTGGGGACCTAATTATAATTCTAACAATAAAACCTTTAAATGAACAATGTGTGTATATATGTGTGTGTGGAGGATTGCTGTATCCCCACCAATACATTCTGCTCTTCGTTTAGGCTTGAAAGTGTGTTTAGTTTTACTTCCTGAGTGTAGCCCTTGGCAACATCTCCTTCCAAGGAGCCAGACACTATGTCTGCACTGAGGATGGCTGAAGGACCCAGGGAGTATGTACAAGGACTACTAATGTCCTGACTATGCAGTAGCTCTACCACCCTGCATCTGCCAGAGTGACCTCCTCAGCCCAGGATGCCACCCCACCAGGGGCTCTAACAGCCTCTTAATATCATAGTTCATGGTGACAGACAGCAGGAGGTGCTTCTGATCCCTTAGGAGGCACATTTTCACCCTGCTTTAACAACTGAAAACATTTTGGGTGAGGTGAGCAGCTTCCCACCTTGTCCTCATGGATCAGTGAGATGTTGTGTTGGGGGGTATGTTCCCCAGCAAGACAGCTCCTAAACCCAAACTTATTTCATCAGGACTGGGAAGCATTCTCTGAACACCAGGGCACCCCCCCAGCATGGATGTGCCCTGGGGTTAACCATAGAATGCCTGGGTTATCTCTGTTGAACTTCCAGCCACTGACAAACCAGCTTATAAAAAAAATAGTAGCTATTTATTAATAATTAATTATTTTGTAGTGTTTAATGTGCCTTAAAAACACAGAGTAGGGCATTGACCACAACAAGATTTCTACAAGAAAACCAAGGACTTCCAAAAAAACCCCCAAAATAAAATTTTTATTCTTGTGATTACTCATATATAAGGTAATTTTCTTTTATAATGTTCTAAATATGTATTTACATGAATTGCATCTGATTTTGCCAGAGAATAAAGTCTATTTAAATGCTCACCAAAAACGATGGAATTCCTTTTTCCCCTGCCCACACATGTTTTAAGTAATGGGAGCCATTTTTATCACAGCACATCTTTATTCCTTCTATTTCCCATTTCCAGAAGCATGCACAAAGAAAACATTTTTAGTCATTTCTAGGAGTATGCATATTCAAAATATCCTTTGATTACTCTTTACACCATTGAACGACATCCAAAACTGCTTCACTTATCTATTGCTTTCCATAGCAACCTGTTTTTTAGCACTTTCCAACATTGTTTTCTAACTTGTCAAGTATTGCTGTTTTCCTTTCTCCCATCTTAGTTGGTCATTCCCTGTCACTCTCAGTCTGGGCAACACACAGTGAGGTTATTGCTAATATTATATTATTTAAAAGATGGATTCCCATTAATTTATGTGCAGTTTAAGAAATGCAGTTTTTTAAATGTTTTGGATCAGTTCAGGTAGCAAGTATTTTTATTTTGGATGAACTAAGATAAAACACATTTTCTGTCAGTTTTTATGATACAAAAATTGAATATCACTGGCTAAGTTGTGCTATGTCAGTGTCACAGAACTGTCATTTGCCATTAAAAATTTTAAGGTAAACAAATCTTTGGCAGCTTTCCCATCTATGACCATCTTTTTTTTTTTTTTTTGGGTGGGGGGGTGATTTTAACGATTGGATGTGGTGATCTTAGAGGTCTTTTCCAACCACAATTCTGTGATTCTGTGATTACTGCTCTTTTCTGTTTGCGCTATAGTAATATTAAGAGGCACAACATAAGAGCAAGCCTCTTTTTTGTTTTACAATATAAAAAATATAAATAAAAATATAAAATTTTTTCCCAAGAGAGTTCATAATACCTGTGAAGAAGGTAAGATTGAGGAAGGGTTGCAGAAGAAATTGAAGGCTGGATCAGGACAGTGGCAGAACCAGAAATAGGAAATTTTTTTACTATTTTTTTTTTAAACCTCAATTAGTTATTCCCTCCAAATCATACTTTTTGGTGGTTTTTTGTCTGTGTTGTTTTTTGTTTGTTTTTTTTTAATGCATTTTTTTATTGTCTTTCTGTGTATTACTTTGCTTTTTTCTAGGACCCTTCTTTTCTTTATCCTTCTCTTCCTTTTGATTACTTAGGCTGAATATCATTTCCCCAAAGCATTCAGTTGTACCATCTCATTTAAACTATTCTGTTTAGGTTTTTTATGATCTTTCTATGATTCTATGATCTCTTGGACCATTGTCGCTACCTATGGAAGTCTCTATGGAAGTGTTTGTTATTCCATTCCTATATAGAGTTTTCAGTTTTGACTCCTGTTTTATTTTTATTGTTTGTGTGCAGACAGCATTTTTAGATTCCTCAACTAGAGATGTGCAAAATCTTGGGTAAAAAGAAAAAAATAATTTAAAAATCCCTGAAGATTTAGAGCTCAGTGGTTGGGAAAACAAATTACTATGCTTTTCTTCAAATGGGGAGAAGGAAGAAAGGAGCTACCAGCACTCTCCAGAAGCTGTGCCTTCCCACCAGCTGGTGTTGGAGGTGAGCCTAGAAAGAGGTGACAATTGCATTTTGTCTCTGCAGTCTGAATAGGATTTCTGGCAAGTGCTGCATTTACATAGAAACAACTGCTGCATGGAAATGGGCTTTCAAATACACAGGAAGCCTTTTTGCATGTGAATTTTTGTTTCACTTAAATGACCACTGTATTTTAGATCACACAAGAATAGAAAGTCTCCCAGAAGTCAGGCATGGCCTACTTGTCACTGTTTGTATCTATCTGTGAGGCCTCAAGTTGCAGCTGAAAAAATACTAAAAATGGGTCCACTACATGTCTCTAAGCCCCTCTCTTCCTCCCACCAAAATTATATCTTTTTGCAAATATTAATTCCTGTTTTTCTCCCAATAAACTTATCTTGCTGATAGTTTGACTAAGCTCATGTTGTATTCAAAACTCAAATTTTCCTAATTAAAGTCCAATTCCAGTATTCCTCCTTAGATATTCAGTGCTTCTGCACACTGTGAAGAAAGGTATTTTTAGAAAATATGAGCCACTTAATTCCTGTTAAGTTTTCTATAACAGATGGTATAGTTAGTTGATTTATGCATTCACCTTCACGTGGCCCTGCTGACTGCCAGGTTTTTTAAAACCTCTGAAATTCTTTTTTGTTATGCACTGAAACTTCACCCTTTCCACTGCATGAAATATTAGTTTTACTTAGAAAATCTAACTGCGTGCAATTTTCATGTTACTGAAATTGTGCACGGTCTGGTGATTAATTGTATTGTCTTGATCACAGCCTCAGCCTGATGTTCAGGGCTCATTACAGCAGGAGGAATTCAGCAGAACAGGAATCTTAACCAGGTGTGGCTTATTAAAGTAGCAGTGCCCAATTTAAAGACTATAAAGAATTTGTATCAAAATTGATGCTTTTAGCTACTTTCCCCTCCCAGGATCGTAGAGATGTAATACAAAAAGGACAATGTAGCTTGCTCATGAAAATCACTCACATCCATCATGTGAAAAAGCAGCTCAGATCTGTTTCTCCCTTGAGTGGGAAGAGTTGCAATATACCTTTAGTGCAGCACATTCATACCAAACATCTTCAAAAGTTTCCTTAGCTTGACACAGATTACAGTTCCTAATGCACAGTTTGCGTTATGTGCTGAATCATGTATTTCTCCCCTCTCAGGAAAATGTTTTTCTTTTCTCTGAAGATGCCCTTACAGTATCAGTACAAATACTGATGAGAAGAAGATCTTGTAGGAAAATATCAACACCATTTATCTTTAATTCAACCCAGACTTCATATTTCCATTCCATATTTTATACAGTGTAATCTGATGTGAGGGAAAACAGCACGGATGGAGCAGGGAGGAAACAAGTAAAGAAACCTTTTTACTACCAGGTGAGCCTCTCTTCACCCCAGTGTGAGAGCTGGTCCCTCACAGCTGATGCTAACATGCTGGTGATAAGCAGTCAGGTGGCCAGCCAGGTTCATTCCCTGCCAGAAGAGCAAGAGGGTTTGCTGTTCAAATTTTGGGAGGCTTTCAGAAGAGAGAAGGTTTAAGTTGGATAGTTACCCACTCCTAAGCTTTGGAATAAGCCATATGAGTGGGGAGTTCTTTTGTTGCTACTGTCATGAGGAACTGCAGCATGGCACTTCTCTGCCTCAGAAATGTGAGTAAACCTTACAACTTCTTACAGCTATAGAAAATAAAATCTAGGTGAAGGGTCTAAATCTAAAATTGCTGTTTGCTGCCATTTCATTGTGCTCTGTTGCTGTCAGGTGAAAGCATCAAATACAGGCACACATCCATCAGTTACTGTGTTTAAAGTAGCTGCTTCTTGCAGGTCAGAGCTGATTTGTGCTTCCTTAAACCTAACAAGTATTTTTCTCCTACTGAGAATGGGACTGGATATGATGTGAATCTTTTTTTGTTTGTTTGTTTGTTTAAAAAAAGACTTCTGTGACATTGTCTACAAAGGGTTTGAGCTTGTGACTTGATATCCATTTTCCCATAGTATGTGCCTCTGAAGTGCTTACAAGCAGAAAACAGTCTGGGACCTCCAACACTTGAGTATAAATATTGAGTGTTTAAAGATAGTGACTAAAAGAAGACTGGTTTCCTTGTTATTACAGAAAACAAGGAAAGAAGCAAAATTTCTTTGAAATGTGATTGAAGCTTAGTTCTCAGCAAATCCCAAACTTTACATAAGGTGATACTTCTTCTTGTATTCTGAGTGCTTTAGCAGTAACCTGAAATGAGCTGTAGACAAGTGAAGAACTACCTTGTTCTACATCTGCAGGAAGAGAATTCTGATATGCTTTCAGTAGTTATTGAAGGGGAGGAAGATGATAATGAGAAGCAATTAATGCTAAGAAAATCACTAGAAATGTAGGCTGTCATTTCAGTGCCTTCTTGTCTTTACTTTCTAAACGACTGTATTTAAATTTTCCCTAATACTTAAAAATTATGGATGGCATAGTATCTATATTTTTTGAAGGAGGTACATTTCCCAGGTTGTGTATGTGGCAAATGCTTTGATCCATTAATTACATTCAGCTGACCAAGAAGCTTGGTAGTGGAGACTCCTTATCTGTGAAGGAGTAAGCCAGTAAGTGGAAAATCAGCCTTGCTGTTGTTGTGGGAAGCTCAAATAAGGAAGAGGGAGAAGGACAACGCCTGCTGAGAACAGCGAGTCTGGTGTGGGCTGGTGAGAAAGGGAATTCCCAGGCAGTGAAGGCTGAAACAAAGGGAAGGTACATGACCTGGCAGGCTTTAAATAAAGGGGAATACGCTTGAAAGGTTACGTAGCTTCAGTGGAAGTGGGGCCTGAGGAATTAGTGAGTCAGTCCAACACAGACCCCACAGGAAAAGCAGCATTGTTTCAAAGCATAAGAGCATTATCTTGGTGGGCAAGAAGGGAAATGTTGGCAAGGTCGTACAGTGAGCTGCCCCTTAGGCAGCAATGTGCTGTGTGTGTGCATTGCCCTGCTGGGTTCCCATACGGAGTTTCTAAGAGTACAGTAAGGTTACTCACCCCGCTCCCAAGCCTATCATTGCTAATTTTGGTATGGGATATTCCTTTTACTGCCTCACAGTGACTGTGGAAATCCAGAGTTTGGCTGGTGGTGTGGTATATGTTTCTTTAAGAAGGTGCTCTGTAGAGATATCTTAGAATTAGCATGTGTATCATGAGACATAGAGGTTGCCATGGTAAGTACACATTTTTTAATTGAATAGCAGACTAATAGGCACATAAAACCTCCATAACTTGTTGGCACATAAATTACCTCTCCTGGGGCTGTAGGCAATTAAACATACTTCTTTTCTGAAATTCTTTCCAAGTCTTTTTTCTGTTTTTGTTTAGATTAGAGCCTCTCGTATTTCTTTCCTTTTTTCCCCTCAACAATGCTGCTTGGTTTTCTTTTGTCCCTTTTAGATTACTCTGTCTGTCTCTCCTGCTCTCTCTTGAATGTCATATACTTCCCAGAGCAGGGTAATAAGGAGGACATTGAGCTATAAAAGGGGTTTGGATGCTTTTAAAAATTATTTTAAAAAACATAATTTGGTAAATTTTATATTCATGGAATTCTCTAAAAGCAAAATAGTGTCAGGCTTGTACAATATGACCTGCCTGTCTCGACAAGTGGTCATTAAATAGTAAAAGGTATGTTCAAATCTAATATGCACATTAATGAACTACAATCTAAGTAGGTGTTTTAATAATCACCTAATCCCATAAGGCCACATGTTCTGCCAAAACCATGTTTATGACGTTCTGTAACTTGGAAAAAAAAAAAAAAAAAAAAAAAAAAAAAAAAAAAAAAAAAAAAAGAGTAGTGCTGCTGTAACCTTGTTTCTTTTGTTTCATTTAAGCTATTCTCATTTGAACTGGCTGGCCCAGAGATCTTTTGATGTTATTCACTTTCCTGACAATACTTTCTGTATTGGGTATGGTGTTTTTTTTTGCTCTTCCAGTAGTTTAATGAATACATCATTTGCCTATGCACATTGTTCCAAAAGGGCACATTGTTTCTAATCTCTTCAGCGATACAGTAAATCACAAGCTAAGGCACTGCCTTCTCATTCCAGTTTTTAAAGATTTATTTTATTTTTTTTCCTGTTTTCCGGTTACACCGTTGTTACAGAGAAGCAAATAGATAGAAGGTTATTTGTACTTGCTCATACCTCAGCTATTTTTAGGACCCTTATTGACAAGTTTTCAACTAGACATTGTATTTCTTAAAGAGCGCTGCCCTGAAATCACTGTGGCTTGAACAATAAGAAAATTCAGGACTCCAGGAGGCCAGCACAACAGGATATCCATAAGTAACAACGCCTACTTATCAACAAGGGCTGAGCTTAACAGGCTTGTTCCTGGCTGTGACAAACAGTGAGCAGAATTCCTAGTGAGCAGGAGAGCAGCGAATAAGCGCTCAAGATAACTCTGAAGAAAGATTAGGTGCAACTGACTTGGTCTGTTCCTTTGCACAAATCAAGAGCAATTTAAAGCAATAACGACTGATAGTTTTCCACAGACATCCTGACTTTTATCCTATTGCAGTACAGAGTTCATCCACCTTTGTTTTTTGGCTTTGATTTCAGTGTTCATTTTTTATGATGTTCATTTTTATGATGAAAGTGCTCCTGTCTTGAAGGAACAGAGGAGTAGCCTTTTTTTTTTCTTTTTCCTTTTTTTTTCTGAGTAGTTCAAAGACACCTATAACAGCTTGGAACAAGAGGAAATTATTGTACAGATCAGGGGATTACAAAGCAATGTTTTTACAGATTTAAAATAAAATATAAACAGCTGTTGAGAGATGAATGGCGCAGAGACAGTTGTTGCCAATTCATTAATAAAACCAACCCAAATCCACTCTGTTTGTTATGTTTTTAACCCGTGTTTGTCAATAGGGAAAACAATCATAATTTGAACTTGTAAAAATAATGAATTTATACCAGATAGGTTCAGTGCAGAGATTTGAGAATACCAGCATGACTAGTGTTTGCCATCTGTGTCTGTGTAATCTATATTTTCTAACAGTGTAATGAGAAATATCTCATTTGTATCCTTGCCCCTTTGGCCCAAACAATTAGTCACTCTAGCCTTATAGTTTTGCCTGCTTTAGGAGAGGAATGGAGAGTGCTGGCAGTTGCACATTTTGGTGCAACCTATCTCTGGTTGGAATTTGCACAAAGACCATTTCCTCGAATAGGGCAGAAACAAAGACATTGCCAATCCTCCCTGAGCTTTCAAGTGGTGTTTGGTCCCTCTGCTCTCTCTAGACTACTTGCTTAAGCACTTCACTACTTGCAGCTTTTCTCCCAGCTGTATTCAGCCTGCCAAAGTGTCCCTCCCCAACACTGCTTGAGGATGGATTTCTCTGACCACCTTTGTGGCTCCAGCAGCTGAGTGCTTTGAGTGGCAACTTCGGGTGTTCCCTTAGAGCTAGGTGCAGGCAGAGAAGTGCTCCTCCTGGCTGTCTGAAGGAAGGGTAATTAACAATCACCTGGGATAACTGCTTTCTAATAACAGAGCATGGCTATGGTGATGAAGCTTGACATCTTTGAACGCTTAAAGAAGGGACCTGGGACAAGTGACAAGCAGGAGTAACATTTCCTTCTCTTTTGCAAAAGTCACTGACATTACACAGGCTTATAACTAAAAAGAAGTTTCTGTGGGACTTTGAATGTAGGACAAGAGATTTTGTAATAGCGTGGTAAATTGCATTAGGCTTTAATCTCACAGCCATGTGACAACTCTTATGTAGAAAATGCCTAAGTTCAGTGTACATTTATAGCAATTTTCAGGCTGTAAACTGCAGGAATTTGGTTCTCAAATAAATGATTTTTTTTTTCTTTTGTGGGGTTTTCTTGGCGCGATGCTGTTTTGGTTTTTTGTTGTTGTTGGGGTTTTTTTTGCTGTGAAGTCTTATTATCTCTCAGTACCTGTGAGATATATAACAAGCTACAATCTAAGAATGGTAAATACAGTAGATAATAGTCCAGTCTGTGAAGAGTTTTTCTCTTGGAAAAAGCTTTCTATAATTACATAGACATATTTGAAGCTTTGTATAGAATTTCTAGTCTGTCCATCACTGTATAGTAGAGAATTACAGCTTTCAGGTTTTTGGGCAATAAATTCTGAAACATTTTCAGTTTTTGTTGGCTGAAGTTGAAATCATAAAGGTCTCTAGGCTATAGTAACCAAAAGTTTAGGCTGATGTTAGTATTGTCTGCTGCTCTTTTCCCAAAACACCATTGCATCAGGACACTTACCAGATATAATGATATCTAGGGGATTCAACAACACTAGAAAGGCACACGCATCTGGGAGCATTTAGTTTGTTTTTAATGTCTTGTCAATATTAAGACATCCTCTTGGGACAGTCTTCCTAGATCTGCAATACTTGTCACTGGCTATCAGGTCCCTTTACTGCTGGCAGCAACCAGTGCAAAGGTACAGGCTACACTCTCGTGCATGTCTATATGGTGAAGGTGAGAGCTGTTTCTCAGCATGTGTCTGAGGGCATTGCATTAGGCCCTGAAAGGCTTTAGTTTAATGACACTCTTAGGATGTATCCTATCCATCTTTTTTTCCTCTGTCAGAACTTCCTAAGATACTGCAGTTTATCATAGAGCTGCAAACTTCACTAGCCAGTTTGCTTTGAATGAGCTGTTAAACCACACTCCTTCTTTAGCCACTGCTGTTCCTTAGCTAATGGACTCCTTTTGTTCTGGCTAAAATGAGTCTATTTACGATTTTTTTTTTTACTGTTTTTCAAACACATACATTTCTCATGCTGAAAACATAGCTTTAAATCATAAAGTGTATCTAAGTATGCAAGGCCTTATGCTGATTTCTTATGCTGAGTAGGATTTAAGTAAGTTCATTTACTAACTTTCTATCCAGAATGAGAATTTGACTCCTTTCACCTCTTAAGAGTAACATATTCAGTAAAACTTGGATATATTTAGGTTCAGCTGCTTTGTTCAGAACTCATGAGCAGGTGGTATGTATGCATATGATGTACGTGTGTGAGCATAAGGCATGAATGTCATTAAGGAAGCTCTGTTGTCAGTGCTGAGATTCCCAAAGGTAAGAAAGAACAGTAATGGTTTGTATGTGACCAAAGTCTTGTTGCACAAAGGAACTGAGATACTTGCATCCAGACTCTCTGGACACCAGAGGATGATGCTTGTCTCACTTTAGAATGAGATAAAGGTGGGAAGTGTAAAAAGCAGTAACTACTCACCAAGCTGGATTCTGTATTTGTTATTTATTTACAAAACATTCCAAATTTTATAATTCTGCTACTTATACTCTTAGCAGTTCCTCTTCTGAGTCATTCTGTTGTCCCCAGTGCAAGACAGAACAGTAAATAGATCTTGAGCACTTCATCAAAATTCCCTTTCCGTCACCACTCAGCACTTCACTTGACTTAAATAAGCCAAATTAATGTGCCACAGGAGACTTCAAAAGCAGTTTTCTCCCCCTGCCCCCAGGTTTTTTTCTGCCATAAAATAATTTAGCCATGTTTTATCAGCAACATTAATAGTAAATGCTTACTTGGTAATCCTTCCTGGGAGCATATATTTACTAGCATGCAATTATGAGTCTGATGGAAAGGTAAGTTTTCCCTGATAAGATATCTGAGAAAGCCAAAATCTTGCTCTTACAGTGTCCTGTTGTAAAGCTAAACTAAGAGTATAATGACTGCTGCCAGAGCTGTGTGACTTTTTCTTCTGCTGTGCCAGAAGTGGGCATTTGTAACCTCATTTTTTACCCATCAAATACCAGAAGAACAGATGTTAATAGCATGAATGCATCTAGTTTCCATTTCCACATGTAAGGACAGTGGTTTACAATGACTTGGGTTATTTTCATCTGGCTTGTATCTATATCCTTTTCTGCTTTTTATGGTGAACTTCTGCTCTAATTTTGGATACTAAAGCATAAACACCAAAACAACAACGAAATGAAAGTATATGCACTCTCATCTTTCTGGGTTTTCCCATATTCAGTATTTAAATGTTGGTTTGAATGCTGGAGTTCTCCAGGCAGTTTTTGGAAGTTTATTTTTTTAGATTAATTAATTTTGAAATGTCATTTTTTGCATAACCGCACCAAAGGATGTCTGGGTAGTCTCCTGCACTTGCTGGTCAGATGTTATGAAATGTGTGAATAAAAATTGATGGTCAGGATTGCAGTAAATTTTAACACTGTATTTAAACTTAACAATTAAGATTGTTAGTGTGAACAATTTGGGGTTGAGATTTCCTTAGTGACTGTAGCCCGCTGTATGATTTCTATATAGTCTGAACTCTTTTAAACCAGACATTACTGTGCAAAACTACTACAGCAGAAGCCAAGGAAATGGATGTTTAGTCTAATGGACAGTTAGTGCTCCATCATGGAAAAGTGGTGGTAATGATACAAGAGAGGCTTTAGGTAGCATAAACCTTTGATGTATGAATGACTCAGGCAGCAGAACAGTCCTGTTGGGTCTGGCTCATTGTTGTGCTAGATCAGCACTTGGGCAATTACTGACCAGTTGCACAAGCAACTACAAACCTGGCTGTTTCTTCTTCATATCTTCTCTTTCTAGGCCCTTTAAAAACCTTTCCACTAAGAGCAGACAAGAAAGGAGTTGAATTACCTGGGGGAGGGACAGAGCATTTTAGGGGTTGAGTTTTACTTTTCTTGCTCTCTAGATGCTTTTAAGATGCTTGAAAAGACTATGACAGAGTCAGAGCCAGTGTCTTTACATGATTCCTAGTCAGTTTGTCGAAGTGAAAAATATGAAAAATATTTGCTCTAAATATTTTAATAATAGTAATTTAAGCATGATAAGATAATTATTTATTACAATATAATACATTTATTGTTAGCAAGTGAGAATTTACAGCATTTGATGCAAAATGACAAGTCATGTAGTCACTGATTAATATTTGTGATAAAGTATATGATGTTTTAAATATTCACTGCTCAAATGGAACATATAATCTTTAGATGCTGAGAATTTGTCTATTTTAAAGCATCTTTTATTCCCTACTAATAAACATACAGCTTTTTAATGTATTTCAAGGCACAGAGCTGAGTCCTGCTCTCTAATGATCTCTTTGCAGTCCTTTTTTTAAGAGTTTATTGCACTGAACTACATCAGTGCAGTATTGTGGCTGTATGTCTTTGTGAGAGCTTAGGTCCTGTGTTGTCTCTGTCCTTTCTCCCCAAATATGAATAGTATCTAATACAATAAAAGTACTTAGAAAATCATCAGGGGAACGTAAACATAATTGCCAAAAATTGCACCAAGGAAGGTGTGGGTGGCAGCCACACATGTTGTGATGATCCCAGGTGTCCACTCCAAAAAAAGAGGAAAAAAACCCCTCTGCTCTCTCCTCAAGGAGCACATTAAATCTCTGATATGTTGTAAGAGTATGTAATTAAGTCCCTTTCTCTCTGAGGGATACTTTCTTGAGGCTTCTTAACCAAGATGATTGGTTCGACTTTGTATTATTGAAGTGTACACCAAGCACATGATATATTCATGTCATGCTTTGAGCAATACAGGGCTGGATACATGCTGTGACATGTATGACTACTTTAATTGCACAAATTAGTCAAAAGCTTTTTAGACTCTTCATTGTATACCTGGTTCTGTGCATTTCTACTTCTCAAAAACTTCCAGGATTAAGAGAGATCCTCATTTTGCATTGACATGTTTAATGACAGAGTTGCAGACAATGTCTCTGGCTACAGTTTTTGTGCATCTGATGTGTGACTCCTTCAGTCTCCATTCCCTCTAAAGCACAAGATAATCCTTTTCCTTGTGACAGGTTTCTCATTTCATGAGCTTTCAACATAAAAACATAGAATTTCTCCCTTGCTATCTTTTGAGTCAGTAACTTTAAAATACCATTTTTCCCATCTGAATGTAGGTCTGAAACTGCAATCCAATGCAAGATGACTATGCAGGAGAAAAAAGGGGGGAAAAAAAAATAGAGACCTAACTGTCATCAGATTAGTTCGTTGAAATTGTAGACTGGACTTCTGTAGTTTAAAAATGCAGCTAAATATACTGTATGGTCATTACTATACAAGAGATATTTTAAAAGGCAAAGAGGAGAGCAAAAAATTTTTGTCTGGGGACATACAGGTGCCTATTTCTTAGTCTACTGCTCAGCCTTTCCTTTTTTGGGGGTGATGTCTTCATTTTAGGGTATCTGATCCAGATTCATTTGAAAAGAAGGAAAAAAACCAAACATAAATCCAGACAGTCTAACCTCACAGCTGACTCCTAACCATCACAGGCTCAAGATGCTGTACTCTTAAAAATGGCAAATGGCTGTCATCAGACCAAAGTCTATTTAAGATGGGTCATTTTCCTAGCAAAGGTCATCTCCTATTGGGCAAGACAGGTTAGTACCACATTTTTTTGTGAGATTTCAGTGCAGAGTGCATCAGCAAAGCTATCTGAAACAGGTCAAGGTGTGTTATCTTTTCAGTAAAGCAAGGAGAATAACATCTCCCTGTGCTGGTATGGCTGAGGAGAATTGGTGTCCTTTAGAAGTAACACTCTGCATAAATGCCCCACAAACCACACAGTTTTCTGTGGGGAATATTCCCCAAAATAGCACCATAATTCAGAACAATTTCTGTCTGGATTCATATTCTGTTCAGGTTGCAGTGGGTTATAATTTCAGAGCAGTACCTGAATTTTTATAATGAACTGTAGGTTACTGTTACTGGGATCTGGGCAGACAGATGCTAAATGTGGATCAGATACAGTGACATATAATAATTCACCATTTGTGTTTGCACGTACATATTTTATATGTATAAATATTTTTTATGTGTGTTTAATATTATCTACAGAAAACCCTGCTGACTGGTCACTTCCTTTCAGCAGTCAGCTGCTCCTAGACAGGCAGAAGATGAAGTGAGATGAGAAATAGCATACAGGGTTTTGTTTGGAATTATGAGGATAGTGTTACTAACTACGTCTCGCCCTAAAAGACAAAGTTTAGTAATACTCTCCATCTCTTATGCAAAAAGTGCTTGTAAAACCATTTTCCATTTTAGTCTTATGTGGTCATAGTAGGATTTCTTTCTGTACTTGTGCTTTTTCAAGTAGTTCTTGTTCATCATTCTTGCAAACTTAATAGTCATATAAATGCCAGCAGATATTAGTGCATGCCTCATTTGTCATCATTAACCAGGGCTCTTGGAGTAGTGCTGAGTAACTACAGACACATCAGGTAATGTTGGATGAGGGGTGGGGGGAATGTTGTATTGAAGACAAAGCTGGATTTTCTCTTTTCAGGGTTCCAGAAAAAAAGTGAGAGAGAAAAATCTTTCCCTCCTACAAAAAAGTTTTTATTTTGTTGGGCACTTTGTTACATATTCTTGTGATTTGCCTCTTAAATTTAAATTTTGAATGTTTTTTTAAGCAATAAAAATCACATTTTGGAGGTGAAAATTCTGCATCGCTTAAGTAATCTGACAGTGCAGTGTTTTGATATACCCTAATTTTTCTTACACCATTTTTAAAAGAATGCTTCATTCCACTTTAACTGGAGGGACAAAACCAATGTTGTTTTTTTGTTGTTTTGTTTTTTTATAAAATGAACCACCAGACTAAAAGTGTAAATTATATATAAAGTGAATCTTAGTGTTTCAAGGTAGAGTTTTCTTATGACACAAGTGTTTAGTTGGTTGATTTTGATATATCTACCAGTTTAGTAGAAATACCCATTAAACACACAGTATGACTTGAGGACAGAAAACCCCATGATGTTGTTTTCTACTGATGAATGATTAAAGCATCATTAACATGACTTTGGTATTGATGTAAAAAAGGAGGAATAGAGTTAAGTATGTGTGGATGCTGTGAAAAAATAAAGCAAAAAGGAAAGGAGAAATAGTGTTTTCTAAAGCATCTTGCATTGGACATGAAAGTTCAGCAATGATTCAAAAAGACAGGCAGTAACACTGATGTTTAAAACCAGTTCAAAACAGGACTATTTCCAGTAACTGTACTTGTGAGTAGCAAGCTTGTGTGTAGGTTTAGGGCTTTTTGGACAGGGAGAGAGGAAAACTGGAAGAGAAAAAGTTCTCCACTGATGTGCGAGTGTCTTTCAACTGAAGTCAGTGGATTTTGGTTACGCTAAGTGAACAATTGGCCCTCATGCTGTAACTAGGTTTAGCTGAGAAATTTCCAGGGCTATCATCTCCTGTATCTATTGATGAGAGAGACTGAGACAGGCAGTGTGGTAAAAATCTCTGTTATGTGGTCTTTATTGAGATATCTGGGAGAAAGCTGTCCAAAGATGAGAGAGAGAGAGTTAGCCTCAGCAATGAATCAAAATGCACTGAATTGTGGAGTTTAGCCTTCATTCCTGCAATAACTGTGTCCTACACTGCCCTGGCTGGCAGCTCTCTGCTCCTCTTACAGTGATAGGATACAAAGCCAGAACATGAACAGATCTGCAGGTGACCAGAAACCATCTAAAAATTCAGCTACTTGGGCCATCATTTTACACAGAAAAAATGATGAGATAATGAGTATGGTCCAATTCTAATGGGTTTCATGTCTTTTTTTAACAAATAGGCTGTGGTTCTGGTCCCAGTGATTTGAATGGGATGGGATAGCCTGTATCCATCATTTTTGCTCTGTCTGTCCCTGAGGCTTCTTGGGACTGGGACTGCTATGGACACCTGTGAGGGTAGCTGCCAACACCCAAAATACAGTCATATTTCAGATACATCTTTGGGTTACTACAGTAAGAGTTCTGCACATGATTTACCTGTGGGCTGAGGGGTGGCATGCAGCCAGGTGTGTCAGCACTGTTACCACCAAGGATTTCTCTGTATCAAAGTGTCTCGGGTGTGACAGGTTTACATCCACTCTGCATCACCAAAGAGATCAGTATCTGTCCTAAAATTTACCCTTGCTCTTAAAGACAAATGAGTTACTGTAAAGTGATGTTGCATTAATTAAAAGAATATAATTTCCTGTTCCTAAAATGCAGCTTTCAATATTAACTAATTTCAGATTAACTGGTTTAGCTCTGTGCTTTTCAGGCCATTAGAGGAAAGCAGCAATTTACAGCAATAGAGTGTAACCAAATATCATTCTCCAAATTACTCTTATTACATGCAGTTGGGCCACAGGTTAGCAGGGAGAGAGAGAGAGAGAGAGATGAGCTTACATTTGGCAAAGTTTATAAAAATGTGGAACCTCTTATCTGCGCGCACACACACACACACACACACACACACACAAAAAAAAAAAAAAAAAAAAAAAAGCATATGGTTTTAATTACAAGTCTTCCAGATAGTAAATTATACTAAGATGTGACATCTAAGAGAAAAAAACTGATTTCTGCTGCAGTTGAAATGCAGGCCATGCCACTGCATTGCATCTTGTTACAGGAGATATAATTTGATATAAGCATATCTCAGAATCCTGTAACTGATTATATTTGGTCATGTTTTCTCATAAATGAAGGGGGACAAGATTAGTGATGGGTGAACCTCCAATTGTTTAGAGGTCTGAATCAGCAAAGCATAATCTTAATGTGTCTTACTGCTTATTTGAACCCTTTGATGTGTTTTCTCTCCTATCCATGTCTGTGCAGTGCCCTCCAAAAATCCGAAGCTTTGCCTTTCCTTCCTACTTATACAGCCTAATCCTCCCCATTCATCAGTTTCATTGTTTTCAGCTTCTCACAGCAAGCACTGTCTCATCACCTGTATTTTCAAACTGGGGTATGAACCCTATTGCTACTTTCATCTGTACTGTTTTTCTTTTTTTTTCTTTTGGTCTTTTACACCCCTATAGGTGGTTTCAAAGGGTCCAGTCTGGTCTTCCCAGTTGGTCTTCCTGCCAGTTTCAGAGTGAGGAAATGTGTTACAGTTGATCAAGATTATGGTGCATAGAAAGAAATAAGCATTAGGAGACATTTTTGGGGGGTGGAAAACATTGTCTGAGAGAAGCAGTAAGTGGATAGCTTTGGAAAACTGAAAGAGGGCGGTCTGCAGAGTCAAAGTACAGACAGAAAAGAACAGATGTATAGAGATGTGTAGGAGAAAGAGAAGGGAAAGTTTTGAGGCACAGGCAATAAAATTCTGGATAAGATTAAGTGATTTTACTGTACAAACCAGAAATTGAGTAATTATTCTGTGTAACTTGTGGGCTCACAAAAGTAACTTTTGTGGTTTTGATTTGGAAGTACTTTGGTTCCAAGGAATATAAATGTTAGCAGTTCTGGAAAAGCAAGCAACCTGCTTATCACAATGTGCAGGGAAAATGATATTTTGTTAGAGCAAAGATCTGAGGCTCTCCAACTACAAAATTCTTGATTCACACCATGACAACAGTTCTTGACATAGTATAGTTTGTCAGCCTAAGGATATGAAGTTTACTCTCTCCTAGTGCTTAGGACAATCAGTCTGAAATGCTGATGTAGCAGTACCAAGTACTCTGTTCCACAATGTGGTACAAACACACTTAGAGCTTGGGAAGGTTACATTGTCACGGGACTTGGGAGTTTCTTTTCTTGTTTGCTTTTTCTTTTGCTGTTATAACAGAGAAGCTGAGACTTTAACCAAAGTGGTATGACAAGCATTTGTTATCGCATTTCACTGCCCTGCTATGGTACTTTAAATAAAATCCAGATTTTGCATGCTTAGCCCATCCAGACTGAACACTTCTGTCCATGACATCCTTCCACTCTAGTCACTGTCATGTTTTGGGAGGATTAATGCTTGTATGAAGAGCCAGGGTTTTGCAAGGGAGTCTAGGATTTTCTGTTGAGGATATCTAACATTCCTCAAAGTTAATAACCTCAGTCGACTACCAGACTGTGGCACACCTCTGTTCAAAGCCAACCCAAACATGAACAAACTTTGTTGAGTCCAGACACTTGAGATGGGTATCCAAGTTCTATTGTTTTCTGTTTTTATTTTTCTGTCACAAGTAATGATTGCTACATGATGGGTAGCCTCACTAGCAGAAACACAAGAAGAAATATTAAAGAAAAGTTTTGATTGTCTGTCAGCATGTCCCCTTAGGAAAAACTGCCACATAATAGCTTACACTGGTCCTGGCTCCACACACTTATGCCATTTGATTTGATGTGAAGCACAGTGAGTTACAGATGGCAGATATTATTGCAATATTGAAGTATTTTACAGAATAATGGTACATACAGACAGCATGGCATATTCCTAACAGTTTCTATGTGCTTTCAGTTGTGGTACAGTTGTGTATACAGATACCAAAGTGCTCTTTGCATTTAACTGACAAGATCTCTACAGTGATACAGCATGTTATTTTCCTTACCATTGCTCAGGTAAACTTACAGTGGAAGTATAATGAGTATAGATTAGTTATAGACCACCTAGGCCATATCAAAACCTACAGCAGTATGTGCAGCAAGATTAAAAGTCTGAAATTTCATGAGATGTTTGTGTACATTTTATGAGCAGGATGTGGAATTATTTGGCACACAGCCAGGATTTCAGATTTTGGCTTCAGAGGAAAGCAGAGACTGTGAAGCCAAAGAGTAATGAAGTTTAACAAACCTTGTGTTGATTTCAGCCGTGTTTTTTAACACTTACTGTAAACTGTTCACCCTGGACTTTTTTCTAAATCTGGAGCACAACCTTGTTGTCCCCTGACCACTGTCTGCAGTATAGCCCTTGTTTCTTTCAAGTGGTTTAATAGAGTATTTGGCATCAACCCTCAATTTAAGTCTTTCAGTTCTATAAATAATTCTGAAAAGTTGACTATTTGAAGTTCTTTGGAATATTTGACAAAGTTTAAGGTTATTATTTTTTGTAATTGTACTTAAAATGCTCCTGGCAATCTATTTTGTCACTCAGACCAGGCAGCGTCATGCACTGGCAAGTGGGCCTTGCTATGAAGGAAGTCTTCTCTTAAGATAAGTCAAGTATTGTGATTTTCAAAGGTCAAACTTTTAATGGAATTTATTCTGTTCTACTGTTTGAAAATAGAAATCAAATACAGCTACAATTAACATCCAGCATTTAATCAGGTGCTGTTCTCTCAGCATTCATGCAGTGTTTGTTTTGGTAAGCTACTTGCCAAGTCTGAAAGCCAGAAAACCTCTGAGAGAGAATGGAGGAATCCACAGATTGCAGAAAGGTCAATGGTACTTTTGATCCAGCTATGGGAGCTGAAAGCTTTGAGTATATTTGGGTCATTATGAAGCCTCGATGTTTGAATTCCTCACAAAGTCAAAGTTATGTTAGAGCAGCAGTATAGGTAATTGCAAGTGTGCATTGCTAGCTTGAGCAGGACCAAATAATTAGCATCAGTGTGTTGCTCAGGCCACACACACAGTGCTGTCAGATCTGGTATGGAGGGAATGGCTGTTGGCATGGGAGAAGGCATGAGAACTGATAAGGAAACTCTGTAGGCCTCCAGTAGGTTATGGAAGCACCAGGAGGCCTCAGGGCAGGGAGGAATGGCCTGTCTACAGGAGCTGCTGATGCTAGAAAAAGCTTTCCTTTAAGGAAGAAGGAATGCTGACATTTTAATGTTTGGGTTCGTTACAAGACTCTTTAAAGATACATTTCACTTTGTATCAATTCTTGTTATTTTAAAATAGTTGAAATAGTACCATGTACTACTAGATTGTTAGAAATTGGAATTCTACATCAACAAGTTGTTTCAATGATGATCCATCAAAAATTTAGAAGAAATCAACGTACAGCTATGAAAAGTTTCAGTTTTATCAAATCATCATTTTCTGGTGGAAAAAAATGGTCCACTGGAAAAACTTCTGCAGGCTTCAGTAGAAAAATCCCTGGACAATTATGCAGTCCAATAGCTCAGCAAGAACGTCTCTGCTGCCATTTTATATTCTTTTGATTAAAGCTTCTACCTCCTATGGTTTTTGCAATTCATTCTTCTACTTGTGCACTGTATCTGGTCAACAGAAGAACTATTCTTTGCAACCACAAGAGAATATTCCAAAAAGAGAAATCTATGGGTATCTGTTTCAGTTGTGGGCGAACTCTCTGGATGAACACTTTTGTGTTATCCTATGCGAGGGTAAGATTAAAGGCCAAATGTTCATGCAAATTAAGTTTATAAATGACATGAGAAGGTGCTTGTATGGAGAGCATAGATTCACTCTGTCACTGAACAGAACAGGCTCCCTTGACACAGCTGAGCAATCACAGCCAGCCAATGCTGTTGAGATTACTATATATTCATACATATTAGCATATTTTTTTAGGAAATGGTTTGCTATTAGACTGTAGAAAGGGTAAGAAAAATTTGAATAAATCAAGGGAAAATAAATGTCTTGGAATGTAGAGGAAAAAACCCAGCTACATTGGGCAGGTAAAAAACTTTATGAACTGCTGGCTAACATCTGGAGTTTTTATAAATGTGAAGTGTTTATTAAAGGTATTCTGATTGTTTTGAGACAATCAAATATAGTAATTAGTGATTTAATCACAATGTTACTTGTAGAACTTGTCTATCATTCTGCCAAGTGCCATATTTCTCAAGAAAATGATTCTTTGACTCTCTTACTATGAAACAAAAGCAGCTAATGGTATTTTTCATTAATCGATCCATCTATATGGGAGTTTTTTTTTTAGTGGAGCATTTTTGTTGGATTGCCTCCTCCCAATGCCTTTAAGTGTGTATCAATTTGTCTGACTTCATTCATCAACTGAAAATGAAAATCTATTTGAGAAAAGGTTATTTTTCCTTCTGGAAAAGTGGCTTAAGTGAGAAAAGTTCAGTGATCAGAAGCTCTTATCTTGCAGAGGAAACTACAGTCAAACAGGTTGAATCTACCATGTGAATGTCACAAGCTGTAGGCTTAGGTCTGCCTAATTCTGTAGAGGGACCTTCTGTGATGTGGAGCCTTTAGGTGCAGGAGATGTTCACACAGAGCAGGTGCTTCCCTACAAGTAAGGGAAGTCTGAAAGGCCCGGCTGCTGTAGCAAAAGTGTAAGGTTCACAAATGCAGAGTTGCTGAGGTGGAAAGCAGGATGCTGAGGAACACTTATTCAGACCAAATAGGACAGGCAACCTGGGGCAGCATCTCATTGTCTTAAAGAACTGGGACCAAGTGGAAAGCTTTGAGGCCAGTGGGTAGTGTGTCATGCAAGATCAAGTCTCACCAGCCTCTGAGCAGACCGAGGAGATAAAAATTAAAACCCTGCCAGTGAACACAGCCCTGCCAAAAAAAGAGATCCCTCTGGCCTTGGGCTATGAGATGTACAGCAAGAAAGTAGGAGAGACGGTGGATTTTTCCAGGGTTTCCTCCTGCGTGTTCTACAGATTGGAAGGGTACTTTAGCTACTTGATATATAGCACTGAAGAGTTTATTGTGACCATTTTCTTTGTAATAGTGCAGTTTGTCAAGAGGAAAGATGTTAGGTGCTCTGAGACTGTCAGGAAATTCAAGAGGATGATGTGTTCAAGATGTCAAGTCCTGTGAAGGTATACAGCACCAGCAGTGCGACAGCAACCAAGAACCTCAAGGCTGTTACAGTAAGCAGTGACAAGCACAGAAAAGTCAGCCAGAAGGATATCTATCAGTCACACCCCAAGCACCAGAGCAAAGTCTTTCAAAAAGCACCAGTT
The DNA here is from genome assembly GCF_036169615.1 of Heliangelus exortis. Taxonomy (NCBI): domain Eukaryota; kingdom Metazoa; phylum Chordata; class Aves; order Apodiformes; family Trochilidae; genus Heliangelus; species Heliangelus exortis. Next base: position 12,638,343 of record NC_092429.1, on the reverse strand, counting down.
TTGGGGAAATGTCTTCTGGAGGCTCTGTACTGTATGTGACAACTGTCTGATGTCCATAGGGAGAAGGAACCTGGATGTAATTGAAGAGGAAACTGCATTATCTCTAATTATTCACCCTGGATTATTTGTTTGACTAAATAGTAACAATTCATTTTTACAGCTGTGTGAGCTCTTAATCATCTGCTCAGAAAGTCAAGAAAAAGTTGGAATAATGCTTCTGATAAGAGAAACTGCTATGACTTGATATTGGTAGCAAGTATATTTGTTATATGAGGCTAGAATTTTTTTTTTATTATTATTATTTTTTTAAAGGCGAGTTATTCTGTATGTTTTAGATCAGCTTCTTTTGGATGTACTCATGCAGTAGTGTCTTGTAACGAAAGTCTGTGTTGTGCATTTGAAGCCCCAGGAAAGCTCCTCTTGTGTAGAAAGCTTCTGTCTTGGAGATCGTGTGCCTTGCTAGAGTCTCCAACTGATCTGTGGGGCAAGTATTTCTTTCAGCTTACCTCATACATCTAGTGGAATAAACACATAAGAAGAGAGAAATAATTTCTGATTCCTTCATTTCAGCACTATCTGATGGCCATTAATCCTCACCTCTAGGCTGTTTGCAGTGTGTTATTCCTCTACACATGCTGGCCTGGAGACAGAGGAAGCCAAATGCCCTTTTTAGGAACAGATGGCCAGAACCATACACATAAAAAGTTAAGCAGAAGTCAGTATAAATCCACAACTCCAACAGCTTTACCTTTTAACTCTCACTAAATATCCCTCTCCTGGGTCCATAGCATTGCATAGATTTTTGAGTGCTCTCTGGATGGTCCTAGCTGTTACTCCTTCTCTCCTTCTCAAAACAACTTGTCAAATTAGGAGCTTTTGCTACAACTGCAGCCTGAGCAGTCTTCTCCAGAAGAAATAATCTTGCCTAATTTTCAGTTCTGAAATCACAGAATCATGGAATGGCTTGGGATGGAAGATCATATTGTTCCAAATCCCCCCACCCCTGCATGAGCAGGGGCATCTTCCACTCGACCTGGCTCCTCAAAGTCATGTCCAGCCTGGCCTTGAACACTTCCAAGGGTGACATTTATCTCTGAGTTAGCTAACCAGATTCCACTTAAAACTAGAATAAGGAAGCACTTTTAAGACAAAAATTAGCTTCTCTTGGGGAGTTATTAGGTCATAAACTTAAAACAATCATTGAACTGTTAATTTCTAACCTTTGACTCTAATGGACTGTAGGTAAATAGTTCAGATGTAGGTGGCCATGTTTTATAGGGAAACACCATCTAGCACTTGTGCTAATTTATAGCTAATACAGAAGAACTCTCTGTTCTTTGTAGAGTTTAATGATGCTTATAAACACTATTTCAGGTCCTTTGCATGAGCAAAGTCTGCAGTCTTACAAACCATGCACAAAAGTCAGCCCCACTTTCCCTGATTAATACACCATGGCTTCTCTTCTAGCCCCTTTTTTGCTTTTAGACATATTCAGGTTTTATAACTGTCAGCAAGAAGGAAAGGCAAAAAAAAAAAAAAAAAAAAAAGCATGTGTGAACTAAAATGGTCTAGGGGATAGCTAAGAGTGAAATATTTGCTAATAGACATGGATCTTGGCAGAAAACATCAGACTGGAAGCCAGCTAATAAAGTATCTGTGAATATGGAATGTAGGGAGGACCTGGAAGAGAAGAGAGGGATCTAATCATGACAGCAAAGAGAAGAACACAACAACAGAGCTTTTTTTTTTTGTTTTGTTTTGTTTTTATTTCCTCTTGCATTTACAAAGCTCATGTTGAGGTAGAAAATACAATTTCTTCTTTAGCATTTCTGCCCTTCATTTACCAAATATTTTATCTGGCTTCCCTGTGTTTGCTTCTCTCTTGAGCAAGCAGAAACATCAGCTCTAGAAACAGGATCAGACACTTCACCAAAACATCAGGTGACATTTATGTCACAAGTTTTGGAGGGCTCAGATGTAGAGTTGCTTTTACAACAAAAAGGCAGAGAAAATTTATTGTACTTCTGACTTACCTGTGTACAAAAGCAAGTGGTAATTTAAAATTAGCCTCTGTAGAGGAGGGGGCCTTTCTTTATGAAAACAGGCTGATGAAAATGTATGCATTTACCATGAGCAGTTTGACACATCCCTTTGCATGTTAAGTGAGCTCTGTTGAGGGTGTGATAGTGGTATCTGTAACAACACAATAAGAAGAAAAATATCAACAGAGCTATGTGATGGATTTGATTGCTGAAAAAGATACACTTGCCTTGATTTATCACACAGTTGCCTAAACCTCCTGTGATGCTTCTGCCCTGCTCAAATCCCTCTTGAAAACTAATCTGCTGTCAAAGTGAATATATTCTAAGCAGCCTGTGTGTCACACAGGGGCTTCCTCTTTGGGCCTCACGCACAGCTATAAGAGCTGCCTGAGTCTCTGCATGGTGAACAGACTGAAATACCTTCTCTAGAAAAGAGGCACAAAAATGTCATGAAATGTTTGAAGAAATATGACTGATCCCAAGAGAAGAAACATCTCAAATACTACTAGAGTGCAGAAGTGAAACTAGAGCAGGTACTGCTTAATAGTTTTGCCTCTATCACCCAGTTTTTGCAGTAGCATGCCATGGCAAATACAATTAAAAGCAGAAAGGAGAGTTAGGACTGAAATGGAGTGAATGCTAAAAAGTGGTCAGGGATTGCTATTTGAAACTGTTTTCCTGTCTAATTCAGGGGAGCTGCGTTTACCTGAGTAAACTGGGATTCTGCTGAAATCTGGATTTTTAGAAAAACTGATACATTGCATCAAACTAGTAATTCCAACTTAACAAAAATAAGAAAACAAACAAACAAAATCCACAAAAAACCCAAAGCACCAAGCAAGAAACTTGTTTTGGCTACATTGACACAGCTGTCAGTCTGAGCCACCTCAGTGTCTTGCAGAAGTTAAATCACAATAGTTTAATGTTACCATTTTTGTATATTGTTTTTGGTTCATGATCCTGAGAAATCAAAATGGAATAATAAAGCAGTAGTTTCCTAATGATGTGTATGGCACTTCACAGTGACACAGACTTGTGCTGAAATGGCCCCATTTTTCTTAGCTTAATTGAATTGTGATGTTCCAATGCTGGAATATCACATTTTGTTTTTAAAAGAAAAAAATGTAAAACATTACTTCTTATTTCTATTATAAACAGAAATATATTTTAAAAATGAAAGCAACTATTCATCCCAGTTCAGGGAAAAATTTCCCATGAGGCAAAAAATCAGATTTTTATTAATATTTGTCTTCAAGCAGCATGAGTCAAGATCCACTTCTTGCCAGATAATACAATGACTAAATATTGGCATTCCTTTTACACAGTGGAGTTGGTGTTAAGTGATTTGGGGTCTTTGGGTGGTTTTAGCTCACTGTTGTATGCTGGGAGGGGGTCTATTTTAGCATAAATGATGAAAGTTAAAATTTCTACCCATTTTCATTGTCAACAGCTGAATCCAGCTTCAGAGGGATATTACTCTGGAGGAGATCAGCTTGTGATCTGCCTTTCTATTTAAGCCACCCAGACTCTATATGCTATAAACTGTACATTATAGAATAACCCTCTTATCCCTCTACTTCGAACTTAACTGCTATATCCAGCCTAAAACCCTTTATACTACTCAGAAAAAGCCAGGAAGTTTGAAGAGCTGATAACCATCTGAAATGTTGTTACAAGTGAGTACTCATTAATATTTTAAATAACTGAATATATTGCAAGTTCTGAAGAATTAAAATTATTTTTTAAGGCTCTGTAGATCAAATTAATTTCTTGATTAGAACTAGGAATGTCCTTTTCAGGATAAGAAGCCACTGGAAAAAATCTCCTTGATACTTTTCTAATTCTCTTCAATATTCTTATTCTTTTTTACTAAAGGAGGTTTATCTTTTATTTAAATAGCACTAGATACATTTCATATAGAAAACTAACTTCAAAAGTACAGAGCTTTCTTCCTACCATTAATTATTACAGCCTTCCAGGTGCTAAGTATTCTACCAGATTATGAAGAACTAGGGTTTTTGACAGATTCAGGAGAGGTTATATAGCCAAGAAATTCACCTTCAACTTCAAAAGACCTATCTGCTCATGGCAAGATGATTTTTTTTTTTTTTTTTTTTTTTTTTTTTTTAACTGTCCTCCTCCTCTGAGGCCTCCATTTGTGTACAAGCTAGGAATTTGTTTAAGATTCTGCGCATCTGAAAAAGGAGTGTTATTGACTTATTTTCCTGAAACTATGTCATTATGTAAACCTCTTGCAAATGGCAATTATAAGGATTTTCATAACTATGATGAAAGGGAAGAGGCTGTGGGATGTGTCACCCTTGTCACAATCAGACTTTAGGGACAGCTGATGCTCACTGCTCACCCAAGGACAGGCTGGCCAAATACTGGGGGGATAAATACAAGTGGTTTCTGAGAGATGAGGGCTTGTAGCACTGCTGCAGGCACACCACATCTGAAAATCAATTCAGACTTACATTCTCTTCTCTTCTGTTTCTTGCTGAGATTTATTTCAGCTGAATGGCTGCCAGTGCTCTCTTTATTATTGTCTCTGGAGTCTACAGCCACTTAAGCCAACCAGCCCTGTCTAACTCTGTCTTCAGTATGTTTTGAAGTTGTTTTGGCTGAAGGAGGAACCAGTGATTGTAGAAAAAGCCTCTTTTTCTCCAAGTCATTGCTGGGCTTTAAATTTCATAAGGCTGGAAACAAATCAGAAAAGAGGGGGAGGAAGAACCTCCCCAAAGCCCTTCTCTGGGATTGCACTGTCTGCACCCTCAGGACAGGTTATCTGTGAAGATCTGATGATATCTGAGAGGCAGCAACTTCTCAGTCGGAGCCAGCAGAATCCACAGAGCCTTGGCAGAAGCATGCTAATGTCTTTGGGGTAGTTACTTTATGTTAATTTAAAATGCAATTAAACAGAACAAATACTGTGAGGAAATGGACAAGATTTTACGTTTACATACAAAAATTACAGGGAAGATCTTTTTATCGTACTATAAATTTTATATAAACATTTTGAAAGGGAAATAATACTTGATGATAATGTAGGCTGATATAACGAAATAACTGGAGTGAAGATATTGTCCGTGGGGTCAAAAATTTCCAAGAAAAGAATTACTAATTTATGGAAATGTTTATCCCAATAATTAAATACTGGAATTAGGATCCACTTCCTGAGTAGTTGTTTTAAGTCTGCAAATATTAGTCCTAAACTCTGCAAATGGAAACTTGCATGAAAAATGTACCTTTAGAGAATTATTGTATTTTCTGTCTAGAGGAAAAAAACTACTTTGCTCTGCATTTTTTTTTTTTCAAATAGAATTCTGGTTGCAGATAAGGGAAGGCATGGGATTTGTCATGGAAAGGGAGGTGGAAACAAGAAACAAATCTATGCTTTTTTACTTCTAGTACTGTTGTACTTAATGGTAATGATATACTTCTTAACAAGTGTATGTTCTGTAGTCCCAGACAGTGTCAGCTGGAGCACACCTACCTGGCTATTGATGCACCTGACAAAGCTCCTGGTTAGATATTCTCTGAACTTGAATTAGAAATTTTCTGCATAAGGTCACAGAACTAAAATTGTAATAAAGGCAGTGATATTGAATAGTACTTTTCTACGAGCATCTTCTGAGCCAGTATCTCTTACATAGCTCTTTAAATACATCGTGAGTTTAATTCTAATCCAGAGTAAAGGGATGAATTCCCAATTCAGTGAATTTTAGTGGACGAGTGCAAGGGCAAAGCCTTAGTGTCTGGCAGGCTACCTCCCATATTTTTTCTGCCAAATGTTAATGAGTTTGATATTAACATAATACAACCACTGCCTTTTATTTATAACCTGAATAATAAAATAAATAAACATAAGATGGAGGCAAAGAGAGAATGGGGAAGACAAGGGAAGGGGGAAATGGCTCAAAATACCATTTGCCCTGAATTCAGCTCTTAGGTATTAATCTTTCTCAGAAAACTGAATACACTGAATTTGTACATTCTGCTGAACAGAACACTTACCTGAGAGCACAGGTAAGTGGGGGAAAAAAATCACAAATCCCTCTTGCTTGTCATTGAGCAAGTGTCCAAGCAGGTCAATGCTATGATCCTTTATGCCCCATTAAATCCACACAAAGGTGGGCACAGGGGAGGGCTTCTTCTCTAAATAACCAAGAAATAGTAACAGAGGGCCTGGAAACCCTGTACAACACTACCTATAGGAGCAGTGAGGAATACCAAAGGGCTGAATTGCTCATGCTGCATCTGGGTTTGGAAGACCATTGAGGTTAAATGTGATACTGTAGGAGCCACATGTAACTCAGATAATACCTGCATAGATCACCAACATGCTGAGGTCCTCAACGAGGTTGGTATTGAGCCACAGCCTTCCTCATTGCCACCATAGAAACACAAGATTCCAGGTGCCATAATCTGGCACTGTTTTAAAAATCTCTTTGTCAGATGAGCATTAAGATGCAGCTATGGGGTCATCATAAAAAAGCAATCCATTATTTTGATCAGTGTAACACTTAAAGGCCAGCATGCACATTATTTTAATTGTCAGCTGCAACAGCACTGTGTTGTAACACTAAAGGTGCTCTAAAGTGTGGTGTTTTGCTGATGGTGCATGAAGAGTTATGCAGACCGTAACACTTTCACAAGTGCTCTGAGGCTGACTATATTTTTATTTATTTATTTATTCTGTGTAGCTTAAATTGACATGAGTTTGAGAAGAATCCAGGTGACTGGGTTGCTATTAATCACCAACGCATACTGTTCCCTTCTAAAACTAATGAAAATTTAAGTTCTAAAAAATATGGCTGAGGTTGTCTTGTGTGTTTAGGTTTGTGTGTTTGTTGAGTTTTTGGTTTTTATTTGTTTGCTTGTGGGTTGTTTTTTTTTGGGGGGTTTTTTTTTGGTTTTTTTTGGTTTTTTTTTTTTTGGTTTTTTTTTTTTTTTAATGCAGTTCAGTTAATTACTTGATTAAAGTTTTATTTCTTTGCAATTTGAATGAAACTCCAAGGAAGCCCCTCTGGCTTTATTTAGTAATTGGCCAGTCCCCTTCCCCATAAACTGTAATTTACTTGGTGTTGCACTCGTCAGCTGTCTCTGGATGTTTTCCTGAATCAGTTTCATATTTTGATAGTCCCGTAACCTTTAAAGCTTAGAGGGATATTGCCAAGGAACCCTTGTTTGTTTTCCTGCCCTCAGGCAGTGGTCTGCCTCTGACTTCTGTATCACCACCTGGGACAAAATGAAGTGGTCTTGTTTCCTTTAAGCACAGAGTAAATCCTAATGATGGATTTTTCTCTCTGAACCCCACCAGTGTCATCTGATGTAACCCTTCTCCCTCAGGTCTCTTTCATTCCCTTTTCTCTTTTGCAAGCCTATAGTTAGATTTTTTTGCTTTAGTTTTATCAGCAATATGAGGTCAAACAGGCCAATCAATGTCTGTTGGGGCTGCTGGCTGCTCCCACGGTCAAATGTATCCTTCTGCCACCACATATCCTGTAAGCCTTTTTTCATCGGTGATAGTATTTGAATTCACAGTTTGTTTTATAGTTTTTTTGTCATGATGTGATTATGGAAGAGATTTTTGAAAGTCCTAGACAAGACTTATTTCTCCAGGTCCCATTGCCTTTCAGAGGGAAAGGCTGGTGCCAGAAGCATTTTGTGCCCTTGACAATTTACCCCTATTTCTTACACAGAGGTGATACAAATAAAAGGTTCTTTCATTTTAGAGGAATTTGTAGAGATCATAAATTAAGGCTTAGATAGATACACAATTTAAATCCAGTATGTTCTGTGGTGGAACTATGCCCCTGGGTGCACTGCTTAGGGAGCCCCAGAGCATGCTTAGTGCAGCGTTAGTCAGGACCTCTGCTGATTTACTGCCACCCGTGCCAGACCCATGAGGATCTCCTTATGTGGGGAGAGGGGCTGGCTGGGGTGGGACACCAAACCCATGAGGGACTTGGGAGGTGGCAGGTGTCTAGTGTGAAGAAATGGAGTATTTATGGAGAAACCAGATGGAGCAAGGAGCTCTAGTCTTATTTCTCTCTTAATTTGGGGAAGTGTCTCTATATTGCCTCATGACACAAAGTTTGGCAGTTGTGGTGACTACTGTGTGAGGAGACTGCTAAAAATATCAAACCTCCAGCAGATGAAAAAGCAATAGGATGTTGCGAGCTAGCTAGCAGTTTTCTACACCTCTCACCTCCACAGATCAAAGTACTTGTAACTGTATACTATTCATTAAGTAAAACCCCACTGCTAAATTCTGTTTACCAGGTAGAGAGATGATTTTTTATTTTCATTTTTTTTGTCACTATTCTAATTAATTGGTGTTTCCTGTGCACATGGAAAGAATTGCCAAGCTCTGACTCATTGCAGCATGTCCCCTGCTGTTGTAGATAATAGTGGAGGGGGGGTAGGCATGGCTGACATGCCTTTAAATTCCATTTAGTTTATAAGCTCTTGAGGTGTAATGATTTTTTAGGTACTCTGTCGTGTGTCATAATGTCATATCACATAAGGTAAATATGACTCATGTAATCCAGTTTGATGCATTGCCATTAGGATATGCTGAAGAGGTTTCTGTGTGTAGTAAAATGTTCCATGTGAAGTGTTTTTTCACTGAATTTTAGTGTACCTGGTGGGAATGTTTGCCAGAGTGCAACCAATCCTTCCTGTTTAGCCTCACGCAGAAGAATCTCAAGAGCCTCTTCAGAGTCCCTTGACATGGCTGAGTATGGCACAGTTAAAATGTCTACTGAAAGCAGTGTGAAAATGGCAAGTTTTGACCCTCAGGAAGACAAAAATATGGCTATTTTAAGAGAAAGAACATCTTAAATCCCTCTGGTAAACAGCGGGAGTTGCAGTCTGTCAGTGTCTCAAAGTCTCTGAAATCTGCTGAACCATTTGGCACTGCTTCAGAGTTAGAAATGTTTGTTCTTCATATGATAATAGAGTAAGGGGAGATTTTGTTGGGATTCTTGTTTTTTGGTTTGTGTTTTCTGTCAAGACTCCTTATAGGAGTAAGAAACTGCCCCATATAGACGTTTTTTCCGTTTTTGCTTGCCAAGTAAACACAGTAGTCTTTTCTTGTTCTGGCTAACAAGAGGTAAATAGGAAAATAAGGAGGCGTTTCAGCAACCAGGTCACTGCTATCCCCTACAAGTAGTGGCGAAAATAAATCTAAAAAAATAAAAAAGTTCTTGCATAAACTTCTGGAACAATACATTGCTATTTCCTTACCCGATCTGGGTTCTAGTGGGGGTGGAGTTGCTGAGATGGAGCTGATTATTCTGGCTGCAAGGCAGCATGGCATTGCATAAATAACGGAGCACAGGCTGTGCTTTCCAAGGAGAGCCTTTGGATTGTTTGGAGTCCACCAGGAAGTCAACTCTGCCCTGGTTTCCGATGTGATTCAATAGGCTATTTTCCAGAGATGTCTGGAGCCAGAATTAAACCCCTCTGATAGGGCCACTGAGAATATTCCCATGATTATAAAACCACAGAGGGAAATTTTGTTCTGGGAGGTGCACTGACAACTAATGACAAAACAGTGTATGCATTATCAAGCAGATATTGTGTTCTTGAATAAAAGACTGATAATGCCTGAGCACATAGGGTTGCTTTCTGCTCACAGCTATAAACGTACTATTCCTACTGACTTCAAATAGCTACGTGTAACTTGGAGGAGAAACTCAACATTTTTCCTCTGAGGTGTACTTTATTTAATTAATAATTCACCCTGGGTCCTCAACTTTTCAAAACTTGGCTTCTGTAACACGTTCACTTCTTGAGTTGGGTGGTAGCCTCATGCACATCTGAGAAGGGGAAAAGTGAGAACAGCTTTGGTTTCTGAACTATTACTTGATCTAGTTACAGGAAAGAGGACAGCACTTGTCTTCTGACATTGGGCTTCCCCTTCACACATCCCTCCTCTGTAATGGTGTGAGGAGCCAGTGAGACAACAGTGCTCTCCATCCTGCCCCTTCTCACAAATACCTTTGTCCCACAGGAGAGTCACAGCCTCCTCTCTCACTCGCTGTCCCGGAAGTTCATGCTGACCTATGAATATCTGGGATACTCCTGACTGAGCCTTTCTTTTTTTGCACAGTATTTATTTCTTTGGTCTATAATGCTTCCTGCCATCTAGGCACTGTTGCAGTCAAAAAAGCCTTTCAGCTATGACTACTGAGCCCTTTTCTGGAGTAAATTTTCACTACAGCCACTGCCATGGAGGCATCTAGATGTGAACAGATCCATCTGACTCAAGTGTAGCAGCCTCAGTCCCCATTTTTTGACCTATGTATCTTCACTAACTACAGCTCATTAAGTGTTTGTCCTTTGGGCTGAGTCTGACAGAATGAGTATGTAACTCATTTTCCTGGTGTGGGTTATAATGTATTCTGAAATCCTAATCCTTCCCTCACTGGGGAAAATTAAAAAATAAAACAAAAAACAATTAACCACTGCGGAAGTATTCTGGTTCTTCTGTACATGATGGCTGAGAGGGACAAGGGTACCAGAACACTTAGGAATCTTTCATTCTGAGAACATTATTCCATGATATTTTTCAATGGTGCTCAACAGGATGAATGAGGATATTAAGCTCATCTGGTTATCTTCGATACAGACTGCCTTGCAGTAGGATGGACCAGGATCACTTAGGTGCCTGGAGTATGAATCAATGTCTCCGAGTTAACTTGAGAAACTATTTGCAGCAAATTAAATGATTCCAAATTTCAAGTCTTGTAAAGAACGTACGTTCAACCCTTGCTCTGAATAGTGCTTATAGATAGAAAATAAGGATCTGAGGCGTTCATGTCTTTTATTATATATGATGCTGAACACAGACCAAAGTCTCACACCAGCTGAAGCAAATGACACAAATTCTGATAGACTTGTTGGAGATGATATTGCACTTATTATTGAACATTTTCTCATCTTCTATTTTGTTTATCAAATCACTTTGCAGCAAAATGTTAGGTCTCTCACATTGTCAGATTTTAATTGGGAGAATTTGATCAACTTAGTGTTAGTTCCAAAAATTCTTGATAGGAGTTTAAAAACTTGTCTGTTGCTTCTGCCAAGTACTTTCTATCAGGAGAGAACTTGCTTCTGCTCTCACCGAAAGCAGGGAAAATCAGAGCAGTTCTCCTGAAATCAACCTACAGTCTGTTGCAAAGATGATCAGCGGCAAAGCAAGAGTGGCTTTTAGAAAGACAGCTGGCATATAGGCAACACAAAGAAACCTGCACATTGTGACAGTCCTAAAGAAAAAGAGGCGAGAGATTCAATGGTTGCTTTACAGACCTCACAGCTGGACCATTATGGTAAGAAACATAAGCAAGATATCATGTCACAGGAGTGGAAAAAAGATGCTTCTTTCCCATGGTAGGGAAGCTGAGATGCTGCTGTCCTTGTTCTAAACCATGCACATTATATATGACACTTCTGAGTTTTAGCTTTAAAAAACAAAACAAAAAAACCTAAGAAAATGCAGTGACCTGCAGGGTGTGTGCGTGTTTGTGTTTGGATCACAAAAGAATTTTAGATGCGTACTTTCTGCCAGCACAGCAACCTTGACTGACTTTGGTGTATTAAAGGGGAAAAATAGAAAGGTTGCTTAAGGGTTTAAAGATTAATAAGCATGGCAAAATCTTCCATAACTGTGCAACAGTTCCAAGCCTTGGTGCTCACATGCCTTTTCTGATTCTTTTCCATAATCTTATTTCAGATGGGTGTGTGGGGTGGTACAACAGTGTATGATGTCAGGACAGAGATTATCAGTAGAAATGAGTCAAACTTTGTGTTCTCACAAAGTAACTATTTCCATGCTCCATCAGAAGAGCCCTTTGCTGTTATTTCCATGGCATGATGATGAGCAATCCCAGATGCACCGTACAAGTGATGGGGATATATAAAGCCTAGCAGAGAAATACTGCTGTCTGTTTTGTTGGTTTTTTTTTTTTTTTTTCAGGAGGTTTCAGGATAAGTAGTGAAATACTAAGTGGATCCTCTGTATTTGAGAACAGAAAGGACTCCTCTTTCCCCTCTTTCAGTTGCATGTATAGGTGTGCATAGACATAAAGGCACACACATGCACTTCTGTCTCTCATACTTGCTGACCTGTCATATACTCTACAATTAAAATCCTTCATTTCTAAATTTCTGGATGTCGTTTCAACTGTCTTCTAGTATGTCTGTTTTCATTCAGAAGAACAGCAATGTCTTAGAGGTATAAAAAAACCAAACAAGTTGGCGTTTACAGTTTTCTGTTTTGAATGAGTGAGCTATTTGACAAAATTCAGATCTGTTTTTGATCTTTTCATGAAAACACAAAATCTGTAAAATGGAAAAATAATTCTAAACATTGCCTCAAACCATCCCTCATGGCATGTCTTTCAGAGTTTTATATTTAGAAGTTTGCTTTGATTACACAAAAACACAAAGCCACATTGAAGAGGCATAATACTAGTACTCAGCTTATGTCTCTGAATGCTAAATTTAAAGCTGGTCAGGATTTAACAAACATCCACATACAAATGTATCAGTCTGTTTGAACTCAAGATAATATGAAGCGTACAGGGCTAATGTCAAAGAAGTAGCTACGCTTTTCCATGTCTAAAATGGTATAATATATCAAGCTTTTATGTTGGACAATATATATTCAGTTGCCAATCAAAAATGTCACAGAAATTGTCCTAAAGAGATCTATGTTTTCGTAGTTGGTTAAACTCAAGATACTGAATGGGAAGCATAATTTCTGGTCAGATTTAGGTTCATGGTGGAAATACATACACTAAAGTAGTCTTTAAAAGATAAGAGGGAAAATATGGCTTGAAGGTGAAATGAAAAGCAATGGTGTTAATTTCTCTCAGGCTGACCTTAATGGTCTGTGAGCAGGCTATGTAAGTCTACTAATGCAGGGAATGGTTGCACAGTGACATGAGAAGGAAATTCAAGATGATGTGAACGGGTGAACGAGTGAATGAGCCAAACATGGCCCAAAAGGAACCCAATGATTTGAAGTACACATAGTTATTCATCATATACTTCTCCAGAATTCTCCCTGTGGATTAATAAATTTGCTATGTTGATGCAAAGGAGCCTGTTTTACCAAAATAATACTACTTTGGTAAAAATATTTTTTCATCAAGGTGATTAAGTCAAATTCTGACATAATCCATGTAGAAGTACACTGGATGGGGCAAGCAGAACTGTATTAGGGTGTATGTATTTGAAAACATATTGTGAAAATAGTTATTTGGGTTGGGCAACGTAGATGACATAACCACTGAAATGCCTTTGCAGAAGAAAAAGCCTGGATTTCATGATGAAGGTGGGGATAAAAGTAATATTTTCTGCAGAAGGTGTGAAACCAAATCTTTTGTGGGAACAGTGCCCAGGAGAAGGTGGGGTAGGGCTTGTGGCTGCAGGCACAGAATGTCCTGCAGTCATTGCTGAATTCCTTGTGGATCCCTTGGAGGTGCAAGGGTATTCCACAGCAGCCTGAGCAACTTTTGCAAACTCTTTGTCTGTTTAACACAAGATTGGTTTACATAGGGATTTTTACTACCTCCTTTCATGCAACTTACATACCAATTAGATTAGGTTCAAGTTTCACTTGCATCCATACTGTATCCAGATGACATGGATAAACTGTCCAAGCCTACACCCTGTTCTGCACATTAATTAAGATCCATAGCAGCTTAGCTGAGTATGCTGGTTACCTGGCTTCTGGTTCCAGCCACTTTCTCAGCATCACTATCTAGCCACAAAGGGAACAGATCTCTTGAAAGGTGTATTTCTGTAATTGAGGGTGAAGTGTCCCAGCCACAAAAGGAAGGATGATACTGTGCAGACACTCTTGTCTCCAAAGTGATATTATTCAGGGAACACTGGTCCCTAGATTTTTATTTTTTAAAGACTTTGAAATCCTGCACTTATTCAAGAAGCTCAAAGTATTAGGAAAATGCTTCATGTTTCTGCAGACGTACAAGAGGGTGAGGGAACTGGATACCACATTAAACAGTTACCCTGTAGCCTGCACTGTAAATGAAGAGGAATAACAGTGGTTATTGAAACTTGTTCTACTTTGTCACAGAGCTACTGGAGCTGCCTGAGCTGCATTGCTTGCTTTTTGGAAACCCTAGAGGAGAATATAACCTAGGAACAATCATACCTTTGTAGTCCAATTGTTCCTATACTTGGAAATAAAAAAAAGTGAAAGGAGAAAGTGATCAGGGTAGCAATATTGTACAATGTGGCTATGTTTTCAAGTTCCTCAGAAAGTCTATATACTCTTACATTGCTTTCAGACACAATAAAAGGTCAGTTATTAATCCTGCAATTACCTAGCCTTATCACTGCTATCCACACAGGCTTACTATGGCTAGACTTCTAGATCATATTGTTTTCATAACAGTGACCAAAGTGAAATTTAATTAGAGACCTATCTCTCAAATGGACAAGTGAAAAATGTAAGGATTAAGGAATTAATCCTAATACTTAAATATATTAAGATATTTTGCTATTCTGGATGGGAGATTTTTGTTACTCTGAGCAACTCTCTTCTTTCAATTCATTCTTTTGCAGCTGCAAAGCATGATTATGGTAGTGGGGGGAAATGCTGTTCATGACATTAAAAAGCATATCCTTCCTGTCAGCTCTGAGCTGACTGAGCATGGAACAGGGATATCTAATCAAAAGGGTTTGCTCTGGATTGTATCAGTTCCTGACCGCAAACTCTAAATCCACATTATAAGAGCAAGGCAAAATGATCTACAGGTAACAGAAATGGAAAAAATGAATTGATAGGGAGATCAGACTGTGACTAAATGGAAGCAGGGAGGCTGAAAGGCAGCATTTTAATAAGGAAGGCTTTGCATGGTTTTCAGGTACAATTGAGCAGATTTGTATAAGACACAATTTCATCCTGGAGACCATTTAAATTTTATTGATAAGAACGCACTTCATTGCTTCATTTAGAAACTTCCACTGTGGATTTTTACTCCATTTGTATAAAATAAGAACCATCTGTAGGAAAAAAAAATTTAAAAAAATATCTCCACAACTTGTTTGTTTGACTGTTTTGCTGTTGTTTAGATTTCTAGGAAACAGATGCCTGGTTTTCATTTGGGACAAGCATACATCTGTTCTGCCAAATTCTCTCTAGAAATCCTTAATTTTCCAGCAAGAGCTTATTCAATTATATTTGAAAATAAGAAACTTTACCCCCATCATATGTGTACACATGGACATTTGTTACAAGGGACAATGGTCATTTTGACACAGGAATTGTTTTCTCAGCAAATTCATAAGAGTTTGGAAAATGCTGTATAATAATCTGGGTTAGAAGAAGAAAAGAGAACGTAGCAACAAATTCCTTCTGTAATCAGTGGAAGTCTATCTGTGCAGTTGGAGCTGTTAGCCTCATATTGATAAGTGGCAAGTCTGAAAGCAGTAACATTCCATAGAAATTCCTGTGTAAATTTTAAGATGTAATTCCTGCCTGCTATTTTCTTTAAACCATTCAATGGAATTCTATACAGGGGCATTATTCTCATGTTCTGTAGGCTGGTTTAAATATTTCATAGGAAGATTATAATATTCTGTTAAATTTACAGGTCTTCCCCAGAAGAGGAGAGGGGGAAGTCATTTTACGTGTTCTGAATATTAGTCTACCTTGGGATCTACTTCAAAAAATTACATTTTTCCATTACTTTTTGTTTTGAAAAGTAATAAGCACTACAACATAACTTATAACAGCATGTGACTCATGTTCATATGTGCCCATTCCATGGTTCAGATTAAAGTATGTTCCATTAAGGTATCTTTCTTTGGCTAGGGAATTTTTATCTTCAGCTTAAAAATATAAAATGAAAAAAAAATGCATAGTTGATAGTAAAATTTTAGAGAAGAGCAAATCCAAGAGGACATCAAGAAGAGTAAACCTATGAACATGTCCCCTGTTAGGGAGAAGATCCTGCAGTAGTGGTGCATTTTGGAAATAAATTCAAAGCAGGTGGACAGAGCAGCAGGAGGGCAGTATCAGGCTAATACAGCAGGAGGGCAACACCAGCCAGTTAGAAAAAAAATGAATCACATGGACTGTAGGGGACTGCATCTTAGGATTGCCAAGCTGAATATTTCCTACTGCATATCCTAAATAAATTAGACCTGCACAGAAATATGGGCAATGATACCTTCCTGCTTGGCACAAATAGCAATGGAAATGAAAGCTGCCCATGTGTGCTCCAGTAAAGCTCTAAATGTCAGGTGGGGTGTCACTTCAGTCCCATTTAAACCTGTCACCATGAGCTGGGCTTCTGGATAGATGTAAATGCCCACACTGGTATTTTTTAATGGCATTGCTGGTATTGCCTACACAGCAGTGAATTTCTTTCACTGCAATAAAAATCTCTCTTTCTCTCTCTCTCTCTCTCTCTCTCTCTCTTTTTTAAACTTGTCTCTGAAGCCAGTACTGCTGGGACTGGTAGGAAATGAGGAGCCAGCAGGGAGGTCAGGGCTTCATAGAGGAGCACTGAGGATGGGAGTCATCCCAGGATAAACTGGAGAGTGAGAGCTGTGCTGAGCTCCCAGTGCAGGCATCCTGCAGCCTCCAGACATCCTTACCCACTACAAAAATGTGACTCTACATTTTCCCTTGAGCAGGGGATGCAAGCATCTATCTGCCTTGAGTTAAAACTGAGCACCTAAGAGACAATGCAAGATTGGGAACTTTTATTCAGTGCCAGCCTATTTCAGAAAGAGGAAACAAAAGATGATGGCTGTTACAACAAAGAGATGGCTTTGTTAAACCACTCAACTATGGACTTAAAATACCCTGGACTTGAGCATATTATCCAGGATGCCACCTGGACCAGGACAGGTGTGGTCATCCTCAACCTTTATCTTGCTGGAATAGTCCCCATCTCCCATGTTTGGTCACTCTAGCTACTATGTGGCTGCTTGCATTAGAGTGCATTATTTTGTTCATTTATCTGTGCCTCTGCTGCTCTGCTTCTGGAGGTCTGTGATGTTGGCTGGTGCTCCTTGGGCAGCCACTGGCACTAACTCTGCCTGGATGTTGCCCACCTGCTTGTCTGTCCATAGCTGCCTGATATTTTGCCTGCTGTCACTCTGGCTATACGTTTTTTTCTGTGGCAGCTGTCCTGATTGTGGGTTGATCTGTTGTGTGCAGTCCATAACTGCATACCTTAGGCTACAAATTACTCTGAATTTTCCATTCCACAAGGGTGTGAAGCAAAGCCTGTTGAATCAGCAGACATTTCCTGACTTCAGTGGGACAGTGAATCATATCCTAAATCACTGATTCTATGTGGTTAAATATACAGTTTAGTTCTTAGCTCAAAATACCATATCTGGGAATAATTTCCAGCAAACTGTGTTTTCCTAGAAATTTCCTTACTCCATTACTGAGCTTTGTTAACGTTTCTGCTTCTATGCCTCACCTTCTCTGCTTTAAAGTACCACTCTTGAGGATATTTCTTTAGGAATTTCAACCTGATGAATGTTTCCCCTTCTAACACGTCTTGGTCTGCATTTCACTTTGCTGTTTTTCCCGTGCAAATGGCTTCCTGCTCCTGAAGAAAGCATTCTTCTGAGGAAGACATCCTGCCTTTAGTATCCTGGGAATGGATCTGAAGTTTTGAAAGAGCAAACTTCTCTGTTGGACCTCTAAAGAGTCACAGGAGTTTCCAGACATCCATGGGGCTCCCCTCTGTTCTCCCAGCAGATTCCATAAGCCATTGAATCAGTCAGCATTTTTACTCTCTTTATTTCACTGCTTCACAGAGTAGCTTGAGATATTGGGAGAGCCTGCTCACAGCTGAGTCCCCAGTAGGAAGATGTCCCTTACCAGTATTTCTTAGATTCTATTACACAGTCTTGTACAACATGTGCCTTTGTAGTGGCCTCGTGAGATTCTTTCTGCTTTAGTTAGTGGAATGTCAATATTTGTCTTCTAATGATGGCTCTAGAATAGGTTTAATTCTAAGCTATATAATATTTCCTGAAACTAACAGGCATTTTTGTCTAGAATCATGTTTTGAAAGCAATAGAGGCATCATACAGATTTATGTATTTGTTTTCTCTGTCAATAAAGAAAAGAATACATGACCATCTATAGGGCCAAAGTCAGATATGACCAAAGGCAATAGACTTACACTCTTCGTAATTTCAGGAGGTTCTGCAGAACTCCTGAACTTCCTTCACAGGTTAAAGAGCTTGAACATATTGCCTCAGGAGCAAAAGGTCATCTCTGCCAGTTTTTGAGACAGTTGTTGGGAATCCTGTGGACACAAACTCTAGTTCATACATGCCAGAAAGCAATTTGGTGGTACACTCCCAAGACTAGACTAAGGTTATAGGAAGAAGATGAACAAAATAAAAACAGAACTTTATGAGTTAAAAACAACAGCAGCCCACCCCAACAGGTTGAGCTGGACCTATTGCTTTTGAAAGAGCTGCTAAAATGCAATGGGTGATTGAAGGAGAGAAAACGAAGTCCGTTTCTTAGTCCCTTCATCCATAGGTTGACTTTATCACTTGAAAAATATAAAAAGTTCAATGTAATAGGAGTAAGGTTTGACATGCGTATGCTACTATGGAAATAGAGCTTTCTGAAAATATTAATTTTTAAAAACAAATCTCCTCAAAAAATACTGAGTCAATACTTGAGGAAAAATGTGAAAGTCTAAAACGGTAAATAGCTTCAAAGACTGCCTTAAGTAGTGGGATTAGATATTCCCATTGTTTTCCAGATACTGCTTTGATGACAAGAGAAGAAAACAGAGGTTCAGTACAATCACTGATGAATGAGAAAGAAAATCAAAACTGGGGCAACAGGTCTTATCCACAATTGATGAAAAATTTACCTGCTTCACCTGACACTTCACTATTGATTTTATGTAATGTGGAAAACAATCATAACAGAAATAGTAATATACAGTATCAGTAACTGAAAGCAGCACAAATTGAGTGCAAACAACATGAAAAGAGAAAGTCGCCAGTCCAGTTAGTCAATAAAGATCACAATTTTCAAGGAACATGCTTGAATCACTGTTATTAATCAGGCTCCCGATTTACAACAGATGATATAGTGCAGTTGCTGATTGATAATTCTTTCGGGCGTAATGTTGGTTCTTCCTTGAACCATGAAGACACAGTTTGTGTGTGCTTGAGAACTCATAGGCTGGTGAGCTCCACAGTTCACCAGCTGCTCAAATTACATTCTGTTGAAAAATAGGCTTTTATGTGGGGGAGGGAAGAAGCCTATTCATGATATTTGTCTGGGGTTTTTTGTTGTTCTTTTCCTTCGGTACAGAGGTGAATTTGCAACACATTGAACATAAATGTAAAAGCTATTAGAAGCAATTGTTCTATAATACAACATAACTTTGGTAGAGAACAAACATCTGTCACTCATGTAGGCATCATCCTGTAAACCCATCTAACTAACTCCATTTTCCCTTCTGATTATATCAGTGTAGCTTGCGGCGTGACAGTCATTTGAGTGACAGACATCCAACCTGGAACAGTGCTATGCATACTTATGTTTGTTTACAGGGCCTCATCACTCCTGGAAGATGTAAATTTTAAAATTTGCTTTTATTGAGAAAAAACAATTGTGAGGAAAAGGTTATTACCTTGGAACACAAAGTCAAAGTTATTATAGGGCTCTGGCTTTCATAAAAATTTTACCAAGTTTTTAAATTGACTTTTCAGTTTTCTAATGTAAAAGAGCATGAATAATTTAAATGTAGGCCATGTTTTCTGTATTAGAATCATCCCATACCAATACAGCACAAGAGACAATGCTCAAGACACAGCTTAACTTAATCCTCCTCCTCCCAGACTTTGATTACAAATCTTCAAAACAGCTATAGAACTATTATAAAGGCAGATTTTCCATGTCTTCATGTTAGATTTCTGGTATGCGACCCTAATTAGTTTAATCAATGAGCTTTTAATTTTTATTTGTGTCCTCTGCACCAAAATGAAAATTGACTGATTATCTGATATTTCTAGACATAGAGCACTGGAGATTTCTACATTTCAAAGTATTAAAAACTTTCTGAGTAGAATGGTTTTCAGTTTATGTGTTTTGTGTGTTATAACAAATCAATTCCCAATTCTGACATGTCTGTGAAGAATCAGACGGGGGTTTTTTTGTGGTATGGGCATGACATTCCAAATACACTTTCATTTCAGTCCTATTTTACCATATCTGTAGTTTCTGTGTATTGTACCAGATGCAATGGGTCACGTATCCTGTACAAACAAAGCTTTCTGCCCCGAGATCTGCTATGTAGCCAAAATATGGTCCCTTGCCAATAAAACCATGCTTTCTCTTTAATGATACCAATCTGTAAGTTGGCATTTTGCATTATGTGCTTATTTGTCAAGCAGTAAATTGATTTGTTCGAGTGAGAAAGAGCATAATGTGCAATCGAATAATCTTGAACTACTGTAGTGTATGACAAAAAGGTTTAGGTGCTTATTTTCCAAAGGCTACACACTCTTTTCCAACATGTGCTCTTTGACCTGAAAGGAAAAAGAAGGGGGAAGAAAGGTAATTTCTACCTAATCACTGTTTCCCAGTCCTGGGTTCTCTAATCTGGTGTCCATCATGCAAAGGACACAGTCAGCTGATTGCTTTCAAAACTGCATCTGCTTTTGTCTTTCTGCAGAGCAGCCTGTGGAGGCCAGAGAGAGGTAGGGGAAATGTTGGTGAGTATCTGGGGAGGAATCTTAGATGAACTGTTTAGAAAGGAAGGAGAGAAAGGTGCCCTAATTAAAGGTACTAGGTTAAAGGTCAACAGAATTATAGTAAAATTTACTCAGTTTTAACCATTAGTTTTAAATTACAATCTTTATACTATGAGCTGGAATATTTGAACTTCAACGTTCATCAAGGATACTGGACAAGTAAATATTCAGATATTGCCTATACTTTTTTGTGACAGTCACTAATACTGTGATAGTAATGATCCTTTCCACAGAACTAAAAAGCTGCTGTCTTGAACAGGTTTTCATTTTGGAGCCTGTGTTACCTTAAATCAGTTACTAAATGATAGGTGTCTGATTTTCCCATAGTGGCTCCTCTGACTTCCCCAGTGGCTTCCTCTTCCCTAGATCTCAGTGATTTACAGCCAGTTCTGGAGCAGAGGTTTTTGTCATGTCTATTATTTCTTTATATTATTGTTACTGTTGTGATAGAGCACAGAGTATCTTGTGAACCCTGTGGGCACTGGTTAAAAAAAGACTAGCCTTTGCTTGGCAAGCTTAAAATTACTCCATCTGAATTTAGGAACTGTGTGAGGAAAACTAAAACCATTTAAAGAAATAAAAATGTAATAGTGAAATGATTATGCTTCCCATCAGAGAGGTAGTCCAAAATGTGAAAATGTCATCAAGTATCTTGGGAAAGACATTTCTTAAAATTACAGCCAGATCTACACTTCAGCCAACAGAAGAGATAAAATGAGATATACTCTGACTCTTTGTACAGAGAAAAATTGAGGTCTCTTAAATATCTTCTAGTCTGAAGGGGAAAATATGGAACTGCAATTCTGTGATTGAATTAAGCTGTTCCATTTCCTAATTTTATTACAGGTTTTACCAGAGGAATGGGTAAATGTCTGCTTATTAGGCCTGATCCCAATCTTCATCTCCGGAGACTTTTATCATAATGAGTGTTAATTCTATGAAATTAATTGAGAGGTTGTTATTTTCATCTCTAAATGGTGTGTACTTTTGATTGACTGGTCAATGACAAGTCTCTTCTTATTTTCCTCTATAATAAGGCTTGTGAAAAGGAAAAATAGTGGAATAGTTGGCCAATTAAGTTATACAATAATGACAAGGTCAGGCCAAAGAGAGTACATTGTGGTAGTTTACAAATTACTAAGACACTTAGATTTTTCATGTTCCTGACAGAAATTGTAATGAAAATAGAAAGTGACACATGAATCCATTAATGTGACAGCACAATAAAAGGGAGGAGAAATAATTTTAGGCATACAAGAATACTTCAAAATAATTTGAAGGATCAGAGACAAACCCACAAGAGAATTATGACTCTTTCCAAAATAAGATGGTACACCACAGAAAATATACATTTCCTGTATCCTTCTAAATTCATGTCTTTTGCAGTTAGTTTCCTGTATTACAGGAAAGCTTTTCCTTCTATATCACTTTGATCTGCCCTATCTCTGAGTAAGAGCTTTGAGTCATGTGAAGATGGTTCACTTAATTGAAATTTTGTGATGTTGGTTCCTCCTACTGTAATGAATTTGTGTTCCTTTGCCAAGGAAAGACCAGCTCTCATCATAAAAAATGTGTGAAGCTGTGCCAGTAAAAAGTGACATGTTTATAAATAAGGAACAATGTAGTCATATTGAGGCTATGCCTGCAAACATCCTGCATATTACATCACTCTTGTTGAACTGCTTTACCCAATAGTCTTATGGGACTCGTTTGTTAAAAAGAAAGTGCAGGGCTCTTGTCTTAGTGTAACAGAAAGGAAAAACCTTGGAGGAGGAGATTTTTACCATTAGTTTCCTGTGTTTCCTATAGCTAAGGTACAATTGTACACTATGCTAAAGAGTGATCATGAAGGATTTGTTCTTGTTTACCTTTATAAAGAAGAAAAAAGTATTTCTTCATCTGAATATGTTATCAAATGATGTATACGACCTCTTCAAACTTTCAGGCTATTATGCTTTTTCTAACAATAGAATTAGTATTGTCTATTACTTATCTTGTACAGTATCTGCATAGAAAGCACGTGTTAATGGATGAAAATATCCAGCCATAACATTATGTGTATGGTCAAAGAAGTAAAAAAGTAGGCTTCACGCTGACTTTCCCTAAGATCCTTGTTATGAATGAAGATGATCCCTAAAGGAAAGTTAAGGGATCTTTTTAAAGTATCCTGCATAGGAAAGATCCTTCCAAGCCTGCTGTGCTATCAGCAAATCACTCTGCACCTACCCTAAGTCTTTTTTGGGGGGCCCACCCTGCAATGCTCCCAACGACTGTGTGTGGCAGAGAGCTGCCTACATCAAAAAAAATCTCCAGCTGTCCTGTTAAAATAGCTCTTCACTCTCTTGGCACAGTACAAAGGAAACAGCCAGGGTCAAACTGCAATACTGTGTTCAAGAATACTCTCACACTAATGCTCAGCTTATGCGAGTAGAGCAGCTTCATCCAGGGATCTTGGATTATTTTGCAAAACAGAGCAACACAAACTGGTTTATTTGCAGATCTTGACTTCATCTGATGCAAATAGTTGAGGCCCAAGGGTTACTTGTTATATGTCTTTTCTTGCCAGGGAATCTGTATAGTCTTGCTCACAGCATAACCAGTGTTCCAGTAACCAGCTGCTTTCTGGACACTCTAGACTAATATAATCACTTTCCCAGCACCATTGGTCTCTTTTGATGCCTTATGTAAATGTGATTAATTAGCCTTGCTGCTTCTGTTGCAGTGTTTTCAAAGGAACAGGACACAGCTTTCTGCCAGCTGAGTCTGTATCACATGGCAGAGAAGCTGACACATTAAGGTGTCAGGTTTCAGACCCTTCCCTTATCTCCTGCTCTTGTGATAGTGGATTCTGTGGGATTTTGCCGTCTTTTAGTCTCTCTTATTCTTCCTTGCCTTTAGGGAATGAAGAAGCTTTCCATCTTATGTCTCTGAGCAGATCACAGCAGATCTTTGAGTGGTTCCCACAAGACAGGTCAGGAGTTCTTTGGCAAACAAAGAATGAATGAATGAATGTGTAATTTTTCCTTGTTTAATTTAAAAAAGCAATATTTCTGTTATGTCTTATCAGGAAAATTAATTGTATTCATCCAGATTTTCTTTGTCTTTCACAGCACTCAGTATCCTCAAATAGTAGCTGATAAATCTGTTCTTCTAGGAGATACTATTAGCTCTAAAGAAAGGGCAATAATGTGCTGTCTTTGTCTCTCATTATGAATTTGAGGACCTGATCACAGTGAAGATGATCAAACATCAGAAAAGATTATAGGTGCAATAAATCTAATTTTATCACCTAGGAAATTTCTGGGAGGTTTTAAAAAATGCATGGTAAGCTTTGGCCTCAGGATCATAGAACAGCTGAGATGAGCAGGGATCTCTGAGATCACCTAGTGCAAGCACCTGCTGAAAGCAAGGTCAGCTGAAGCAGTTTGCTTAGGGAATGGTCACTTGGATTATAAATATCAGCAAGGATGGAGATTCCTAACACTCTCTGAGCATCCTGTATTTCAGTTTGTTCCCATTTCCTCTTGTGCTGTCATTGGACACCACTGAGAAGAGTTTGGCTACATCTTCTTTAATCCCTCCCATCAGGTATTTATTACATTTATTACATTTATTTGTATACATTGGTTGGATTGCTCTGAGCCACCTCTTCTTCAGGCTGAACAGTCCCAGCTCTCAGTGTCTCCTCATATAGCAGGTGCTCCAGTCCATCAATCATCTTCATGGCTCTTTGCTGATATTTATTAACCTTAGGGATCTTTGTGTTAATAAATTAGAGACCACTTCAGATCACATCCCAGGAAGGTTTGTCTTTCTCTTGAGGAAGAAGGAAATCCCTGGAGCTTTTTCAATTGCAGAGGATGGAATTTTAACTTTGGAATGGGGAAGATTTTTCTGCTAACAATTTCCATGTAAATGCTGTTCTCAGAAACCCATGATCTGTACTCTGATAAATGAATTCACCTATGCTTCCCCCAGAGTAAAGATAAACAGATGAGGTAATATGTTTACCAATACCTCATTTTCATTGTGTTTTAGAAGTAAGAAGGTACTTTTCCATCCAAACTGTAGTAAAATAAGAGATGAATCATAAAGTCAGTTTGCTGAGGCAAAATATGCTTTAGCTGACAAGAGAGTTGGTTTGCAGTTTTGCTATCTAATTCCTATACTGATGGAAATAATGATCTGTCACAACATATATCTTCAGAGTAATTTCCCCTTAATCATGCAGATGTTAGGAACCTAACACAGAAATAGAAGGTATGAATGGAACAGGAGATGGCAGAATCAGTCACATGACCCAAGCCTTCTGACCCTTAATCTTCCCAATGAACATTATCCTCTTGTAGGCATTTTTTCTATATTTTGGTTTTTTTTAATCATAAATAATGTTAGTTACATGCTTCCCGAATACTCAGTTTTGTTTTCATATCTACTGGACTGCAGTAAAGAGTATTGTTTCTCCTAGACAATGCTGATCAAGAAATCAAAAAGGCAGCACATCCAGATTCTCTGTCACTGATGGCTTCTTGAGTGTGAGCTGACATACACAATGGAAGATACAGTGATTGAATCTGTGCAGAGTGGAGGGAAAAGACACTGAAATTTTATAACCTGGCATTGTCCTTATCAGTGACTAATACAGACATTAAAAATTACCATTAATGAGAAATCATGGTTAAATGTAGTAAAAGCTGGTTGGTTTTACTTTAAAACATGTTTTATAAGATTTTGTTTATAAATAGTAACAGAATAAAGCATAAAACAATGTCATAAGCCAGTGTCACTGTACAGTGCAAGGTATAATTGATGCAGTGTGACAGAGAAGACAAAAAGTATGCCCAAGGATAAATTTCTCACTAAATTTTCTAGCAGGACAGCAAAAGCCAAGGAAAAAGCTGGAAACACAGCTTGCAATAGATATTTTCTTTATAAAATATGGTGCCACTTTTGTACTCTCACTAAGCCTAACACACACCATATTTGCAAAAAAATCTGTATCTCCAGTCTTTCCATTCAGTATTCTTTCCTGCTAGACTCTTGTCCCCATTCAGTCAGTAATTTTAATTATTTTCATTATCATGTACTCAGTTAAGAGTTTAGTTTCAGTAGATTAGACTGAATCCAGTTTGCTTTATGTTCTACTTGTTCCACTTACTGCAAATTATTCTCTTTCGTTCTTACTATTTCCTATTAAGTTCTTTGAATCCTATGAATCCTTTACTGGAATACCTTACAATGTACATATTTAAACTAAGTCTGTTTTCACTAGTTTTTCTATGCCCTGAGTTTTCACTGAAAAAAACCAAACATGACAACATGGCTTAATTCCTGTGTTCTAAAAACTAATACCCAGTAGCTGTTTTCCTTAAACATCACCAGAGGGGAAACTGCTCCACCGTCATTTTTTTTTTTTATTCTCTGTTACAATAAGTTTTCTTAATAATAGAGGTGATTAATTCTTTTTTTTAGCCTCCTCATACAAAGTTTCTGTATGCATTACCTACCTCTTGCTTACAATGTGGCTTGAGCCCAAAGGAAGTGGATCTGGGGATCATCCACTAACCCTGCTCTGAAAGGCAGTAGAATATCCCTCCTGAACCCACCATATGGCGTGCCCAGCAAATGTAGAAACAGCCACGGATTTTCTGCTTTTCTCCAGTAATGTGAGATCCATAAACCTTTGTGCTGGCTTCAGCTTTCCTCTTCCCTTAGGTGACAGTGCTGGTAGTTAAATGGCTTTGTTTGTAGAGCCTGTTTCACCCACTGCGGAAATAGAGGAGGCCTCTATGCACCTGCTGCTTACCTGCAACAGTCTCTATCTTAGCAACCTTTGATTTCTAGAGCTTGATGTCTCTCTGCCTTCACTGAGTGCAAGACCAGGCTTCTATCCGTCCCTTTGAAGCATAAAACGTAGCTCTAACTCTCAGCCTAAGCAGGAGCATCTCCAGACCAGCCTGCATTAACCCAAGAGCCAAGTCCTCAAATCAGATATCAATAAAAAAATTCCTTCTCTAACTATTGCAACTCCCTTACCAATCTTATTAAAGATTGAAACTCCCACCTTAACTGCCAGGGTTTTTTCTTAGCATAACTGATTTGTTTCAGTCTATTTATCACAAGCTCTACATCTACTGTTTAAAAGAGAATTTAAACTATGCAGATTATTTGCTTATAAAATACATTTCACAAAAATGGATCCTGAAAGTTTTTGGTGTTTAAATACTGGGTTACTACTTATTCGCATTCCCCAAGCACTGAAACTCTCTGCAAGGTTCAGCACACGTGGCCATAGCTTTCATAGATTTCTTGCACCCCATATAATATTAATTTATTATCTGTAACAAGAAATAAGAGGGAAATATGCAATATATGTACCCATGGTCAAAAACTCCTCAGAAATAATTGGTTGAAATGATTAAAGAAGTTGAAAGAGTGCAGCAGTAATACATAACTTTATCTTAGTTCAGAGCAGAACAGCATTGACTGGCTCAGGTAGATAAAAATGAATGTCACCATTAGAAATAATCTTTAGTGTGATAGTCAACAAAGCAGGAATAGAAATTCAGTGTAATAAAAATGAAAAAGAACAGATTCAAGAGCAGAGAGGTATTTCTGTGCAGATGTTGCTAATGTTTTAATGTGAGGTAATTTCAAGCAACAAGTACTGCGTGTGCCAGTGATGATTCAGCTCAGTCCTTTTTCTGTCACACTGCAGGATGAGGTCATGGGAAGCAACAAATGGAGAACTGGGAAAACTTCCCTGCAAATACAGTGAATCTTGATTATACTTTCAGCTCAAGGCATGTTCATATTTGTAACTGTGCTGGATCTTTGAAGGCAGCTTGGCTGCCACAGACAGACACCAAACTGCCCAGTAGCTGCTGTGTGCACAGGGGAAAGCACCAAAATCCACACTTCAGTATTTTGTTAATGCATTTGTAAAGTAAATATATGTCGTTTATACCTCCTTGAAGTATTGTAACATCGCATTGATGTCCAGTAATTAATGTTAACAAGAATCTCAATGTTGAAAAAAGTGTTCTTTTTCAAACATGTTACTTGTTCAAATGCATGCAGCTGTCTTTTTTTTTTTTTTTTTTCTTTTTTGAATCCTATTCTTCCTCTTGTAAGGCCCCTACTGTTATTATTTAATTATTTTTCAATTGTTTGCATCTATTGGCTCAAAAGTTGAGTTTATAAAACACTGGTCTTTTACTGTCCAGTTCCTAAGATCAAAATTCATACTGCTTGCAACAGGACAAGAACATAATACCATAGTACTAGCAAATTTGCATGAATCAGATCAGGTCAGTGAATAGCTGTAAGCAAAACTGCCTCACAAACCTGCATCACTCCTCCTAGGAGCTGCTGCTTTGTCTGCAGCAGCTTCCACACTGGAAAAAACAATTGGTACAAGTTTGCCTTAGCCAGGTGTTTCATCACACTGAAGTGTGCTGGTAAAGAGAACTGGATGGGTCAGTGGTGTCTGAAGGCCCAGGCATAAACATTAAACTGCAAATTCCCTAAGTGATTCAAAACAGCTTGTGATGAAAGTCACAAATGTGACTTTCTGACAAGACATTTTGTTTATGTCCTATAAAGCATGCCACTTGGCAAGAAGAAAAATAGATGAGAAAGGGCAGGAGGGAGTGTTTAAGTTTCTGTGTCTCTTTAAAGGGGAGGAAAGGGCAATTTAACTCCGAGAGTGTGCTAAGAGGGTTAATTCAGGAGAAGTTCTGCAATTTATTCTCGTTCTCAGTAATGTTAGACCTTAGGGCTTAATGTAATGGAATGTGATTTAGAGTTCTGAATGTGCTAATTTTGTAATTCAGGTATCCTGTGGAGAGGCTGTGTTCATGCCAGCTGTCTGGGGAATTAAATGCAGCTGATTTGTGTTGGGGAAAATGTGTGGTTTGCTTCAGGCCAAAATTGTTGTAAAATTTAAACCAATGTATTTTTCTCTCTCTTAATTTAAAGTATGGGATACAGGTGAGCCTGAGGGGAATTACCAAGGGCTCCCACATACTTCCTGGTGTTTAGGATAGAGAATTCTCATATTCTTAAAATATAGCACTTGATAACCAGTGTAAACCAGTTTTATTTATAACACTGCTCTTCTGTGTTCTTTTGGTTTTGCCCTGATTTGGTTGTTCCTTCATCAAACACTAATTACAGTAGGATTTTGAGTCTCATGCTCTCTACAAGCATGAGATGTTGATCTAATAGCCATGGTTTTTTTCAGAATAAATTCTTGTATCAATTTGATTTTCTTCCATGAGAGAGATCTGGGCTGGGGAAATGTTTTCCATAATATTCCTGAGTGAAACTAAAGATTTGTCAATATTGCTGTGAAATTGTAAGCTAACAGTACATTGTACCAAAGGGGTGAGTTAGAGTGTTAGCTCAACAAAGCAATCTGAGTTTGCCAGGTGAATAGCACAACCCTAAATTATTTATTTCAAAATGTATCCTCAGGATATTATGAAATGGGATTCTGAGAAATAAAGGACCATGTCTTCAGCTTATTTAAATCAGAGTTGCTCCATTTGCTTCAGTGAAACTGTGCTGATTTATGCCAGCTAAAGAGCTGGACCACTGTTCCTTAGGCTATAAAATGCTTGTTGCTTTACAAATGACTCTGCATCTAAATGGCATTATCACACCATAACACCTGACCTGAGAGGTGAAATTGATTACTTTTATTGAAACCAAAACAATTATATTTCTATCTTCACTGGTTTCCTTCAGCTACCTTGGGAAAACATTTGAAGAAAGCAGAAAGGTGAAGTTGTCTTTTTGGTTTTTTTTTTATTTTTTTGTATTCTTGCCAGAGTACTGCCTTTCTGAAATATAGCAAAGATGCCTTAAACAGAAATGCTGGTGAATAGCAAATGACACATGCCTTAGTTTTCCTCCACCTCCATCTTAGTTCCTTTACCGTGTCTTTTTGGAGATAAGTATAAGACATTAGTTCAGGTCTCAGTATTAAAAACATAACGCTGCGAGGACAGAAAAATCAAAGATGCACAATTAAAAAGATTTGCCCAAACCTCTTACTGAGGTAATGCCAATTCAGCCATTCAGTGTGGTACCTACATTCATCAGACACAACATTACATGATCCTTGTGCTTTTGGGCAGCAATATTCTATATGTGTTGGTTTTGCTTGAGGGGAGCTGGAGTTGGCAGAAAATCCAAAGGAAGCAGTGAGTGGGAGTGACGTATGTGCTTCATAGTAACAATGAAATCAATTTCTGATATGCACAGAACAGAGACAAACTGATTTTATTTTGTTCTGTTTCAACATGGCTTAAAACATTTTCTTCTCAAAGTCATTTTGAGAATGCCAGTATGTATGTGGTGTGAGACTGTGGGTACATACTAATATTCCACTAATATCAGAAAGACAGACAATTTCATTTCTAAAAGGGCAATGCCTGACACCCTGATACAAACAGCTTGTTTCAGAGTAGATGAAATAGGAGATGAAAGTTGCCCTTAATGGAAATCAAAATTGTTTAAAATTGCAAAATGATTGCTCTCTGACTTGACCATACTTCAAAGCTTTTCATGTTGATACATTTAGTTCCTGCCTTTATTTTTATTCAAAGTTCAAGAAGCTGGTGATAATTTATCTGCTTCCTTCTATATTGCCCATGACTGTTGAACTTAATATTGGTTTAAAGTAATCTGGATATAATTCTTCCTGTAGATTCCTAGATAATTTATCCAGTTAAATTATCCATTTATCAGATGAAACAGGTAAGTGGTGCATGCAAGCCGTGTTCACTCTTATGGGCATTTCTTTCACAACCTGGAGCTGCCTGTTTGGTTTTTGTTGGTTTTGGGGGGGTTTTTTTGGCCAAAAACATTTTGCTTGTGTTTAGAGAAGAGGAGAATTCTGAGAAAGCTGTATCACTTCACTTTCACTTTTAAAACAAAATATGCCTGTGGTCTGTGAAGAAAAAAATCTTTATTAAAAAAAAAAATAAATAGGAAATTCAGAATAAGAAATGCTATTTCAAGAGAAACAAAATGCTTCATTCATTCTATAGTGATTTGCCATTTTTTAAATATATGGGTTTGAGCCTAAAATATGAATTTCTGATTTTGTTGTTGGTGTTATCAATAACAAAAAGACATTTCTTTCCAAAGCTTTACAATAAAAATAACCTAACTTTCTTCACATGTCGCATTTGTAATGAACCTTTCCCTGTTTCCAGTCATCACTGAAATCCTTTCCCAGAAATGAGAAGACTATCAATCAACTACTATTGGATAAGAGCTTATCTACATGATTACCCAAAAAGTTATTCTGAATTAGCCATTAAACTAGTGGACCTAAATCACTTCAAGAACTTAGTGTGGATGCTGCTATTCAAAATTAAATTGGTGTTAATTTGATTTCTTTCACTTCACAATATGATAACACTTTCGTTATGGCAGGTTCTACTGTAAGCCTATCAGACCTTCTAAATGGGAAAAAAATATGCTGTAGGATGTGGTACTGGTTATTCAATTAGCATAATTTCAGTATTTGGTTATCATTAAATGAAAGATACAGGTAAGTATTTGGGGTAATAAGCTATTGAATATGAATCTTAATGCAAGGCTCTTGAACATGAATCTAAATGCAAAATGTGAAATTAAGATATTGAACACTTTGCATAAGAATGTGTCCAGGCTCTATCTCTTAACTGCTTTTACTGTATCCACCAGAGGATATTATTCCAGCCTAAATTACATTTTACTGCATTGTTTCTCAGTTTCATGCGAGGAACAGTTTTATTTCAGTTTGTAGTTATGCATTCTTTATTTTTTAACAAGTGAAGTAATATTTATAATTTATTCTTATGTCTTAAGAGGAAAGTAGCTACGGAAGTCCAAACTCTTATTTATCCTCATCCATGATGTATGCTGTGTGTGATGACAGAAGTTCATCAGAATATATTTCTGTTAGATGCAAATCAGATCATGAGCTTAATCTAAGACTTTTTGGAAGACATTTTTATAAGACATTTATAAGACCTTTTGCCTTGAATCAGAAATTTGCTGTTGCCGCCATTGGTTATGCCCAAGGATTATTAATGTTTGGCATCAAGTTCAATTTTATTCAGTGACTGTAACAAAGATCAACCTTGTTTGATCCCTTGCTTTTTCTTCAGGGAAATTAATTCCAATTGATGAAACTGGATTGAAGAATTGAGAGTTTAAATTTATCTTCTCTGCTAAGTGAAGGAGGATGCATATTTATAGCATGAAGAGCAAACGCTCTACACCCTGGCTTCCCATATTTTAGTACTTTAGTAGCACAACTTCGTGCTACAACTACTCTCAGTAGTAGCATTTCTAGAAGTTTTTGGGGTTTCTTAAGACTCTCATATCCAAGAGTTAGTCCATTCACAAAATTTGATAAAGGAATATTCTCCTGCTTTTATAAAGTAATTTAATGGTTGTCTTGAATTGTGTCACAAAAGGGTGAAAAGGAAAAGCATCTTCTGCTCTTCATTATTTCTATCTGTTCTTCCTGGCATGTTCAAAGAATGCCCAGACTCACACGCTGTTCATGTTTCTTTGCTTTGTCTGTATGTCAGATACTGATTTAGACCTCCTTGCTAAATCTCTATGACAGCTTCTAATGGAAAATGACAACAATGAAAATTAATTTACAATATTAATATTCTCTCATTTGGCCTGAAATATCTGTGCTCAAGGCTTTGTACAACCTTCCCCATCAGAGAACTGTCTCTTCTTAAGAGCTGCATCAATTTCCCTTGTGTTAGCCGGATAGGCAATTCCACTCATTACCTTCTCGAACCCCAGAGTGCCTCCACCTTAGCCTGCCTGTTAGATTGAGCAATATAGATCAGAGTGTATATTCTCAGCCTCCTATATCAATCTAAGTAGTTGCTTTTAACCTTAGTTGCTTTTTCACTTCTCTTTAATAAATATTTTTAATCCGTCCCCTACTCCCTGGTTTGGCACACAGTGGGCATCACTCTGTTTATGTCACCTCTCCTACAAACACATCTTCTGGAAATGTCCTGGAGATGTGCCTAGTGAGGGAAAAGCAGGACACAGCTCTCCTGTGACTCAGGTGGTAGCATAGAAAGAACTCAGAAACTCCCTTCCTTCTGGTCTGTCTAAACTTCTGTTTTCTTTCCCACTATGTTCCAAGTAGGATTAGCCAGAGAAGTACACAACAGAAAGCAGTTTCCCAGCATAACAGGTCAAGGGTGCCTTGAGCATTTTCTGGGCATGGTGGTTTTCCACCCAGTCCATGGGTGATGATAAGTTTACCTTGTAGGCAGAGGGCATAGCTCCCGCTTGAAAGTTCCTCCACATAGGAACAGAAAGAAGTGAGCCTGTGTGATACAAGTTGGTGGAAGGATTGTGTTTACCATCATCTCCCTTAGCACACTCCCTTTGCTTTCATCCTAAATTCAGCAAATGAAACATTCTGTCCTGTCCTGACTCACCATAATTAGCTGGGCCTGCAATCGATACCAGTAATGAATTTAGGGACAAAGTTGATGCTATTGATTAGAGTACTTTGTGCAACCTTCCCTCTTTTGGCAGCATCATGGGGAGAAATGTATGGTTATTTCAAGGCCTTTTGACACCGGGCTTTGCAAAACATTCAGGCATTCTGAGCAACTGACCCCAATTGTTCTTTTTTTCTGCTTACAGGGCCTGTTTTTGGTCAGAACCACAAACCATTTTTAAAGTCTATAAAATTGATAGGACATTAAAATTACATGTTTCCAGAGTGTCTTTTTATTACTGCGCTGTGTCAGCCATGCTCATGCCCACCGTGTTACAGCAGTATTCAACAGATCTGCCTGCATGATGATGATGCTTTTTCAAAAAGCACTTTGGATTTAGAATAATAACCACAATCTGCTACAAGACAAATGTTGATGAAAAGAGGATGCCAGCAACAGAAAATGTGACAGAGCTGGAATTTCTAACAGCAAAGCTGTGTGCAGCAGTGTTATTCACACTTCAAAATGCAATCTCCCTCGGATAGCACTGCCTTCTCATATATAATATGGGCCTGATCCAAAGTCTATTTAAGTCAATGGACTGATTCCCAATGACTTTAATGGGCTTTGGATTACACCCTAATTGCACTGATGTTCCTTTTACTAAAGCTCTTGGTTATAATGAAGCTCAACAATGCTCTGTTTGTTTTTCCCTCATTTCCAGGTGTTAATATTTTCTCTCTCTCTCCATCTCAGTTATCAGGGAGGAGAGGGAAAGCTGAGTCTTTCACCAGCTGCAGTGATCTGCTGCACACAGATCACTAATGCTCAGTGTTGAGTCACAGTGAGCAAGATGATGATCATCATGTAAAGGCACTTAATAAAAGCAATAGCACCGTGGCATTTCAAGCCTGATTTGGCAGTAAATGTCTCCATGCATGAATGGCCCACTCTAGTGAGAGAATCAAAAGTATTTTGGGGATGGGAAACTATGGAATATAAGGTGGCAGCAGAGTTCAGCAGGAGGAAAGGTCTGAAGAGAATCAATGAGAGACTTCTTCTGTAAAAACATAAAGAAAACAACTCATAGTTCATAGGGATATTGACAGTTTCTAGAACTTTTCTCTAAAAAGTTAAAAGACAAAAAAAACTACCAGATACACCTTTTTTGAGCTGGCATTGCAAATGGTGGAGTATGTTGCCCTTCCATTCTCTAGTGGGCATCTCCCATGAGAACATGGCTCCATCCATTCCAAATAAAGCAAAAGGTAGGTACAATGTCCTGTGTCTGTTTCCAGAATGTAAAGCAGGATATCTGACAAAATACCAACTTTTACATCATTATATTCTTATCTCATCTGATAGCTAAAAATAATCTTCCTGCTAGTCCCTGGATTCTTTGGCTTCTTTAGTAAGATGGGATACTCCTGTGGCAGCTACTTGCTAACTAAATGTATTGACAGAAGCTCCCTATAAATTAATTAACTGCTTAAGCAAATTAAACAGATGGAAAATGGGGAATCAGCCATGAGGGAGGGATAGATGGACAGTCAGAATTATACACACACACGCTGCTGATGGCAGCTTTCCTTTTCTCTCCCTACAGTCTTCTCCTTTTTAAACAGGATCCAAAACTTTGCTTATTCTATGAACACTGTGAAGTGATAGAACCCAGAGAAAGTGAGTTAACCACGGCATTTATTTTAGGTCCTGAGTGTAACTGAGTATTCCATAAGTTTAACAGCAAACTAAAAATTACAGAAAAAGTAGAGATACAAGAATACAGAAAACTAAAAAACGTTCCTTTTATTTTTTTCTTTAAGATAAGCAAACAGGTATTTTCTTTTTTATCCCAGGCAAAATGTTCTGCCCCACTTCCAGTTTATTTGATCCATTTTCATTTGAGTATGTTTCAAATTGCAGAAATCACAAAAAGTTAGGGGTTGGAAGGGACCTCAAAATTAATTTAAAAATAAAAATTTAGAAAATTTCACTCATAAAATGTCTATGTGAAATCTTTTGACATCTCCAAAATTGAACATTTATGTTTTAAAAGATGTCAAAACAAAATGTTTCGTATTTTGGCTGAAACTAATTGCATAATTAACCCTGCATTTCCTAATAGGTTCACTCCTTCCACTCAAGAGGGATTTTTTTTTTTTTTTGGTTGGTTGGTTGATCGTTTATTTAGCAAATATATTATTCAACACTCATTTTTCACTCCAGATTTGATTGCATACGTGTGGGTTTTGGTGTGGAAAATATTACTTATCAAGGCAAAAATACACTATCAAACGGTAAAAAACTTGATCTGAAAAAGACGAGGTGAGATGGACTAACAGCATTATTTTAAGTATGAGCAGAAATCATCTTATATATTCAACCAGAGAAGGAACTCTTTGACAACTTGGA
Source organism: Heliangelus exortis (assembly GCF_036169615.1). Classification (NCBI taxonomy): domain Eukaryota; kingdom Metazoa; phylum Chordata; class Aves; order Apodiformes; family Trochilidae; genus Heliangelus; species Heliangelus exortis. The sequence continues at coordinate 12,602,597 of NC_092429.1, read as the reverse complement.
ATTTCCTCCTCTCAGTAGTTAAACTTTGGCCACAAAAGATACATGTGTTCTGTACACTGCTCCTACAACCCAGATTCAGTAATACACGAATGTTTCTGTGCACTTAAGAAAACCAAAAGTTCCAGAATTTGAAAAAAATTAGAAAAGAATAAAAAATATCCCTAAAGAAAAAATAACTCAGAAATCCCTGGTAATTTTAAAAAGTCTCGCGCAGATTTGTATCTTCATAATTTTTATGGGACAAATACTGGCAGCAGGGCATGGTTTAGCAGCTGAGCTATAACATAACTATGAACCACTGGTATTTTTGTTGTTGTCATTATTGAGGGAAGGTGCAAGATCTGATGCTAAGTATTTTAGGATTTCTACTCAATGTTTTCAGCTTTGTCTAATATGTGAATTTAAATGATGTCTTTTCTGGTTCAGCTCAGGAATTTGTTTAATACTGATTGCTTAATGGTAACTTTCTCAGGTTAGACTTCTAACAAAGCTGTTCTTGTGAAAAAACCAAAAATGTTTATTTACTGGTAATCTTTTATAAGACTACAAAAGATGTATCTAAAATTTGGTTTTAGTTTTTAGATACTTTAGAAGAGACACTGACTGTCCTGTTTTGATAGGTAATTTCCTATCTCCTTTTAACTTCTCTTGTTTTGCTGTACATAGTATGCTATCACTGGGTAAGCTATGCACATCTCAATGAAATATTTTTCAGGCTGTAAAACCCCACATAAAACTCTCCTGGGTCTTTGAAATTCATATTATTTATCTACTTGTGTAGACCACACCTTTTGTGGTCTTAATCCTTCAAATATTATGACAGCCATGCAACATTTATTCATTTTAGCTCTCTCTTAGGTATGTGATGCAGGAATTGTGAGCTTTTACCTAAATAAAGGCTTCAAGAGAAACCTATAGTGCAATTTTTTTGCAGCCACAGTAATTCTATGTGTTTCCATTAAAAAAAAAAAAAAAAAAAAAAATAGTTGCCATGGTGATAATTTGTTTACAGTCCTGGGTCTAAATATTCACTGCTTCGGTTATCTGTGATTTTGACTATACTATATCATCAGCCTCTTCTCTGACAGTCACTTGCTTTCCCTCCATGACCTGCAGCACTTCATTGTCACTTGTGCTCACATAAAGTGCACTAGTGCTGTCTCTTGCAGCCAGTTTGGGCTCCCGGATGGATAATTTACATGTTACTCATTGGTCTATGCTTGGCCTGGCAGCTTTTCTCTTTAAATGCTGTTGTATCAGTGGAAGCTATGGTGAATAATCAAAGGCTTGTTAGATTAGACATAACCAATGTCTTAAAATTTCTATTTGATTTTAAAAACACAAAAATATTTAGGTTAGTTAACATCGATAAACTGTATTCCCAGTAACATTGACATGGGTAAAAGGGCCCGTGGTGAATCATGCACTGTTAGTGTGTTTTTTGTTTGATCTTAGTCATAGATGTATTCTTTTCTACTGAAGTCTGAGTGTAATTTAGTTGTCAGGTTGAATGGGCAGAGAGAAAGTTGTTCATTGACCTGAAGAAATGTATGGTGTCTTCATGATGATGAAGAACATAAAAGAGTCTCCTTCTTGGGAAATATTAGAGTTGATAGGGAGTGTTTGAAGAAGAATGTGTCAAAGAGACTGACAGCAACGTGAACAAAAGGAGGAAGGGGAATAGAAGATGAGAGGCTGAACTTGTTCTCTTTGGGATTTCACATTTAGGAATTTTAACAAAGAAAGGGTCATTATCTGGGCAGCATAACTTCCTGAACCCAGCTTTTATCTCTTCTTGTCCTTTTATGTAATTGAAAAAAAGGGTCTTTCACACAGAAGAACAGTGGAGGAGCTGGAGGAAACATGATGGACACAGGAGAAAATCCCTCTGGCACATGGCTTTTCAGTGCTCTTTCTCATGGGGCAGGATGCAGCAACCTCTTGCTTTCACTCTAGGTTCACTGCTCTTTAGAAACTGTTTCCCTCTGAAGTTGGAAACTATTTGTTGAACTCCTTAAATGTTCATTTTTTGCTATTGCTACACTACACAAGAACTGTGTTAATTCTTTCTACAGATGTTTGATCTGAGTCTAGTCCTTTACTAATCCAGCTCAATTAAAACAAAGAGAAATTCTACCCTTCATTCATAATCAAATTGTAATATTATACATTCAGACAAATATTTGCTATATTTTATGAAATCCATTCAGGTTTGTTGTTTGTTTTCTTTTCCAGAGATGGGATTATTAGATTGTAAATCCCAGTAATAGAAGATGTGAAAGGCAAATAAGCTCTGAACTTGCCTAATATTATGCTGGTATTTGATTTGTTATTTCTCTCCTTGACCTCGTCCTTAGCCCTTCCCACCTTAAACCTTAGATTTCTTAACCTAGTCCATCTCACATCCTCACCTCCTGTCTGGCTTGAGTCTAGTGAATCTCTTCTGGCTTAGTACAAAGGAAACAATTCATGTCAGGGTGATGAAGCCCACTACGGGTTGTCCATCAGCAGTGAATTTGGCCACTGGCATAAGTGGCATATGAGGCATATGAGGCTAACAGCAGATCTGAAAAGAAAAGCTTCAGAGTAGGAATGAATGAATGAACTACATAATTGACTCAGATTCTATGCAATTTCACAATCCATTTTTTCCAGTTCTTGATTAGCTGTGGGTCAGTTCTCTTATTCTGTCAACTTGCCATGCATCTCTACAATGAAACAGAGCATTATTTTCCCATAACTGTTCTGATTGCACCATTTTTATAGATCAAAGTATGCAATCATAAAAATCCATGATTGTGGCAGCAAGTTTTAATAATAATAAAAAAAAATAATTATATATGTGATGAGCTGCCTGGCTCCACACAGAAAATTTTAAAAAAAACCAAATAGTGAGCCCAAGGGACAAAAGACATATCTTCTAGATGAAGTGCCTCTTCTACATGCAGCTCCAGTAGGTTGGTTGGTTTAGCAAAATAGTGGTTTGTGGTTAATTCAGAATTTTAAAAATGTTCTGTTGACACTGAGTTACCAGGTAGAAGCTACCTGAAGGGATGTGAGGTGTGTACATGCACATATAGGCACTTACATATTGGTGAAGGTTGCTGGCCTTGAGGACTGTAATACCTGAGAAAAGAAGACTTGAAAAAAAGCTGTTTCCTTTGAAACTTTCTTCTGCAAATATTTAATAGCTATGTAGTAAATATTTACTAAATAAAATAATGAGGAAACTTCTCTGAAGTTTACTGTGCCAAATTTAGAGACTTCTCAACCACTGAAGTGTGAAACAAGGGGATATCAGCCTTGATTTAAATGCAAATCTCAACCCAGTCTTTACTGGGTAGTCATTACCAACATGCTATTATAAAAGAAACCATTCAGTGTTCTTATAGTGCTTGGTTTTCCTGCCATCTTTCCTCCCTCAGCATACCATTCTACTAAGAAAGAGACTTTTCTACTCAGTAAGGCACTGGATAAAAGATGCTACTGGACAAAATCCAATCCTTTAATTTCTGCAGGTTTTATGACAAATTCTCCTGTTTCTTCTAATAGGTATCTTCTTGCTGCTATTTATGTCTGATAGCATAATTGATGCTGACAACTCTGTAGCATTTATACCTACTGTGTGCCTTTAGAATTGCTAATATTTATGCAAAAAGCAGTACATTTCTGTGTTGGAAATGCAAGCTGCTTTTGCTACAGCATGTTAACCGTCCAGAAATGCTCATAACAGTCAAGAGCTTAACTTCCTTTTGTCTGAGATTTCAGCTGCAGAATGTTTTAGGGCAATATTTCAGTATTTTGCTGAATATGCAAATTCAGCTCTACAGTGATGAAGGATCCAGGCATTTTTGTTTCTGCTTCAGGTAAACAAGATGTGTAAGAATTCCCCTGACTTTCAGAATTGCACTTACAGATCTTTTTTCTCATCTTAGCTGATCAATGAAGTGCAAACTCTTTTGATCGATTTCAAGTTTCCATTTATACAATGGTCCAGCTGCCATTTCTGAGGGTCTTGACTATTTGCTGTAGGTCAGTCCAGATGTAAATCCAGCTTGTACGAAGGCAAGACTTTAAACACAGATTTTTCAGTTTAATGCTCAATCAATTTCGTATGGCAGTCTAATGGACTCTGCTCTAGTTTTAAGCAGAAAGAGAAGCAGCTTCAAGGACTGTTCATGAAATATAAAAGCAATACTTTAATGTTCTGAGAGCAGCAACTCTCAGCAAGCTGGATGTTACAACCCTGATCTGATATACCTGAATGCTCAAACATCTTCCATGAAAGTGCTTTTAGGTCTTAATTATCTCTTCTAGGGAGCTAAATGTGGTACCAAAGAGGGGTGGTCACAAGCAAGACAAGTGTAAATGCTAAATCTTATTCCCAGTTTAATTCCTGGATTCAGCTCTTCTGAGCACAGAAATCCCATTCATTGAAAAGGCTGAGAGGAGGTAATTCAGTCTCCCAGGCTTGAGGTTTGAATCAGTTTGCAGAAGAAGCATCAGTGCTAGTGTCTGTCTGTTAGGTAAGACCTATAAATATATATAAGCACATATGTAAGGGAAAAAGAATGAAAGGGCTATATCATTATTTCAGTGTTGCTGAGAATGGCTGTCAGTAGGGTTAAACAGAAACTGTGCTCCTCATGCATTGCCTGCACTGAAATGTAGATTTTGGCTTCTTTTATAGTCAGATTCATTATTTGAACATATTTATTCATTTTTAATCAGTGTGCTTCATTTAAACATAGCTTCATACTTTCCCTTCTTGCCAACACTTAATACTTTATTTAAAAGTGAATGATAGAAGTGAATATCTGATTATGGAAATCCACTGCAAAACATTGCCTGCCTACTCATTGTAAAAACAAATCAAACATCCAAACATGGTTTTTAATATGAGTTTGAGATCAAAGGACAAAGTGGCTATGTTCTTCAGAAAACAGCAAAGAATTCGTATTTTAATGTATTTGAACAGGGCAGGTGGCACTAGCAAATTACATTACAGTCCCTGGGTAATGCAACAAGGAAAACAAGCAATAAAATACCCCTTATTTGAACTCACTGCTACAGAGAGTAGTTAGTTTTGTTTTAAAAAGCACTATCCTTGTCACTCTACTGTCGTTAAAGACAAAAATTGCTTGGCATCTGCTCACATCCTATGACCTTTTCTTTTCAAATAAGGATCCTGTTTCTCTGATCCCAATCTTAGTTTCTGCAAGGAACAAACACACAGCTGTATCTCAGCTAAATCATATTTCAACTGTTATGTGCAGGAGGCTGCCCATTTAGAAAGGAGTCCAGGTAGTGAGTAGATAACAGGTGCTGGTTTCTTATGAGCTTCTGAATTGAATTGAATTGAGCTTCTGAATTGAATTTAGGGTGTGAATTTTGATCTCTTAGAGTTCCAGAGTGTTTGGAATCTTTCTAATAGAATCCACGATCCACCACAGCCATCTCTGTGGTCAGTGGCAGTTCACCACCTGCACCCCCAGTGGCTTTGAGAGGGATGGATGAGTGGGTTTAGCTTCAGGAAACCAAATAGAGGAAAGTGAAATACACAACAGGTCAAAATTAGCCTCAGTCATTGGTTTAATGGTGTGCAAGGAGGAAATCTGGGGAAAGGACAGCAGATAGGGTGATGTCTGCAGAGAGATAACCATACCAGTGGTTAGATTTGTGGTAGGGAATGAAATCATGTTCATTTTGTTGTAGGCAGAGTTCTACTGGGATGATGAAGTAAAAGACTGATTATCTCTGATTGTTGATTCTGCCAGGACTAAAGTCTCTTTATGCATTGGAGAGACAATGAATCCAAAGAATTCCCATAAATTAATGCTGGATTGGGTGTGGGGAAGGAAGAGGAGTTAGGCATGTCAGAGTTTCATGGCATTTCTATATCTTTTAGTGGAAATATTAATGTATATTACTCATATAAAATTCACTCACATAGGCAAGATTAAAATGTGCTACAAAAACACTGCACATAAAAATAAATAAATAAGTAGAAGTCAGTAAAATTGCACTTGATAAAAATGAACTAAAGCCAGAAAAATCTATCTTGACTCAGAGCCAAAACACTTCTTTTCTTCAGATTTGGATCCTAATTGAAGATGAAAATAAAACAGATGCTAGGAATGTCAATTAAACACATTTTTCAATCTGGTTTTTTTTTTTATTTCTAGCTCTTTATACACAGACAGACTTCTGCTAGTCATTTGGTTTTTTTAGAAAGAAATTATGTTGCTTCCATGGAGCATGACTCAGTGTATATATGGCTAGTATGTTCTTATAAGCCTGTTTTTCATGGTATTTTCTAGTATTTAATGATTTCTCTTATTTAATAATAAGATAAATTTTCAATTATAATTTGTAAGTATTTCCATATTTCCAGTGCAAATAACTGGTACCTTAACTGGTACTAACTGGTAGGGGCATCCCTGCCCATGGCAGGGGGTGAGAGCTAGATGATCTTTAAGGTCCCTTCCAACCCTAGCCATCCTATGATTCTATGATCATCTACTTGCTACAGTTTTATAAATATGAATTAAAGAGTTAGACCCTGTAATACTTGCTATGCAAGCTCATTGTGAGTTGACAACCTGAGGAAGTTATACCTGAAATACTTCAAAAATTTACTTTTCAACATGTATTCTGTTTGTTTCCGGTTTTCTTTCAGTAAACAAATGAGCTGAGAAGTCTGGTTTATAATTTACTTCCCTGTTGCATGTGTGATGTGAGAAAGTTTTGCCAGAGTTTTCTCAGAATTTATACATCAAAACCTTAGAAAATATATACAAATTGCTCTTTTGTTTTTTTTAAAAAAGGACCTTTACAAAGTGTCAGTCAGGAACTGCATTTGATCTTTTTCTATGGCTTTTCCTTTACCTAAAGGAAAAGTTTACTTCTTTGATAGAATGTTTTGAAAAGTTTAATGTTCAATATTTTTATAGTCTGGCAGCTGGTTGTGTAAAGACACAGCTGAATTTGGCACGTCCCTGCCCTTTGATGGGAACTGGTCATGGTCTGGGATGCTTAAGGGAGGGGAGGAGAAGCTGCACCTCCTCCTTCCATCCCTTCTCTGGGGAAGAGGTATTGCAGAACCACACAGTGAACCACTACAATATGTTGTAGCTATGGGGAAAATTGGCCCGGACCCTCAAACTATTATTTGCGGCTTGACTATTCACAGCTGGAGTGGCCATGGGTTTGTTATTTGTAAAACATCCATGAATTTCACCACAGGCCTTTCTAGCAATATTGAAGCATCTGTGAATCAAACTGTTCCCCAGCTGTTCGTTGCCTACCTGCTGGACTCCTCCAGCCCCATTACCACTGATGGTTACACCGGGCCCGGGGAGCTCCTGCCACACGGCTCCGCTCTCGCCGCGGTTCCAGCCGCTGATTCCCAACAAGACAACGAGTTCTTTCTTTCTTTCAATAAAAAGTTCTTGCCAATGGTTGGAGTCCTTGCCAACGTTTACTGGCAGCTATTGATACTTACGTTTCAACTATTTTTTTGGTCCAGCCTTTGCAAACTCGTCAGAAACACTCAAGGTGATTTTCTGCCTTACAGGAAAAGAAAAAAGAGAAAACTAATATAAAACTGTTTCCATCAGGAAGGGGAAAAATGAACTAGAGGGTGTGGAGAACATAATGAATATCCAACAAATGTTGTTCGGAGCTTATCTTCAAACGAGCAAATCAGCTCAGAAGTCTTAATAAATGGCCTTATCAATAAACCTCAGAAACTGTAATTTCTTTTTACAAGAAGGATATATTTTAGGTTTTATTTAAATGCTTTTAGTGGTAGCTAAATAATTGTAATCAGTTACTTATTTTTAAGAAACATATCATATTTATAGACTACTGAAAACTGTTTGAACCTTTATTCGATTGGTTCTTTGTTAGACGAGGGCACTGGAAAAGGAGATCAGAGACTAACCAGTGCTTTCTCACTTGTAGAGAATTCCTTGGCTTTCAAGAGTACATAGTACTATTTTAAACTACTAACACATGGTATCTGAAGGTTGTAATGCTCAGAGAGGAATTCAGAGGTTTAGGAGCTTTCCCAGGTTTCATCTGAGTGTGCCTAAGGCCAAATATTGTTGTAAAATGTCTGTGACTTTTGTAAGCTTCATCTTGAAAGACACAGGGAAGTTCTATTTTTGAAAGCTTAAAAAATATTAATGAGTCTGTTCTGTTGATCAGGGAAATTTACAGTCTTCCTCTGTGTCATGGAGACATTCAAGTGCCTCCATGCACGGGAGTAGAAACTTGTAATTTTATAATGAGAATTTCTGAAATGTAACGAGTTCTTACTAACCTTAAAGGAAGTTTTGCATTTGACCATGGAGTAATTTTCTTTAATTCTCAAGAGATCTGCAGAGTTTTTCAAGGAAGGGGCTTGTACCCTATATGGTAATTTATGATTTAAGATATCTTAGCATTCGTGGGTGGCAATGAAAGTGTAAAAGCCCTTAACTCTGGGGGGTTAAGCTCACAAAAATACAGTGCCAGTCATTTTATTCTGGGCAATGATCTTCAAGCTCTCATTACTGGTACTACATGCAGCACGCAGTCTTCACAGATTACACTAAATGTGTTGGTTCTTTACTTCTTAAGATTCATCACTTTTATAAACTAAAAGTTTATAAACTTTTAGTATCTTCCAAAAAACCAAATCCCCTGTGTCACATTTTTGGAACTTCATCCCGAGTGATGAATAGCATATAACCTGAGTAGAGGTTTCAGTCCTTAAAATTCAGAAAGAACTGACCAGCTGTGCAAATTCTGCCATGGTTTCATTTTGCTTTCAATTGAAAAAATAATACCCAAAACAAACAAACCCTCACTCAATGCTTATTATGTTGTTCTAGTCTTGCTGTAATTTGTCTCTAGTATTAGGATACCTAAATTGATTGATTCATCTCAGATCATCTAACAGTGAAGTGGATCTATTTATTTATTTTGAGGTGGTCATTTATTTCCTTTTCTTTTCAATTCTTCAAGTTTATATTCTTACCTTTCATAGCTAAAGGTGCTGGATGGTTTAGCTTATGTTCTCTGAGGAAGTTTTTATATCAGTTTTTCTATCAGAGGCAATAGAGTAGAATTTAAATCACATCACTTTTATTTCAAAGATTTTTAGCAAACCAAAATATTGCAGACATATGAGAACAGTTGACATTCATGTGTTATTTCCCCCACTGTAACATTTCTGTTGTCTTGATATAACAGAAGATATACTGCAAAAAAAGGAATATATATTTTTGTCCCATTGTCTTGTGATGCACATGTATAGATTTAGTAGAGAAAATGGGAACAGATTAACTAAGTAATAGCCATACCTTATACCACTAGCAAACAATATTTGTGCAAGTTTCACCCATGGCTGCCTGGTATCCCAGCTCTGATGCTGCATCCCCATGCACAAACTTCTGGACCACCTCTGATTTCTGCAACAGTCCACACGTACACCAAGGTCCCTCTTCAGGCGCAGTTAGCATTTAATGCTGTGCTCAGCTGTGTGTCTGCAGTTCTTGCCTAAAGACAATACCTTGGAAAAGCTTTTTCTCAATGAATAAGTGAGCATTTTTGTTCACTCCATTTAGAAGAAGAAGAGGACCATCATACTGCAGGTATTATTAGACAAAAAAAAATTGATATTAAGCCATTATTTGTACATTAGCAACTTTTCCCCAGGTAGGTTTTATCATTTCAAGACATATTGTTTTGAGTTGTTCTTCTTTTTTTGCCTAATCACCTCTAAAATTATGAACACTTCGAGAATAAAACATCCTGAATAGCAAAGCAGCTTGAAATATTCATAACTAAGAATGCAACTGGTAATGCTCATAAACAAAGTTGTTTGGAGACCCCTTTATTAATTTTTAATTTATTTTCAGCCAATTCCTTATTACTTCCAAATTCCTGTAGGGGATTCTGTTAATTAGTCATGTGTAAAATATTCATTAAAAACAGCTTCCTATTTTCTTCTTTTATTGCGAATTTACATTTCTAATCTTATAACCAAAATAAATGCCATTGGGTAGAGAGACCACATTAATTTTGATCAACCCCTTGAAATAGAGACCCAGAGAACAAAAGTTATGGTAATAAAATTGTAGTTACATTGTTATTCCAGATCATTAGAAACAGGTTTGCATTTGTGATGCTGTTTTCTACTTGAGATATAAACAACAGACATTTTAGATTGTTTTAGGAATTAGTTTTAGGGCAGAAAATCACATTCTTCCATTGGCATTTTCTATGGGCATTTACCCTTCTGAATTGATAGGTCTAGGTACAGAAAACAGTGCTTTTGAAATCTGGTCCTAAAATGGAGTCAAAATCTTTCCAAACAAACTGAAGTCAAGTTTTTCTTCAATTCTCACTTTTTTATCTAATGATTAAATAGAGGAAATGTGCTCTTGTGATTTAGTTGGATGGCTGAGTCTCGGAGGTCTGAATTCAATTTTCCTTCTGCTATAGAGTCACTTCCTGGCAACTCACCTAATCCCTCTGGACCTCACTTCTCTCTGTGTAAAAGCCTGATGCATATTTCTGGCCTTGTGAGTTCTTTGGTTTTGTACTCAACTTTAAATATGTGGTGAGGCCAGTGGAAAGGATTGATGACTATGAGTAGTAGAAGTTAAACATGTGCACAAACGTTTCTAGCATCAGAATCTCTGGATTGTCTGTTCTAATAGGTAGGAAAAAAGATGTTTCTGTCTTTCAACTGTATTAAGAAGCAAAGAATATCACCATGTTTTGGACCTTAATCTTGTAATATTACCTG